>NC_138781.1:56090850-56405981 GCF_965178545.1 Coloeus monedula | reverse complement strand
GGACTCTCGGAAGCAGCCGGAGCATTCTCAGCTGACTGTGCTTGTGAAGCAGCTTTGTGCCGAACTCATGCAATTCGGTGCACTGAGTGCATGAGCCCGGTGCCCGGCTGCTTCGTTCTTCGCCTTCTGTGCTCTGGACAGAAGTGAAGCCCAGCCATGGCTCGGAGCTGTCGCGCTCTTCAGAGGGTATAGCGCACGCATGCACAGGGTTCTGTGCAGGGATTTTCCTCAGCTCGAGGTACAATCATTTTTCTTGCTGCTTTACAGTGTCCAAACCGCGTGTGTAGCTCTCACTGAGCCAAATGCTTCAGGAGAGAAGCACTTGCTGTAAGATTAGCCTTTGGCTGGCCAAGACTTTCAACACAGCACCACAATGCGGGCGACGAGGAGCAGAAAGGACGAACATCTTTTCGTCCTGGCACCTTCTTCTGAGCGAGACGTCTATCCGCATCTTTGCTCTCTGCACGGCTGCAAGGTGCGTGCTGGTACTTGGAAGCGAGAAGGCGGCGGCAGAGAGCACGGCGATCTGACGGCGCTGGGCAGGCTGTAAAGGAAGGAAGAGTAGCCCTGGAATGTGCTGCAAATCCAAGTTTCCACGCCTCGGGGGCAAGCTCTGGGGAAGCTCGTTGACCTCAACCTGTGCTCTGTGCCAGACGTAGCCGAGAAGCTTTCCGTTAAGATTCAGGCTACAAGGCAGAGCGAATGTGCCGCTACCTAGCGCCGCCAGAGAAAGTGCATAGGCCAGGCGTGTTTGGGCAGAAGCAGCAGCCTGGAGGCTTTCGCTGCCGGCACCGTGCTCTCTGGGCGAGAAGCAGACGACTGTTCGTCTCCAGCAAAACGAAAGCGCGACCTGCTACGAAGGGCATAAGAACGAAGGCAGAGCAGCGGCTGGGCTGCTGTGCGAATGGCCCAGGCTGCAAGAGGAAGCGTGCCTGCCACTCGCTTGTTTGCGGATTCACTTGAGCAGTGGGAAGCAGAAAGTTCAACTTGCGGCTACTTGTGCTGCTCCCTATTTCTCTTCCACTGTTCCCTGGAAGCAATTCTGCTAGCTTCATGCTTGGAGATGCAGAGACGCCCGTGGTAGATGCGGTGGAGAAGGGAAAAACCGAGTGCAGAGGACAGTTTCTGGGGCTTGACGTGAGGCAAGGGGAAGGTTCAGCCCAGCAGTGGCTCTTAGCCCTGGAGCCTTTTTCTTTGCTAGCAGCTGCTGCAAGTGGGCAAGGGAGCTGCGAGAGTGCATCGTGTGAGGAGGGCACGTCTCTCGGAGAAAGAAGCTGCCTAGGCGCAGTGTGCTGTGCTCAGCTTCAAGGCTGCTTAGAGAAGGGGGACTTGAAGAACGCCTTCTTTCTGGACGCCTCCTTCTGCGTGCGCTCAAGCCGCGTGGACTCTGCAACAGTGCGGCTGTAAGAAACTGTTTCTGGCCAGCTTGTGTGATGGCGTGCAAGGGCTGCGCCGGACTCTCGGAAGCAGCCGGAGCATTCTCAGCTGACTGTGCTTGTGAAGCAGCTTTGTGCCGAGCTCATGCAATTCGGTGCACTGAGTGCATGAGCCCGGTGCCCGGCTGCTTCGTTCTTCGCCTTCTGTGCTCTGGACAGAAGTGAAGCCCAGCCATGGCTCGGAGCTGTCGCGCTCTTCAGAGGGTATAGCGCACGCATGCACAGGGTTCTGTGCAGGGATTTTCCTCAGCTCGAGGTACAATCATTTTTCTTGCTGCTTTACAGTGTCCAAACCGCGTGTGTAGCTCTCACTGAGCCAAATGCTTCAGGAGAGAAGCACCTGCTGCATTAGCCTTTGGCTGGCCAAGACTTTCAACACAGCACCACAATGCGGGCGACGAGGAGCAGAAAGGACGAACATCTTTTCGTCCTGGCACCTTCTTCTGAGCGAGACGTCTATCCGCATCTTTGCACGGCTGCAAGGTGCGTGCTGGTACTTGGAAGCGAGAAGGCGGCGGCAGAGAGCACGGCGATCTGACGGCGCTGGGCAGGCTGTAAAGGAAGGAAGAGTAGCCCTGGAATGTGCTGCAAATCCAAGTTTCCACGCCTCGGGGGCAAGCTCTGGGGAAGCTCGTTGACCTCAACCTGTGCTCTGTGCCAGACGTAGCCGAGAAGCTTTCCGTTAAGATTCAGGCTACAAGGCAGAGCGAATGTGCCGCTACCTAGCGCCGCCAGAGAAAGTGCATAGGCCAGGCGTGTTTGGGCAGAAGCAGCAGCCTGGAGGCTTTCGCTGCCGGCACCGTGCTCTCTGGGCGAGAAGCAGACGACTGTTCGTCTCCAGCAAAACGAAAGCGCGACCTGCTACGAAGGGCATAAGAACGAAGGCAGAGCAGCGGCTGGGCTGCTGTGCGAATTGCCCAGGCTGCAAGAGGAAGCGTGCCTGCCACTCGCTTGTTTGCGGATTCACTTGAGCAGTGGGAAGCAGAAAGTTCAACTTGCGGCTACTTGTGCTGCTCCCTATTTCTCTTCCACTGTTCCCTGGAAGCAATTCTGCTAGCTTCATGCTTGGAGATGCAGAGACGCCCGTGGTAGATGCGGTGGAGAAGGGAAAAACCGAGTGCAGAGGACAGTTTCTGGGGCTTGACGTGAGGCAAGGGGAAGGTTCAGCCCAGCAGTGGCTCTTAGCCCTGGAGCCTTTTTCTTTGCTAGCAGCTGCTGCAAGTGGGCAAGGGAGCTGCGAGAGTGCATCGTGTGAGGAGGGCACGTCTCTCGGAGAAAGAAGCTGCCTAGGCGCAGTGTGCTGTGCTCAGCTTCAAGGCTGCTTAGAGAAGGGGGACTTGAAGAACGCCTTCTTTCTGGACGCCTCCTTCTGCGTGCGCTCAAGCCGCGTGGACTCTGCAACAGTGCGGCTGTAAGAAACTGTTTCTGGCCAGCTTGTGTGATGGAGTGCAAGGGCTGCGCCGGACTCTCGGAAGCAGCCGGAGCATTCTCAGCTGACTGTGCTTGTGAAGCAGCTTTGTGCCGAGCTCATGCAATTCGGTGCACTGAGTGCATGAGCCCGGTGCCCGGCTGCTTCGTTCTTCGCCTTCTGTGCTCTGGACAGAAGTGAAGCCCAGCCATGGCTCGGAGCTGTCGCGCTCTTCAGAGGGTATAGCGCACGCATGCACAGGGTTCTGTGCAGGGATTTTCCTCAGCTCGAGGTACAATCATTTTTCTTGCTGCTTTACAGTGTCCAAACCGCGTGTGTAGCTCTCACTGAGCCAAATGCTTCAGGAGAGAAGCACTTGCTGTAAGATTAGCCTTTGGCTGGCCAAGACTTTCAACACAGCACCACAATGCGGGCGACGAGGAGCAGAAAGCACGAACATCTTTTCGTCCTGGCACCTTCTTCTGAGCGAGACGTCTATCCGCATCTTTGCTCTCTGCACGGCTGCAAGGTGCGTGCTGGTACTTGGAAGCGAGAAGGCGGCGGCAGAGAGCACGGCGATCTGACGGCGCTGGGCAGGCTGTAAAGGAAGGAAGAGTAGCCCTGGAATGTGCTGCAAATCCAAGTTTCCACGCCTCGGGGGCAAGCTCTGGGGAAGCTCGTTGACCTCAACCTGTGCTCTGTGCCAGACGTAGCCGAGAAGCTTTCCGTTAAGATTCAGGCTACAAGGCAGAGCGAATGTGCCGCTACCTAGCGCCGCCAGAGAAAGTGCATAGGCCAGGCGTGTTTGGGCAGAAGCAGCAGCCTGGAGGCTTTCGCTGCCGGCACCGTGCTCTCTGGGCGAGAAGCAGACGACTGTTCGTCTCCAGCAAAACGAAAGCGCGACCTGCTACGAAGGGCATAAGAACGAAGGCAGAGCAGCGGCTGGGCTGCTGTGCGAATGGCCCAGGCTGCAAGAGGAAGCGTGCCTGCCACTCGCTTGTTTGCGGATTCACTTGAGCAGTGGGAAGCAGAAAGTTCAACTTGCGGCTACTTGTGCTGCTCCCTATTTCTCTTCCACTGTTCCCTGGAAGCAATTCTGCTAGCTTCATGCTTGGAGATGCAGAGACGCCCGTGGTAGATGCGGTGGAGAAGGGAAAAACCGAGTGCAGAGGACAGTTTCTGGGGCTTGACGTGAGGCAAGGGGAAGGTTCAGCCCAGCAGTGGCTCTTAGCCCTGGAGCCTTTTTCTTTGCTAGCAGCTGCTGCAAGTGGGCAAGGGAGCTGCGAGAGTGCATCGTGTGAGGAGGGCACGTCTCTCGGAGAAAGAAGCTGCCTAGGCGCAGTGTGCTGTGCTCAGCTTCAAGGCTGCTTAGAGAAGGGGGACTTGAAGAACGCCTTCTTTCTGGACGCCTCCTTCTGCGTGCGCTCAAGCCGCGTGGACTCTGCAACAGTGCGGCTGTAAGAAACTGTTTCTGGCCAGCTTGTGTGATGGAGTGCAAGGGCTGCGCCGGACTCTCGGAAGCAGCCGGAGCATTCTCAGCTGACTGTGCTTGTGAAGCAGCTTTGTGCCGAGCTCATGCAATTCGGTGCACTGAGTGCATGAGCCCGGTGCCCGGCTGCTTCGTTCTTCGCCTTCTGTGCTCTGGACAGAAGTGAAGCCCAGCCATGGCTCGGAGCTGTCGCGCTCTTCAGAGGGTATAGCGCACGCATGCACAGGGTTCTGTGCAGGGATTTTCCTCAGCTCGAGGTACAATCATTTTTCTTGCTGCTTTACAGTGTCCAAACCGCGTGTGTAGCTCTCACTGAGCCAAATGCTTCAGGAGAGAAGCACTTGCTGTAAGATTAGCCTTTGGCTGGCCAAGACTTTCAACACAGCACCACAATGCGGGCGACGAGGAGCAGAAAGGACGAACATCTTTTCGTCCTGGCACCTTCTTCTGAGCGAGACGTCTATCCGCATCTTTGCTCTCTGCACGGCTGCAAGGTGCGTGCTGGTACTTGGAAGCGAGAAGGCGGCGGCAGAGAGCACGGCGATCTGACGGCGCTGGGCAGGCTGTAAAGGAAGGAAGAGGAGCCCTGGAATGTGCTGCAAATCCAAGTTTCCACGCCTCGGGGGCAAGCTCTGGGGAAGCTCGTTGACCTCAACCTGTGCTCTGTGCCAGACGTAGCCGAGAAGCTTTCCGTTAAGATTCAGGCTACAAGGCAGAGCGAATGTGCCGCTACCTAGCGCCGCCAGAGAAAGTGCATAGGCCAGGCGTGTTTGGGCAGAAGCAGCAGCCTGGAGGCTTTCGCTGCCGTCACCGTGCTCTCTGGGCGAGAAGCAGACGACTGTTCGTCTCCAGCAAAACGAAAGCGCGACCTGCTACGAAGGGCATAAGAACGAAGGCAGAGCAGCGGCTGGGCTGCTGTGCGAATGGCCCAGGCTGCAAGAGGAAGCGTGCCTGCCACTCGCTTGTTTGCGGATTCACTTGAGCAGTGGGAAGCAGAAAGTTCAACTTGCGGCTACTTGTGCTGCTCCCTATTTCTCTTCCACTGTTCCCTGGAAGCAATTCTGCTAGCTTCATGCTTGGAGATGCAGAGACGCCCGTGGTAGATGCGGTGGAGAAGGGAAAAACCGAGTGCAGAGGACAGTTTCTGGGGCTTGACGTGAGGCAAGGGGAAGGTTCAGCCCAGCAGTGGCTCTTAGCCCTGGAGCCTTTTTCTTTGCTAGCAGCTGCTGCAAGTGGGCAAGGGAGCTGCGAGAGTGCATCGTGTGAGGAGGGCACGTCTCTCGGAGAAAGAAGCTGCCTAGGCGCAGTGTGCTGTGCTCAGCTTCAAGGCTGCTTAGAGAAGGGGGACTTGAAGAACGCCTTCTTTCTGGACGCCTCCTTCTGCGTGCGCTCAAGCCGCGTGGACTCTGCAACAGTGCGGCTGTAAGAAACTGTTTCTGGCCAGCTTGTGTGATGGAGTGCAAGGGCTGCGCCGGACTCTCGGAAGCAGCCGGAGCATTCTCAGCTGACTGTGCTTGTGAAGCAGCTTTGTGCCGAGCTCATGCAATTCGGTGCACTGAGTGCATGAGCCCGGTGCCCGGCTGCTTCGTTCTTCGCCTTCTGTGCTCTGGACAGAAGTGAAGCCCAGCCATGGCTCGGAGCTGTCGCGCTCTTCAGAGGGTATAGCGCACGCATGCACAGGGTTCTGTGCAGGGATTTTCCTCAGCTCGAGGTACAATCATTTTTCTTGCTGCTTTACAGTGTCCAAACCGCGTGTGTAGCTCTCACTGAGCCAAATGCTTCAGGAGAGAAGCACTTGCTGTAAGATTAGCCTTTGGCTGGCCAAGACTTTCAACACAGCACCACAATGCGGGCGACGAGGAGCAGAAAGCACGAACATCTTTTCGTCCTGGCACCTTCTTCTGAGCGAGACGTCTATCCGCATCTTTGCTCTCTGCACGGCTGCAAGGTGCGTGCTGGTACTTGGAAGCGAGAAGGCGGCGGCAGAGAGCACGGCGATCTGACGGCGCTGGGCAGGCTGTAAAGGAAGGAAGAGGAGCCCTGGAATGTGCTGCAAATCCAAGTTTCCACGCCTCGGGGGCAAGCTCTGGGGAAGCTCGTTGACCTCAACCTGTGCTCTGTGCCAGACGTAGCCGAGAAGCTTTCCGTTAAGATTCAGGCTACAAGGCAGAGCGAATGTGCCGCTACCTAGCGCCGCCAGAGAAAGTGCATAGGCCAGGCGTGTTTGGGCAGAAGCAGCAGCCTGGAGGCTTTCGCTGCCGGCACCGTGCTCTCTGGGCGAGAAGCAGACGACTGTTCGTCTCCAGCAAAACGAAAGCGCGACCTGCTACGAAGGGCATAAGAACGAAGGCAGAGCAGCGGCTGGGCTGCTGTGCGAATGGCCCAGGCTGCAAGAGGAAGCGTGCCTGCCACTCGCTTGTTTGCGGATTCACTTGAGCAGTGGGAAGCAGAAAGTTCAACTTGCGGCTACTTGTGCTGCTCCCTATTTCTCTTCCACTGTTCCCTGGAAGCAATTCTGCTAGCTTCATGCTTGGAGATGCAGAGACGCCCGTGGTAGATGCGGTGGAGAAGGGAAAAACCGAGTGCAGAGGACAGTTTCTGGGGCTTGACGTGAGGCAAGGGGAAGGTTCAGCCCAGCAGTGGCTCTTAGCCCTGGAGCCTTTTTCTTTGCTAGCAGCTGCTGCAAGTGGGCAAGGGAGCTGCGAGAGTGCATCGTGTGAGGAGGGCACGTCTCTCGGAGAAAGAAGCTGCCTAGGCGCAGTGTGCTGTGCTCAGCTTCAAGGCTGCTTAGAGAAGGGGGACTTGAAGAACGCCTTCTTTCTGGACGCCTCCTTCTGCGTGCGCTCAAGCCGCGTGGACTCTGCAACAGTGCGGCTGTAAGAAACTGTTTCTGGCCAGCTTGTGTGATGGAGTGCAAGGGCTGCGCCGGACTCTCGGAAGCAGCCGGAGCATTCTCAGCTGACTGTGCTTGTGAAGCAGCTTTGTGCCGAGCTCATGCAATTCGGTGCACTGAGTGCATGAGCCCGGTGCCCGGCTGCTTCGTTCTTCGCCTTCTGTGCTCTGGACAGAAGTGAAGCCCAGCCATGGCTCGGAGCTGTCGCGCTCTTCAGAGGGTATAGCGCACGCATGCACAGGGTTCTGTGCAGGGATTTTCCTCAGCTCGAGGTACAATCATTTTTCTTGCTGCTTTACAGTGTCCAAACCGCGTGTGTAGCTCTCACTGAGCCAAATGCTTCAGGAGAGAAGCACCTGCTGCATTAGCCTTTGGCTGGCCAAGACTTTCAACACAGCACCACAATGCGGGCGACGAGGAGCAGAAAGGACGAACATCTTTTCGTCCTGGCACCTTCTTCTGAGCGAGACGTCTATCCGCATCTTTGCACGGCTGCAAGGTGCGTGCTGGTACTTGGAAGCGAGAAGGCGGCGGCAGAGAGCACGGCGATCTGACGGCGCTGGGCAGGCTGTAAAGGAAGGAAGAGTAGCCCTGGAATGTGCTGCAAATCCAAGTTTCCACGCCTCGGGGGCAAGCTCTGGGGAAGCTCGTTGACCTCAACCTGTGCTCTGTGCCAGACGTAGCCGAGAAGCTTTCCGTTAAGATTCAGGCTACAAGGCAGAGCGAATGTGCCGCTACCTAGCGCCGCCAGAGAAAGTGCATAGGCCAGGCGTGTTTGGGCAGAAGCAGCAGCCTGGAGGCTTTCGCTGCCGGCACCGTGCTCTCTGGGCGAGAAGCAGACGACTGTTCGTCTCCAGCAAAACGAAAGCGCGACCTGCTACGAAGGGCATAAGAACGAAGGCAGAGCAGCGGCTGGGCTGCTGTGCGAATGGCCCAGGCTGCAAGAGGAAGCGTGCCTGCCACTCGCTTGTTTGCGGATTCACTTGAGCAGTGGGAAGCAGAAAGTTCAACTTGCGGCTACTTGTGCTGCTCCCTATTTCTCTTCCACTGTTCCCTGGAAGCAATTCTGCTAGCTTCATGCTTGGAGATGCAGAGACGCCCGTGGTAGATGCGGTGGAGAAGGGAAAAACCGAGTGCAGAGGACAGTTTCTGGGGCTTGACGTGAGGCAAGGGGAAGGTTCAGCCCAGCAGTGGCTCTTAGCCCTGGAGCCTTTTTCTTTGCTAGCAGCTGCTGCAAGTGGGCAAGGGAGCTGCGAGAGTGCATCGTGTGAGGAGGGCACGTCTCTCGGAGAAAGAAGCTGCCTAGGCGCAGTGTGCTGTGCTCAGCTTCAAGGCTGCTTAGAGAAGGGGGACTTGAAGAACGCCTTCTTTCTGGACGCCTCCTTCTGCGTGCGCTCAAGCCGCGTGGACTCTGCAACAGTGCGGCTGTAAGAAACTGTTTCTGGCCAGCTTGTGTGATGGCGTGCAAGGGCTGCGCCGGACTCTCGGAAGCAGCCGGAGCATTCTCAGCTGACTGTGCTTGTGAAGCAGCTTTGTGCTGAGCTCATGCAATTCGGTGCACTGAGTGCATGAGCCCGGTGCCCGGCTGCTTCGTTCTTCGCCTTCTGTGCTCTGGACACAAGTGAAGCCCAGCCATGGCTCGGAGCTGTCGCGCTCTTCAGAGGGTATAGCGCACGCATGCACAGGGTTCTGTGCAGGGATTTTCCTCAGCTCGAGGTACAATCATTTTTCTTGCTGCTTTACAGTGTCCAAACCGCGTGTGTAGCTCTCACTGAGCCAAATGCTTCAGGAGAGAAGCACTTGCTGTAAGATTAGCCTTTGGCTGGCCAAGACTTTCAACACAGCACCACAATGCGGGCGACGAGGAGCAGAAAGGACGAACATCTTTTCGTCCTGGCACCTTCTTCTGAGCGAGACGTCTATCCGCATCTTTGCTCTCTGCACGGCTGCAAGGTGCGTGCTGGTACTTGGAAGCGAGAAGGCGGCGGCAGAGAGCACGGCGATCTGACGGCGCTGGGCAGGCTGTAAAGGAAGGAAGAGTAGCCCTGGAATGTGCTGCAAATCCAAGTTTCCACGCCTCGGGGGCAAGCTCTGGGGAAGCTCGTTGACCTCAACCTGTGCTCTGTGCCAGACGTAGCCGAGAAGCTTTCCGTTAAGATTCAGGCTACAAGGCAGAGCGAATGTGCCGCTACCTAGCGCCGCCAGAGAAAGTGCATAGGCCAGGCGTGTTTGGGCAGAAGCAGCAGCCTGGAGGCTTTCGCTGCCGGCACCGTGCTCTCTGGGCGAGAAGCAGACGACTGTTCGTCTCCAGCAAAACGAAAGCGCGACCTGCTACGAAGGGCATAAGAACGAAGGCAGAGCAGCGGCTGGGCTGCTGTGCGAATGGCCCAGGCTGCAAGAGGAAGCGTGCCTGCCACTCGCTTGTTTGCGGATTCACTTGAGCAGTGGGAAGCAGAAAGTTCAACTTGCGGCTACTTGTGCTGCTCCCTATTTCTCTTCCACTGTTCCCTGGAAGCAATTCTGCTAGCTTCATGCTTGGAGATGCAGAGACGCCCGTGGTAGATGCGGTGGAGAAGGGAAAAACCGAGTGCAGAGGACAGTTTCTGGGGCTTGACGTGAGGCAAGGGGAAGGTTCAGCCCAGCAGTGGCTCTTAGCCCTGGAGCCTTTTTCTTTGCTAGCAGCTGCTGCAAGTGGGCAAGGGAGCTGCGAGAGTGCATCGTGTGAGGAGGGCACGTCTCTCGGAGAAAGAAGCTGCCTAGGCGCAGTGTGCTGTGCTCAGCTTCAAGGCTGCTTAGAGAAGGGGGACTTGAAGAACGCCTTCTTTCTGGACGCCTCCTTCTGCGTGCGCTCAAGCCGCGTGGACTCTGCAACAGTGCGGCTGTAAGAAACTGTTTCTGGCCAGCTTGTGTGATGGAGTGCAAGGGCTGCGCCGGACTCTCGGAAGCAGCCGGAGCATTCTCAGCTGACTGTGCTTGTGAAGCAGCTTTGTGCCGAGCTCATGCAATTCGGTGCACTGAGTGCATGAGCCCGGTGCCCGGCTGCTTCGTTCTTCGCCTTCTGTGCTCTGGACAGAAGTGAAGCCCAGCCATGGCTCGGAGCTGTCGCGCTCTTCAGAGGGTATAGCGCACGCATGCACAGGGTTCTGTGCAGGGATTTTCCTCAGCTCGAGGTACAATCATTTTTCTTGCTGCTTTACAGTGTCCAAACCGCGTGTGTAGCTCTCACTGAGCCAAATGCTTCAGGAGAGAAGCACCTGCTGCATTAGCCTTTGGCTGGCCAAGACTTTCAACACAGCACCACAATGCGGGCGACGAGGAGCAGAAAGGACGAACATCTTTTCGTCCTGGCACCTTCTTCTGAGCGAGACGTCTATCCGCATCTTTGCACGGCTGCAAGGTGCGTGCTGGTACTTGGAAGCGAGAAGGCGGCGGCAGAGAGCACGGCGATCTGACGGCGCTGGGCAGGCTGTAAAGGAAGGAAGAGGAGCCCTGGAATGTGCTGCAAATCCAAGTTTCCACGCCTCGGGGGCAAGCTCTGGGGAAGCTCGTTGACCTCAACCTGTGCTCTGTGCCAGACGTAGCCGAGAAGCTTTCCGTTAAGATTCAGGCTACAAGGCAGAGCGAATGTGCCGCTACCTAGCGCCGCCAGAGAAAGTGCATAGGCCAGGCGTGTTTGGGCAGAAGCAGCAGCCTGGAGGCTTTCGCTGCCGGCACCGTGCTCTCTGGGCGAGAAGCAGACGACTGTTCGTCTCCAGCAAAACGAAAGCGCGACCTGCTACGAAGGGCATAAGAACGAAGGCAGAGCAGCGGCTGGGCTGCTGTGCGAATGGCCCAGGCTGCAAGAGGAAGCGTGCCTGCCACTCGCTTGTTTGCGGATTCACTTGAGCAGTGGGAAGCAGAAAGTTCAACTTGCGGCTACTTGTGCTGCTCCCTATTTCTCTTCCACTGTTCCCTGGAAGCAATTCTGCTAGCTTCATGCTTGGAGATGCAGAGACGCCCGTGGTAGATGCGGTGGAGAAGGGAAAAACCGAGTGCAGAGGACAGTTTCTGGGGCTTGACGTGAGGCAAGGGGAAGGTTCAGCCCAGCAGTGGCTCTTAGCCCTGGAGCCTTTTTCTTTGCTAGCAGCTGCTGCAAGTGGGCAAGGGAGCTGCGAGAGTGCATCGTGTGAGGAGGGCACGTCTCTCGGAGAAAGAAGCTGCCTAGGCGCAGTGTGCTGTGCTCAGCTTCAAGGCTGCTTAGAGAAGGGGGACTTGAAGAACGCCTTCTTTCTGGACGCCTCCTTCTGCGTGCGCTCAAGCCGCGTGGACTCTGCAACAGTGCGGCTGTAAGAAACTGTTTCTGGCCAGCTTGTGTGATGGAGTGCAAGGGCTGCGCCGGACTCTCGGAAGCAGCCGGAGCATTCTCAGCTGACTGTGCTTGTGAAGCAGCTTTGTGCCGAGCTCATGCAATTCGGTGCACTGAGTGCATGAGCCCGGTGCCCGGCTGCTTCGTTCTTCGCCTTCTGTGCTCTGGACAGAAGTGAAGCCCAGCCATGGCTCGGAGCTGTCGCGCTCTTCAGAGGGTATAGCGCACGCATGCACAGGGTTCTGTGCAGGGATTTTCCTCAGCTCGAGGTACAATCATTTTTCTTGCTGCTTTACAGTGTCCAAACCGCGTGTGTAGCTCTCACTGAGCCAAATGCTTCAGGAGAGAAGCACTTGCTGTAAGATTAGCCTTTGGCTGGCCAAGACTTTCAACACAGCACCACAATGCGGGCGACGAGGAGCAGAAAGCACGAACATCTTTTCGTCCTGGCACCTTCTTCTGAGCGAGACGTCTATCCGCATCTTTGCTCTCTGCACGGCTGCAAGGTGCGTGCTGGTACTTGGAAGCGAGAAGGCGGCGGCAGAGAGCACGGCGATCTGACGGCGCTGGGCAGGCTGTAAAGGAAGGAAGAGTAGCCCTGGAATGTGCTGCAAATCCAAGTTTCCACGCCTCGGGGGCAAGCTCTGGGGAAGCTCGTTGACCTCAACCTGTGCTCTGTGCCAGACGTAGCCGAGAAGCTTTCCGTTAAGATTCAGGCTACAAGGCAGAGCGAATGTGCCGCTACCTAGCGCCGCCAGAGAAAGTGCATAGGCCAGGCGTGTTTGGGCAGAAGCAGCAGCCTGGAGGCTTTCGCTGCCGGCACCGTGCTCTCTGGGCGAGAAGCAGACGACTGTTCGTCTCCAGCAAAACGAAAGCGCGACCTGCTACGAAGGGCATAAGAACGAAGGCAGAGCAGCGGCTGGGCTGCTGTGCGAATGGCCCAGGCTGCAAGAGGAAGCGTGCCTGCCACTCGCTTGTTTGCGGATTCACTTGAGCAGTGGGAAGCAGAAAGTTCAACTTGCGGCTACTTGTGCTGCTCCCTATTTCTCTTCCACTGTTCCCTGGAAGCAATTCTGCTAGCTTCATGCTTGGAGATGCAGAGACGCCCGTGGTAGATGCGGTGGAGAAGGGAAAAACCGAGTGCAGAGGACAGTTTCTGGGGCTTGACGTGAGGCAAGGGGAAGGTTCAGCCCAGCAGTGGCTCTTAGCCCTGGAGCCTTTTTCTTTGCTAGCAGCTGCTGCAAGTGGGCAAGGGAGCTGCGAGAGTGCATCGTGTGAGGAGGGCACGTCTCTCGGAGAAAGAAGCTGCCTAGGCGCAGTGTGCTGTGCTCAGCTTCAAGGCTGCTTAGAGAAGGGGGACTTGAAGAACGCCTTCTTTCTGGACGCCTCCTTCTGCGTGCGCTCAAGCCGCGTGGACTCTGCAACAGTGCGGCTGTAAGAAACTGTTTCTGGCCAGCTTGTGTGATGGAGTGCAAGGGCTGCGCCGGACTCTCGGAAGCAGCCGGAGCATTCTCAGCTGACTGTGCTTGTGAAGCAGCTTTGTGCCGAGCTCATGCAATTCGGTGCACTGAGTGCATGAGCCCGGTGCCCGGCTGCTTCGTTCTTCGCCTTCTGTGCTCTGGACAGAAGTGAAGCCCAGCCATGGCTCGGAGCTGTCGCGCTCTTCAGAGGGTATAGCGCACGCATGCACAGGGTTCTGTGCAGGGATTTTCCTCAGCTCGAGGTACAATCATTTTTCTTGCTGCTTTACAGTGTCCAAACCGCGTGTGTAGCTCTCACTGAGCCAAATGCTTCAGGAGAGAAGCACTTGCTGTAAGATTAGCCTTTGGCTGGCCAAGACTTTCAACACAGCACCACAATGCGGGCGACGAGGAGCAGAAAGGACGAACATCTTTTCGTCCTGGCACCTTCTTCTGAGCGAGACGTCTATCCGCATCTTTGCTCTCTGCACGGCTGCAAGGTGCGTGCTGGTACTTGGAAGCGAGAAGGCGGCGGCAGAGAGCACGGCGATCTGACGGCGCTGGGCAGGCTGTAAAGGAAGGAAGAGGAGCCCTGGAATGTGCTGCAAATCCAAGTTTCCACGCCTCAGGGGCAAGCTCTGGGGAAGCTCGTTGACCTCAACCTGTGCTCTGTGCCAGACGTAGCCGAGAAGCTTTCCGTTAAGATTCAGGCTACAAGGCAGAGCGAATGTGCCGCTACCTAGCGCCGCCAGAGAAAGTGCATAGGCCAGGCGTGTTTGGGCAGAAGCAGCAGCCTGGAGGCTTTCGCTGCCGGCACCGTGCTCTCTGGGCGAGAAGCAGACGACTGTTCGTCTCCAGCAAAACGAAAGCGCGACCTGCTACGAAGGGCATAAGAACGAAGGCAGAGCAGCGGCTGGGCTGCTGTGCGAATGGCCCAGGCTGCAAGAGGAAGCGTGCCTGCCACTCGCTTGTTTGCGGATTCACTTGAGCAGTGGGAAGCAGAAAGTTCAACTTGCGGCTACTTGTGCTGCTCCCTATTTCTCTTCCACTGTTCCCTGGAAGCAATTCTGCTAGCTTCATGCTTGGAGATGCAGAGACGCCCGTGGTAGATGCGGTGGAGAAGGGAAAAACCGAGTGCAGAGGACAGTTTCTGGGGCTTGACGTGAGGCAAGGGGAAGGTTGAGCCCAGCAGTGGCTCTTAGCCCTGGAGCCTTTTTCTTTGCTAGCAGCTGCTGCAAGTGGGCAAGGGAGCTGCGAGAGTGCATCGTGTGAGGAGGGCACGTCTCTCGGAGAAAGAAGCTGCCTAGGCGCAGTGTGCTGTGCTCAGCTTCAAGGCTGCTTAGAGAAGGGGGACTTGAAGAACGCCTTCTTTCTGGACGCCTCCTTCTGCGTGCGCTCAAGCCGCGTGGACTCTGCAACAGTGCGGCTGTAAGAAACTGTTTCTGGCCAGCTTGTGTGATGGAGTGCAAGGGCTGCGCCGGACTCTCGGAAGCAGCCGGAGCATTCTCAGCTGACTGTGCTTGTGAAGCAGCTTTGTGCCGAACTCATGCAATTCGGTGCACTGAGTGCATGAGCCCGGTGCCCGGCTGCTTCGTTCTTCGCCTTCTGTGCTCTGGACAGAAGTGAAGCCCAGCCATGGCTCGGAGCTGTCGCGCTCTTCAGAGGGTATAGCGCACGCATGCACAGGGTTCTGTGCAGGGATTTTCCTCAGCTCGAGGTACAATCATTTTTCTTGCTGCTTTACAGTGTCCAAACCGCGTGTGTAGCTCTCACTGAGCCAAATGCTTCAGGAGAGAAGCACTTGCTGTAAGATTAGCCTTTGGCTGGCCAAGACTTTCAACACAGCACCACAATGCGGGCGACGAGGAGCAGAAAGGACGAACATCTTTTCGTCCTGGCACCTTCTTCTGAGCGAGACGTCTATCCGCATCTTTGCTCTCTGCACGGCTGCAAGGTGCGTGCTGGTACTTGGAAGCGAGAAGGCGGCGGCAGAGAGCACGGCGATCTGACGGCGCTGGGCAGGCTGTAAAGGAAGGAAGAGTAGCCCTGGAATGTGCTGCAAATCCAAGTTTCCACGCCTCGGGGGCAAGCTCTGGGGAAGCTCGTTGACCTCAACCTGTGCTCTGTGCCAGACGTAGCCGAGAAGCTTTCCGTTAAGATTCAGGCTACAAGGCAGAGCGAATGTGCCGCTACCTAGCGCCGCCAGAGAAAGTGCATAGGCCAGGCGTGTTTGGGCAGAAGCAGCAGCCTGGAGGCTTTCGCTGCCGGCACCGTGCTCTCTGGGCGAGAAGCAGACGACTGTTCGTCTCCAGCAAAACGAAAGCGCGACCTGCTACGAAGGGCATAAGAACGAAGGCAGAGCAGCGGCTGGGCTGCTGTGCGAATGGCCCAGGCTGCAAGAGGAAGCGTGCCTGCCACTCGCTTGTTTGCGGATTCACTTGAGCAGTGGGAAGCAGAAAGTTCAACTTGCGGCTACTTGTGCTGCTCCCTATTTCTCTTCCACTGTTCCCTGGAAGCAATTCTGCTAGCTTCATGCTTGGAGATGCAGAGACGCCCGTGGTAGATGCGGTGGAGAAGGGAAAAACCGAGTGCAGAGGACAGTTTCTGGGGCTTGACGTGAGGCAAGGGGAAGGTTCAGCCCAGCAGTGGCTCTTAGCCCTGGAGCCTTTTTCTTTGCTAGCAGCTGCTGCAAGTGGGCAAGGGAGCTGCGAGAGTGCATCGTGTGAGGAGGGCACGTCTCTCGGAGAAAGAAGCTGCCTAGGCGCAGTGTGCTGTGCTCAGCTTCAAGGCTGCTTAGAGAAGGGGGACTTGAAGAACGCCTTCTTTCTGGACGCCTCCTTCTGCGTGCGCTCAAGCCGCGTGGACTCTGCAACAGTGCGGCTGTAAGAAACTGTTTCTGGCCAGCTTGTGTGATGGCGTGCAAGGGCTGCGCCGGACTCTCGGAAGCAGCCGGAGCATTCTCAGCTGACTGTGCTTGTGAAGCAGCTTTGTGCCGAGCTCATGCAATTCGGTGCACTGAGTGCATGAGCCCGGTGCCCGGCTGCTTCGTTCTTCGCCTTCTGTGCTCTGGACAGAAGTGAAGCCCAGCCATGGCTCGGAGCTGTCGCGCTCTTCAGAGGGTATAGCGCACGCATGCACAGGGTTCTGTGCAGGGATTTTCCTCAGCTCGAGGTACAATCATTTTTCTTGCTGCTTTACAGTGTCCAAACCGCGTGTGTAGCTCTCACTGAGCCAAATGCTTCAGGAGAGAAGCACCTGCTGCATTAGCCTTTGGCTGGCCAAGACTTTCAACACAGCACCACAATGCGGGCGACGAGGAGCAGAAAGGACGAACATCTTTTCGTCCTGGCACCTTCTTCTGAGCGAGACGTCTATCCGCATCTTTGCACGGCTGCAAGGTGCGTGCTGGTACTTGGAAGCGAGAAGGCGGCGGCAGAGAGCACGGCGATCTGACGGCGCTGGGCAGGCTGTAAAGGAAGGAAGAGTAGCCCTGGAATGTGCTGCAAATCCAAGTTTCCACGCCTCGGGGGCAAGCTCTGGGGAAGCTCGTTGACCTCAACCTGTGCTCTGTGCCAGACGTAGCCGAGAAGCTTTCCGTTAAGATTCAGGCTACAAGGCAGAGCGAATGTGCCGCTACCTAGCGCCGCCAGAGAAAGTGCATAGGCCAGGCGTGTTTGGGCAGAAGCAGCAGCCTGGAGGCTTTCGCTGCCGGCACCGTGCTCTCTGGGCGAGAAGCAGACGACTGTTCGTCTCCAGCAAAACGAAAGCGCGACCTGCTACGAAGGGCATAAGAACGAAGGCAGAGCAGCGGCTGGGCTGCTGTGCGAATTGCCCAGGCTGCAAGAGGAAGCGTGCCTGCCACTCGCTTGTTTGCGGATTCACTTGAGCAGTGGGAAGCAGAAAGTTCAACTTGCGGCTACTTGTGCTGCTCCCTATTTCTCTTCCACTGTTCCCTGGAAGCAATTCTGCTAGCTTCATGCTTGGAGATGCAGAGACGCCCGTGGTAGATGCGGTGGAGAAGGGAAAAACCGAGTGCAGAGGACAGTTTCTGGGGCTTGACGTGAGGCAAGGGGAAGGTTCAGCCCAGCAGTGGCTCTTAGCCCTGGAGCCTTTTTCTTTGCTAGCAGCTGCTGCAAGTGGGCAAGGGAGCTGCGAGAGTGCATCGTGTGAGGAGGGCACGTCTCTCGGAGAAAGAAGCTGCCTAGGCGCAGTGTGCTGTGCTCAGCTTCAAGGCTGCTTAGAGAAGGGGGACTTGAAGAACGCCTTCTTTCTGGACGCCTCCTTCTGCGTGCGCTCAAGCCGCGTGGACTCTGCAACAGTGCGGCTGTAAGAAACTGTTTCTGGCCAGCTTGTGTGATGGAGTGCAAGGGCTGCGCCGGACTCTCGGAAGCAGCCGGAGCATTCTCAGCTGACTGTGCTTGTGAAGCAGCTTTGTGCCGAGCTCATGCAATTCGGTGCACTGAGTGCATGAGCCCGGTGCCCGGCTGCTTCGTTCTTCGCCTTCTGTGCTCTGGACAGAAGTGAAGCCCAGCCATGGCTCGGAGCTGTCGCGCTCTTCAGAGGGTATAGCGCACGCATGCACAGGGTTCTGTGCAGGGATTTTCCTCAGCTCGAGGTACAATCATTTTTCTTGCTGCTTTACAGTGTCCAAACCGCGTGTGTAGCTCTCACTGAGCCAAATGCTTCAGGAGAGAAGCACTTGCTGTAAGATTAGCCTTTGGCTGGCCAAGACTTTCAACACAGCACCACAATGCGGGCGACGAGGAGCAGAAAGCACGAACATCTTTTCGTCCTGGCACCTTCTTCTGAGCGAGACGTCTATCCGCATCTTTGCTCTCTGCACGGCTGCAAGGTGCGTGCTGGTACTTGGAAGCGAGAAGGCGGCGGCAGAGAGCACGGCGATCTGACGGCGCTGGGCAGGCTGTAAAGGAAGGAAGAGTAGCCCTGGAATGTGCTGCAAATCCAAGTTTCCACGCCTCGGGGGCAAGCTCTGGGGAAGCTCGTTGACCTCAACCTGTGCTCTGTGCCAGACGTAGCCGAGAAGCTTTCCGTTAAGATTCAGGCTACAAGGCAGAGCGAATGTGCCGCTACCTAGCGCCGCCAGAGAAAGTGCATAGGCCAGGCGTGTTTGGGCAGAAGCAGCAGCCTGGAGGCTTTCGCTGCCGGCACCGTGCTCTCTGGGCGAGAAGCAGACGACTGTTCGTCTCCAGCAAAACGAAAGCGCGACCTGCTACGAAGGGCATAAGAACGAAGGCAGAGCAGCGGCTGGGCTGCTGTGCGAATGGCCCAGGCTGCAAGAGGAAGCGTGCCTGCCACTCGCTTGTTTGCGGATTCACTTGAGCAGTGGGAAGCAGAAAGTTCAACTTGCGGCTACTTGTGCTGCTCCCTATTTCTCTTCCACTGTTCCCTGGAAGCAATTCTGCTAGCTTCATGCTTGGAGATGCAGAGACGCCCGTGGTAGATGCGGTGGAGAAGGGAAAAACCGAGTGCAGAGGACAGTTTCTGGGGCTTGACGTGAGGCAAGGGGAAGGTTCAGCCCAGCAGTGGCTCTTAGCCCTGGAGCCTTTTTCTTTGCTAGCAGCTGCTGCAAGTGGGCAAGGGAGCTGCGAGAGTGCATCGTGTGAGGAGGGCACGTCTCTCGGAGAAAGAAGCTGCCTAGGCGCAGTGTGCTGTGCTCAGCTTCAAGGCTGCTTAGAGAAGGGGGACTTGAAGAACGCCTTCTTTCTGGACGCCTCCTTCTGCGTGCGCTCAAGCCGCGTGGACTCTGCAACAGTGCGGCTGTAAGAAACTGTTTCTGGCCAGCTTGTGTGATGGAGTGCAAGGGCTGCGCCGGACTCTCGGAAGCAGCCGGAGCATTCTCAGCTGACTGTGCTTGTGAAGCAGCTTTGTGCCGAGCTCATGCAATTCGGTGCACTGAGTGCATGAGCCCGGTGCCCGGCTGCTTCGTTCTTCGCCTTCTGTGCTCTGGACAGAAGTGAAGCCCAGCCATGGCTCGGAGCTGTCGCGCTCTTCAGAGGGTATAGCGCACGCATGCACAGGGTTCTGTGCAGGGATTTTCCTCAGCTCGAGGTACAATCATTTTTCTTGCTGCTTTACAGTGTCCAAACCGCGTGTGTAGCTCTCACTGAGCCAAATGCTTCAGGAGAGAAGCACTTGCTGTAAGATTAGCCTTTGGCTGGCCAAGACTTTCAACACAGCACCACAATGCGGGCGACGAGGAGCAGAAAGGACGAACATCTTTTCGTCCTGGCACCTTCTTCTGAGCGAGACGTCTATCCGCATCTTTGCTCTCTGCACGGCTGCAAGGTGCGTGCTGGTACTTGGAAGCGAGAAGGCGGCGGCAGAGAGCACGGCGATCTGACGGCGCTGGGCAGGCTGTAAAGGAAGGAAGAGGAGCCCTGGAATGTGCTGCAAATCCAAGTTTCCACGCCTCGGGGGCAAGCTCTGGGGAAGCTCGTTGACCTCAACCTGTGCTCTGTGCCAGACGTAGCCGAGAAGCTTTCCGTTAAGATTCAGGCTACAAGGCAGAGCGAATGTGCCGCTACCTAGCGCCGCCAGAGAAAGTGCATAGGCCAGGCGTGTTTGGGCAGAAGCAGCAGCCTGGAGGCTTTCGCTGCCGTCACCGTGCTCTCTGGGCGAGAAGCAGACGACTGTTCGTCTCCAGCAAAACGAAAGCGCGACCTGCTACGAAGGGCATAAGAACGAAGGCAGAGCAGCGGCTGGGCTGCTGTGCGAATGGCCCAGGCTGCAAGAGGAAGCGTGCCTGCCACTCGCTTGTTTGCGGATTCACTTGAGCAGTGGGAAGCAGAAAGTTCAACTTGCGGCTACTTGTGCTGCTCCCTATTTCTCTTCCACTGTTCCCTGGAAGCAATTCTGCTAGCTTCATGCTTGGAGATGCAGAGACGCCCGTGGTAGATGCGGTGGAGAAGGGAAAAACCGAGTGCAGAGGACAGTTTCTGGGGCTTGACGTGAGGCAAGGGGAAGGTTCAGCCCAGCAGTGGCTCTTAGCCCTGGAGCCTTTTTCTTTGCTAGCAGCTGCTGCAAGTGGGCAAGGGAGCTGCGAGAGTGCATCGTGTGAGGAGGGCACGTCTCTCGGAGAAAGAAGCTGCCTAGGCGCAGTGTGCTGTGCTCAGCTTCAAGGCTGCTTAGAGAAGGGGGACTTGAAGAACGCCTTCTTTCTGGACGCCTCCTTCTGCGTGCGCTCAAGCCGCGTGGACTCTGCAACAGTGCGGCTGTAAGAAACTGTTTCTGGCCAGCTTGTGTGATGGAGTGCAAGGGCTGCGCCGGACTCTCGGAAGCAGCCGGAGCATTCTCAGCTGACTGTGCTTGTGAAGCAGCTTTGTGCCGAGCTCATGCAATTCGGTGCACTGAGTGCATGAGCCCGGTGCCCGGCTGCTTCGTTCTTCGCCTTCTGTGCTCTGGACAGAAGTGAAGCCCAGCCATGGCTCGGAGCTGTCGCGCTCTTCAGAGGGTATAGCGCACGCATGCACAGGGTTCTGTGCAGGGATTTTCCTCAGCTCGAGGTACAATCATTTTTCTTGCTGCTTTACAGTGTCCAAACCGCGTGTGTAGCTCTCACTGAGCCAAATGCTTCAGGAGAGAAGCACTTGCTGTAAGATTAGCCTTTGGCTGGCCAAGACTTTCAACACAGCACCACAATGCGGGCGACGAGGAGCAGAAAGCACGAACATCTTTTCGTCCTGGCACCTTCTTCTGAGCGAGACGTCTATCCGCATCTTTGCTCTCTGCACGGCTGCAAGGTGCGTGCTGGTACTTGGAAGCGAGAAGGCGGCGGCAGAGAGCACGGCGATCTGACGGCGCTGGGCAGGCTGTAAAGGAAGGAAGAGGAGCCCTGGAATGTGCTGCAAATCCAAGTTTCCACGCCTCGGGGGCAAGCTCTGGGGAAGCTCGTTGACCTCAACCTGTGCTCTGTGCCAGACGTAGCCGAGAAGCTTTCCGTTAAGATTCAGGCTACAAGGCAGAGCGAATGTGCCGCTACCTAGCGCCGCCAGAGAAAGTGCATAGGCCAGGCGTGTTTGGGCAGAAGCAGCAGCCTGGAGGCTTTCGCTGCCGGCACCGTGCTCTCTGGGCGAGAAGCAGACGACTGTTCGTCTCCAGCAAAACGAAAGCGCGACCTGCTACGAAGGGCATAAGAACGAAGGCAGAGCAGCGGCTGGGCTGCTGTGCGAATGGCCCAGGCTGCAAGAGGAAGCGTGCCTGCCACTCGCTTGTTTGCGGATTCACTTGAGCAGTGGGAAGCAGAAAGTTCAACTTGCGGCTACTTGTGCTGCTCCCTATTTCTCTTCCACTGTTCCCTGGAAGCAATTCTGCTAGCTTCATGCTTGGAGATGCAGAGACGCCCGTGGTAGATGCGGTGGAGAAGGGAAAAACCGAGTGCAGAGGACAGTTTCTGGGGCTTGACGTGAGGCAAGGGGAAGGTTCAGCCCAGCAGTGGCTCTTAGCCCTGGAGCCTTTTTCTTTGCTAGCAGCTGCTGCAAGTGGGCAAGGGAGCTGCGAGAGTGCATCGTGTGAGGAGGGCACGTCTCTCGGAGAAAGAAGCTGCCTAGGCGCAGTGTGCTGTGCTCAGCTTCAAGGCTGCTTAGAGAAGGGGGACTTGAAGAACGCCTTCTTTCTGGACGCCTCCTTCTGCGTGCGCTCAAGCCGCGTGGACTCTGCAACAGTGCGGCTGTAAGAAACTGTTTCTGGCCAGCTTGTGTGATGGAGTGCAAGGGCTGCGCCGGACTCTCGGAAGCAGCCGGAGCATTCTCAGCTGACTGTGCTTGTGAAGCAGCTTTGTGCCGAGCTCATGCAATTCGGTGCACTGAGTGCATGAGCCCGGTGCCCGGCTGCTTCGTTCTTCGCCTTCTGTGCTCTGGACAGAAGTGAAGCCCAGCCATGGCTCGGAGCTGTCGCGCTCTTCAGAGGGTATAGCGCACGCATGCACAGGGTTCTGTGCAGGGATTTTCCTCAGCTCGAGGTACAATCATTTTTCTTGCTGCTTTACAGTGTCCAAACCGCGTGTGTAGCTCTCACTGAGCCAAATGCTTCAGGAGAGAAGCACCTGCTGCATTAGCCTTTGGCTGGCCAAGACTTTCAACACAGCACCACAATGCGGGCGACGAGGAGCAGAAAGGACGAACATCTTTTCGTCCTGGCACCTTCTTCTGAGCGAGACGTCTATCCGCATCTTTGCACGGCTGCAAGGTGCGTGCTGGTACTTGGAAGCGAGAAGGCGGCGGCAGAGAGCACGGCGATCTGACGGCGCTGGGCAGGCTGTAAAGGAAGGAAGAGTAGCCCTGGAATGTGCTGCAAATCCAAGTTTCCACGCCTCGGGGGCAAGCTCTGGGGAAGCTCGTTGACCTCAACCTGTGCTCTGTGCCAGACGTAGCCGAGAAGCTTTCCGTTAAGATTCAGGCTACAAGGCAGAGCGAATGTGCCGCTACCTAGCGCCGCCAGAGAAAGTGCATAGGCCAGGCGTGTTTGGGCAGAAGCAGCAGCCTGGAGGCTTTCGCTGCCGGCACCGTGCTCTCTGGGCGAGAAGCAGACGACTGTTCGTCTCCAGCAAAACGAAAGCGCGACCTGCTACGAAGGGCATAAGAACGAAGGCAGAGCAGCGGCTGGGCTGCTGTGCGAATGGCCCAGGCTGCAAGAGGAAGCGTGCCTGCCACTCGCTTGTTTGCGGATTCACTTGAGCAGTGGGAAGCAGAAAGTTCAACTTGCGGCTACTTGTGCTGCTCCCTATTTCTCTTCCACTGTTCCCTGGAAGCAATTCTGCTAGCTTCATGCTTGGAGATGCAGAGACGCCCGTGGTAGATGCGGTGGAGAAGGGAAAAACCGAGTGCAGAGGACAGTTTCTGGGGCTTGACGTGAGGCAAGGGGAAGGTTCAGCCCAGCAGTGGCTCTTAGCCCTGGAGCCTTTTTCTTTGCTAGCAGCTGCTGCAAGTGGGCAAGGGAGCTGCGAGAGTGCATCGTGTGAGGAGGGCACGTCTCTCGGAGAAAGAAGCTGCCTAGGCGCAGTGTGCTGTGCTCAGCTTCAAGGCTGCTTAGAGAAGGGGGACTTGAAGAACGCCTTCTTTCTGGACGCCTCCTTCTGCGTGCGCTCAAGCCGCGTGGACTCTGCAACAGTGCGGCTGTAAGAAACTGTTTCTGGCCAGCTTGTGTGATGGAGTGCAAGGGCTGCGCCGGACTCTCGGAAGCAGCCGGAGCATTCTCAGCTGACTGTGCTTGTGAAGCAGCTTTGTGCCGAGCTCATGCAATTCGGTGCACTGAGTGCATGAGCCCGGTGCCCGGCTGCTTCGTTCTTCGCCTTCTGTGCTCTGGACAGAAGTGAAGCCCAGCCATGGCTCGGAGCTGTCGCGCTCTTCAGAGGGTATAGCGCACGCATGCACAGGGTTCTGTGCAGGGATTTTCCTCAGCTCGAGGTACAATCATTTTTCTTGCTGCTTTACAGTGTCCAAACCGCGTGTGTAGCTCTCACTGAGCCAAATGCTTCAGGAGAGAAGCACTTGCTGTAAGATTAGCCTTTGGCTGGCCAAGACTTTCAACACAGCACCACAATGCGGGCGACGAGGAGCAGAAAGCACGAACATCTTTTCGTCCTGGCACCTTCTTCTGAGCGAGACGTCTATCCGCATCTTTGCTCTCTGCACGGCTGCAAGGTGCGTGCTGGTACTTGGAAGCGAGAAGGCGGCGGCAGAGAGCACGGCGATCTGACGGCGCTGGGCAGGCTGTAAAGGAAGGAAGAGGAGCCCTGGAATGTGCTGCAAATCCAAGTTTCCACGCCTCGGGGGCAAGCTCTGGGGAAGCTCGTTGACCTCAACCTGTGCTCTGTGCCAGACGTAGCCGAGAAGCTTTCCGTTAAGATTCAGGCTACAAGGCAGAGCGAATGTGCCGCTACCTAGCGCCGCCAGAGAAAGTGCATAGGCCAGGCGTGTTTGGGCAGAAGCAGCAGCCTGGAGGCTTTCGCTGCCGGCACCGTGCTCTCTGGGCGAGAAGCAGACGACTGTTCGTCTCCAGCAAAACGAAAGCGCGACCTGCTACGAAGGGCATAAGAACGAAGGCAGAGCAGCGGCTGGGCTGCTGTGCGAATGGCCCAGGCTGCAAGAGGAAGCGTGCCTGCCACTCGCTTGTTTGCGGATTCACTTGAGCAGTGGGAAGCAGAAAGTTCAACTTGCGGCTACTTGTGCTGCTCCCTATTTCTCTTCCCCTGTTCCCTGGAAGCAATTCTGCTAGCTTCATGCTTGGAGATGCAGAGACGCCCGTGGTAGATGCGGTGGAGAAGGGAAAAACCGAGTGCAGAGGACAGTTTCTGGGGCTTGACGTGAGGCAAGGGGAAGGTTCAGCCCAGCAGTGGCTCTTAGCCCTGGAGCCTTTTTCTTTGCTAGCAGCTGCTGCAAGTGGGCAAGGGAGCTGCGAGAGTGCATCGTGTGAGGAGGGCACGTCTCTCGGAGAAAGAAGCTGCCTAGGCGCAGTGTGCTGTGCTCAGCTTCAAGGCTGCTTAGAGAAGGGGGACTTGAAGAACGCCTTCTTTCTGGACGCCTCCTTCTGCGTGCGCTCAAGCCGCGTGGACTCTGCAACAGTGCGGCTGTAAGAAACTGTTTCTGGCCAGCTTGTGTGATGGAGTGCAAGGGCTGCGCCGGACTCTCGGAAGCAGCCGGAGCATTCTCAGCTGACTGTGCTTGTGAAGCAGCTTTGTGCCGAGCTCATGCAATTCGGTGCACTGAGTGCATGAGCCCGGTGCCCGGCTGCTTCGTTCTTCGCCTTCTGTGCTCTGGACAGAAGTGAAGCCCAGCCATGGCTCGGAGCTGTCGCGCTCTTCAGAGGGTATAGCGCACGCATGCACAGGGTTCTGTGCAGGGATTTTCCTCAGCTCGAGGTACAATCATTTTTCTTGCTGCTTTACAGTGTCCAAACCGCGTGTGTAGCTCTCACTGAGCCAAATGCTTCAGGAGAGAAGCACCTGCTGCATTAGCCTTTGGCTGGCCAAGACTTTCAACACAGCACCACAATGCGGGCGACGAGGAGCAGAAAGGACGAACATCTTTTCGTCCTGGCACCTTCTTCTGAGCGAGACGTCTATCCGCATCTTTGCACGGCTGCAAGGTGCGTGCTGGTACTTGGAAGCGAGAAGGCGGCGGCAGAGAGCACGGCGATCTGACGGCGCTGGGCAGGCTGTAAAGGAAGGAAGAGTAGCCCTGGAATGTGCTGCAAATCCAAGTTTCCACGCCTCGGGGGCAAGCTCTGGGGAAGCTCGTTGACCTCAACCTGTGCTCTGTGCCAGACGTAGCCGAGAAGCTTTCCGTTAAGATTCAGGCTACAAGGCAGAGCGAATGTGCCGCTACCTAGCGCCGCCAGAGAAAGTGCATAGGCCAGGCGTGTTTGGGCAGAAGCAGCAGCCTGGAGGCTTTCGCTGCCGGCACCGTGCTCTCTGGGCGAGAAGCAGACGACTGTTCGTCTCCAGCAAAACGAAAGCGCGACCTGCTACGAAGGGCATAAGAACGAAGGCAGAGCAGCGGCTGGGCTGCTGTGCGAATTGCCCAGGCTGCAAGAGGAAGCGTGCCTGCCACTCGCTTGTTTGCGGATTCACTTGAGCAGTGGGAAGCAGAAAGTTCAACTTGCGGCTACTTGTGCTGCTCCCTATTTCTCTTCCACTGTTCCCTGGAAGCAATTCTGCTAGCTTCATGCTTGGAGATGCAGAGACGCCCGTGGTAGATGCGGTGGAGAAGGGAAAAACCGAGTGCAGAGGACAGTTTCTGGGGCTTGACGTGAGGCAAGGGGAAGGTTCAGCCCAGCAGTGGCTCTTAGCCCTGGAGCCTTTTTCTTTGCTAGCAGCTGCTGCAAGTGGGCAAGGGAGCTGCGAGAGTGCATCGTGTGAGGAGGGCACGTCTCTCGGAGAAAGAAGCTGCCTAGGCGCAGTGTGCTGTGCTCAGCTTCAAGGCTGCTTAGAGAAGGGGGACTTGAAGAACGCCTTCTTTCTGGACGCCTCCTTCTGCGTGCGCTCAAGCCGCGTGGACTCTGCAACAGTGCGGCTGTAAGAAACTGTTTCTGGCCAGCTTGTGTGATGGAGTGCAAGGGCTGCGCCGGACTCTCGGAAGCAGCCGGAGCATTCTCAGCTGACTGTGCTTGTGAAGCAGCTTTGTGCCGAGCTCATGCAATTCGGTGCACTGAGTGCATGAGCCCGGTGCCCGGCTGCTTCGTTCTTCGCCTTCTGTGCTCTGGACAGAAGTGAAGCCCAGCCATGGCTCGGAGCTGTCGCGCTCTTCAGAGGGTATAGCGCACGCATGCACAGGGTTCTGTGCAGGGATTTTCCTCAGCTCGAGGTACAATCATTTTTCTTGCTGCTTTACAGTGTCCAAACCGCGTGTGTAGCTCTCACTGAGCCAAATGCTTCAGGAGAGAAGCACTTGCTGTAAGATTAGCCTTTGGCTGGCCAAGACTTTCAACACAGCACCACAATGCGGGCGACGAGGAGCAGAAAGCACGAACATCTTTTCGTCCTGGCACCTTCTTCTGAGCGAGACGTCTATCCGCATCTTTGCTCTCTGCACGGCTGCAAGGTGCGTGCTGGTACTTGGAAGCGAGAAGGCGGCGGCAGAGAGCACGGCGATCTGACGGCGCTGGGCAGGCTGTAAAGGAAGGAAGAGGAGCCCTGGAATGTGCTGCAAATCCAAGTTTCCACGCCTCGGGGGCAAGCTCTGGGGAAGCTCGTTGACCTCAACCTGTGCTCTGTGCCAGACGTAGCCGAGAAGCTTTCCGTTAAGATTCAGGCTACAAGGCAGAGCGAATGTGCCGCTACCTAGCGCCGCCAGAGAAAGTGCATAGGCCAGGCGTGTTTGGGCAGAAGCAGCAGCCTGGAGGCTTTCGCTGCCGGCACCGTGCTCTCTGGGCGAGAAGCAGACGACTGTTCGTCTCCAGCAAAACGAAAGCGCGACCTGCTACGAAGGGCATAAGAACGAAGGCAGAGCAGCGGCTGGGCTGCTGTGCGAATGGCCCAGGCTGCAAGAGGAAGCGTGCCTGCCACTCGCTTGTTTGCGGATTCACTTGAGCAGTGGGAAGCAGAAAGTTCAACTTGCGGCTACTTGTGCTGCTCCCTATTTCTCTTCCCCTGTTCCCTGGAAGCAATTCTGCTAGCTTCATGCTTGGAGATGCAGAGACGCCCGTGGTAGATGCGGTGGAGAAGGGAAAAACCGAGTGCAGAGGACAGTTTCTGGGGCTTGACGTGAGGCAAGGGGAAGGTTCAGCCCAGCAGTGGCTCTTAGCCCTGGAGCCTTTTTCTTTGCTAGCAGCTGCTGCAAGTGGGCAAGGGAGCTGCGAGAGTGCATCGTGTGAGGAGGGCACGTCTCTCGGAGAAAGAAGCTGCCTAGGCGCAGTGTGCTGTGCTCAGCTTCAAGGCTGCTTAGAGAAGGGGGACTTGAAGAACGCCTTCTTTCTGGACGCCTCCTTCTGCGTGCGCTCAAGCCGCGTGGACTCTGCAACAGTGCGGCTGTAAGAAACTGTTTCTGGCCAGCTTGTGTGATGGAGTGCAAGGGCTGCGCCGGACTCTCGGAAGCAGCCGGAGCATTCTCAGCTGACTGTGCTTGTGAAGCAGCTTTGTGCCGAGCTCATGCAATTCGGTGCACTGAGTGCATGAGCCCGGTGCCCGGCTGCTTCGTTCTTCGCCTTCTGTGCTCTGGACAGAAGTGAAGCCCAGCCATGGCTCGGAGCTGTCGCGCTCTTCAGAGGGTATAGCGCACGCATGCACAGGGTTCTGTGCAGGGATTTTCCTCAGCTCGAGGTACAATCATTTTTCTTGCTGCTTTACAGTGTCCAAACCGCGTGTGTAGCTCTCACTGAGCCAAATGCTTCAGGAGAGAAGCACTTGCTGTAAGATTAGCCTTTGGCTGGCCAAGACTTTCAACACAGCACCACAATGCGGGCGACGAGGAGCAGAAAGGACGAACATCTTTTCGTCCTGGCACCTTCTTCTGAGCGAGACGTCTATCCGCATCTTTGCTCTCTGCACGGCTGCAAGGTGCGTGCTGGTACTTGGAAGCGAGAAGGCGGCGGCAGAGAGCACGGCGATCTGACGGCGCTGGGCAGGCTGTAAAGGAAGGAAGAGGAGCCCTGGAATGTGCTGCAAATCCAAGTTTCCACGCCTCGGGGGCAAGCTCTGGGGAAGCTCGTTGACCTCAACCTGTGCTCTGTGCCAGACGTAGCCGAGAAGCTTTCCGTTAAGATTCAGGCTACAAGGCAGAGCGAATGTGCCGCTACCTAGCGCCGCCAGAGAAAGTGCATAGGCCAGGCGTGTTTGGGCAGAAGCAGCAGCCTGGAGGCTTTCGCTGCCGGCACCGTGCTCTCTGGGCGAGAAGCAGACGACTGTTCGTCTCCAGCAAAACGAAAGCGCGACCTGCTACGAAGGGCATAAGAACGAAGGCAGAGCAGCGGCTGGGCTGCTGTGCGAATGGCCCAGGCTGCAAGAGGAAGCGTGCCTGCCACTCGCTTGTTTGCGGATTCACTTGAGCAGTGGGAAGCAGAAAGTTCAACTTGCGGCTACTTGTGCTGCTCCCTATTTCTCTTCCCCTGTTCCCTGGAAGCAATTCTGCTAGCTTCATGCTTGGAGATGCAGAGACGCCCGTGGTAGATGCGGTGGAGAAGGGAAAAACCGAGTGCAGAGGACAGTTTCTGGGGCTTGACGTGAGGCAAGGGGAAGGTTGAGCCCAGCAGTGGCTCTTAGCCCTGGAGCCTTTTTCTTTGCTAGCAGCTGCTGCAAGTGGGCAAGGGAGCTGCGAGAGTGCATCGTGTGAGGAGGGCACGTCTCTCGGAGAAAGAAGCTGCCTAGGCGCAGTGTGCTGTGCTCAGCTTCAAGGCTGCTTAGAGAAGGGGGACTTGAAGAACGCCTTCTTTCTGGACGCCTCCTTCTGCGTGCGCTCAAGCCGCGTGGACTCTGCAACAGTGCGGCTGTAAGAAACTGTTTCTGGCCAGCTTGTGTGATGGAGTGCAAGGGCTGCGCCGGACTCTCGGAAGCAGCCGGAGCATTCTCAGCTGACTGTGCTTGTGAAGCAGCTTTGTGCCGAGCTCATGCAATTCGGTGCACTGAGTGCATGAGCCCGGTGCCCGGCTGCTTCGTTCTTCGCCTTCTGTGCTCTGGACAGAAGTGAAGCCCAGCCATGGCTCGGAGCTGTCGCGCTCTTCAGAGGGTATAGCGCACGCATGCACAGGGTTCTGTGCAGGGATTTTCCTCAGCTCGAGGTACAATCATTTTTCTTGCTGCTTTACAGTGTCCAAACCGCGTGTGTAGCTCTCACTGAGCCAAATGCTTCAGGAGAGAAGCACTTGCTGTAAGATTAGCCTTTGGCTGGCCAAGACTTTCAACACAGCACCACAATGCGGGCGACGAGGAGCAGAAAGCACGAACATCTTTTCGTCCTGGCACCTTCTTCTGAGCGAGACGTCTATCCGCATCTTTGCTCTCTGCACGGCTGCAAGGTGCGTGCTGGTACTTGGAAGCGAGAAGGCGGCGGCAGAGAGCACGGCGATCTGACGGCGCTGGGCAGGCTGTAAAGGAAGGAAGAGGAGCCCTGGAATGTGCTGCAAATCCAAGTTTCCACGCCTCGGGGGCAAGCTCTGGGGAAGCTCGTTGACCTCAACCTGTGCTCTGTGCCAGACGTAGCCGAGAAGCTTTCCGTTAAGATTCAGGCTACAAGGCAGAGCGAATGTGCCGCTACCTAGCGCCGCCAGAGAAAGTGCATAGGCCAGGCGTGTTTGGGCAGAAGCAGCAGCCTGGAGGCTTTCGCTGCCGGCACCGTGCTCTCTGGGCGAGAAGCAGACGACTGTTCGTCTCCAGCAAAACGAAAGCGCGACCTGCTACGAAGGGCATAAGAACGAAGGCAGAGCAGCGGCTGGGCTGCTGTGCGAATGGCCCAGGCTGCAAGAGGAAGCGTGCCTGCCACTCGCTTGTTTGCGGATTCACTTGAGCAGTGGGAAGCAGAAAGTTCAACTTGCGGCTACTTGTGCTGCTCCCTATTTCTCTTCCACTGTTCCCTGGAAGCAATTCTGCTAGCTTCATGCTTGGAGATGCAGAGACGCCCGTGGTAGATGCGGTGGAGAAGGGAAAAACCGAGTGCAGAGGACAGTTTCTGGGGCTTGACGTGAGGCAAGGGGAAGGTTCAGCCCAGCAGTGGCTCTTAGCCCTGGAGCCTTTTTCTTTGCTAGCAGCTGCTGCAAGTGGGCAAGGGAGCTGCGAGAGTGCATCGTGTGAGGAGGGCACGTCTCTCGGAGAAAGAAGCTGCCTAGGCGCAGTGTGCTGTGCTCAGCTTCAAGGCTGCTTAGAGAAGGGGGACTTGAAGAACGCCTTCTTTCTGGACGCCTCCTTCTGCGTGCGCTCAAGCCGCGTGGACTCTGCAACAGTGCGGCTGTAAGAAACTGTTTCTGGCCAGCTTGTGTGATGGAGTGCAAGGGCTGCGCCGGACTCTCGGAAGCAGCCGGAGCATTCTCAGCTGACTGTGCTTGTGAAGCAGCTTTGTGCCGAGCTCATGCAATTCGGTGCACTGAGTGCATGAGCCCGGTGCCCGGCTGCTTCGTTCTTCGCCTTCTGTGCTCTGGACAGAAGTGAAGCCCAGCCATGGCTCGGAGCTGTCGCGCTCTTCAGAGGGTATAGCGCACGCATGCACAGGGTTCTGTGCAGGGATTTTCCTCAGCTCGAGGTACAATCATTTTTCTTGCTGCTTTACAGTGTCCAAACCGCGTGTGTAGCTCTCACTGAGCCAAATGCTTCAGGAGAGAAGCACTTGCTGTAAGATTAGCCTTTGGCTGGCCAAGACTTTCAACACAGCACCACAATGCGGGCGACGAGGAGCAGAAAGCACGAACATCTTTTCGTCCTGGCACCTTCTTCTGAGCGAGACGTCTATCCGCATCTTTGCTCTCTGCACGGCTGCAAGGTGCGTGCTGGTACTTGGAAGCGAGAAGGCGGCGGCAGAGAGCACGGCGATCTGACGGCGCTGGGCAGGCTGTAAAGGAAGGAAGAGGAGCCCTGGAATGTGCTGCAAATCCAAGTTTCCACGCCTCGGGGGCAAGCTCTGGGGAAGCTCGTTGACCTCAACCTGTGCTCTGTGCCAGACGTAGCCGAGAAGCTTTCCGTTAAGATTCAGGCTACAAGGCAGAGCGAATGTGCCGCTACCTAGCGCCGCCAGAGAAAGTGCATAGGCCAGGCGTGTTTGGGCAGAAGCAGCAGCCTGGAGGCTTTCGCTGCCGGCACCGTGCTCTCTGGGCGAGAAGCAGACGACTGTTCGTCTCCAGCAAAACGAAAGCGCGACCTGCTACGAAGGGCATAAGAACGAAGGCAGAGCAGCGGCTGGGCTGCTGTGCGAATGGCCCAGGCTGCAAGAGGAAGCGTGCCTGCCACTCGCTTGTTTGCGGATTCACTTGAGCAGTGGGAAGCAGAAAGTTCAACTTGCGGCTACTTGTGCTGCTCCCTATTTCTCTTCCACTGTTCCCTGGAAGCAATTCTGCTAGCTTCATGCTTGGAGATGCAGAGACGCCCGTGGTAGATGCGGTGGAGAAGGGAAAAACCGAGTGCAGAGGACAGTTTCTGGGGCTTGACGTGAGGCAAGGGGAAGGTTCAGCCCAGCAGTGGCTCTTAGCCCTGGAGCCTTTTTCTTTGCTAGCAGCTGCTGCAAGTGGGCAAGGGAGCTGCGAGAGTGCATCGTGTGAGGAGGGCACGTCTCTCGGAGAAAGAAGCTGCCTAGGCGCAGTGTGCTGTGCTCAGCTTCAAGGCTGCTTAGAGAAGGGGGACTTGAAGAACGCCTTCTTTCTGGACGCCTCCTTCTGCGTGCGCTCAAGCCGCGTGGACTCTGCAACAGTGCGGCTGTAAGAAACTGTTTCTGGCCAGCTTGTGTGATGGAGTGCAAGGGCTGCGCCGGACTCTCGGAAGCAGCCGGAGCATTCTCAGCTGACTGTGCTTGTGAAGCAGCTTTGTGCCGAGCTCATGCAATTCGGTGCACTGAGTGCATGAGCCCGGTGCCCGGCTGCTTCGTTCTTCGCCTTCTGTGCTCTGGACAGAAGTGAAGCCCAGCCATGGCTCGGAGCTGTCGCGCTCTTCAGAGGGTATAGCGCACGCATGCACAGGGTTCTGTGCAGGGATTTTCCTCAGCTCGAGGTACAATCATTTTTCTTGCTGCTTTACAGTGTCCAAACCGCGTGTGTAGCTCTCACTGAGCCAAATGCTTCAGGAGAGAAGCACTTGCTGTAAGATTAGCCTTTGGCTGGCCAAGACTTTCAACACAGCACCACAATGCGGGCGACGAGGAGCAGAAAGGACGAACATCTTTTCGTCCTGGCACCTTCTTCTGAGCGAGACGTCTATCCGCATCTTTGCTCTCTGCACGGCTGCAAGGTGCGTGCTGGTACTTGGAAGCGAGAAGGCGGCGGCAGAGAGCACGGCGATCTGACGGCGCTGGGCAGGCTGTAAAGGAAGGAAGAGGAGCCCTGGAATGTGCTGCAAATCCAAGTTTCCACGCCTCGGGGGCAAGCTCTGGGGAAGCTCGTTGACCTCAACCTGTGCTCTGTGCCAGACGTAGCCGAGAAGCTTTCCGTTAAGATTCAGGCTACAAGGCAGAGCGAATGTGCCGCTACCTAGCGCCGCCAGAGAAAGTGCATAGGCCAGGCGTGTTTGGGCAGAAGCAGCAGCCTGGAGGCTTTCGCTGCCGGCACCGTGCTCTCTGGGCGAGAAGCAGACGACTGTTCGTCTCCAGCAAAACGAAAGCGCGACCTGCTACGAAGGGCATAAGAACGAAGGCAGAGCAGCGGCTGGGCTGCTGTGCGAATGGCCCAGGCTGCAAGAGGAAGCGTGCCTGCCACTCGCTTGTTTGCGGATTCACTTGAGCAGTGGGAAGCAGAAAGTTCAACTTGCGGCTACTTGTGCTGTTCCGTATTTCTCTTCCCCTGTTCCCTGGAAGCAATTCTGCTAGCTTCATGCTTGGAGATGCAGAGACGCCCGTGGTAGATGCGGTGGAGAAGGGAAAAACCGAGTGCAGAGGACAGTTTCTGGGGCTTGACGTGAGGCAAGGGGAAGGTTCAGCCCAGCAGTGGCTCTTAGCCCTGGAGCCTTTTTCTTTGCTAGCAGCTGCTGCAAGTGGGCAAGGGAGCTGCGAGAGTGCATCGTGTGAGGAGGGCACGTCTCTCGGAGAAAGAAGCTGCCTAGGCGCAGTGTGCTGTGCTCAGCTTCAAGGCTGCTTAGAGAAGGGGGACTTGAAGAACGCCTTCTTTCTGGACGCCTCCTTCTGCGTGCGCTCAAGCCGCGTGGACTCTGCAACAGTGCGGCTGTAAGAAACTGTTTCTGGCCAGCTTGTGTGATGGAGTGCAAGGGCTGCGCCGGACTCTCGGAAGCAGCCGGAGCATTCTCAGCTGACTGTGCTTGTGAAGCAGCTTTGTGCCGAGCTCATGCAATTCGGTGCACTGAGTGCATGAGCCCGGTGCCCGGCTGCTTCGTTCTTCGCCTTCTGTGCTCTGGACAGAAGTGAAGCCCAGCCATGGCTCGGAGCTGTCGCGCTCTTCAGAGGGTATAGCGCACGCATGCACAGGGTTCTGTGCAGGGATTTTCCTCAGCTCGAGGTACAATCATTTTTCTTGCTGCTTTACAGTGTCCAAACCGCGTGTGTAGCTCTCACTGAGCCAAATGCTTCAGGAGAGAAGCACCTGCTGCATTAGCCTTTGGCTGGCCAAGACTTTCAACACAGCACCACAATGCGGGCGACGAGGAGCAGAAAGGACGAACATCTTTTCGTCCTGGCACCTTCTTCTGAGCGAGACGTCTATCCGCATCTTTGCTCTCTGCACGGCTGCAAGGTGCGTGCTGGTACTTGGAAGCGAGAAGGCGGCGGCAGAGAGCACGGCGATCTGACGGCGCTGGGCAGGCTGTAAAGGAAGGAAGAGTAGCCCTGGAATGTGCTGCAAATCCAAGTTTCCACGCCTCGGGGGCAAGCTCTGGGGAAGCTCGTTGACCTCAACCTGTGCTCTGTGCCAGACGTAGCCGAGAAGCTTTCCGTTAAGATTCAGGCTACAAGGCAGAGCGAATGTGCCGCTACCTAGCGCCGCCAGAGAAAGTGCATAGGCCAGGCGTGTTTGGGCAGAAGCAGCAGCCTGGAGGCTTTCGCTGCCGGCACCGTGCTCTCTGGGCGAGAAGCAGACGACTGTTCGTCTCCAGCAAAACGAAAGCGCGACCTGCTACGAAGGGCATAAGAACGAAGGCAGAGCAGCGGCTGGGCTGCTGTGCGAATGGCCCAGGCTGCAAGAGGAAGCGTGCCTGCCACTCGCTTGTTTGCGGATTCACTTGAGCAGTGGGAAGCAGAAAGTTCAACTTGCGGCTACTTGTGCTGCTCCCTATTTCTCTTCCACTGTTCCCTGGAAGCAATTCTGCTAGCTTCATGCTTGGAGATGCAGAGACGCCCGTGGTAGATGCGGTGGAGAAGGGAAAAACCGAGTGCAGAGGACAGTTTCTGGGGCTTGACGTGAGGCAAGGGGAAGGTTCAGCCCAGCAGTGGCTCTTAGCCCTGGAGCCTTTTTCTTTGCTAGCAGCTGCTGCAAGTGGGCAAGGGAGCTGCGAGAGTGCATCGTGTGAGGAGGGCACGTCTCTCGGAGAAAGAAGCTGCCTAGGCGCAGTGTGCTGTGCTCAGCTTCAAGGCTGCTTAGAGAAGGGGGACTTGAAGAACGCCTTCTTTCTGGACGCCTCCTTCTGCGTGCGCTCAAGCCGCGTGGACTCTGCAACAGTGCGGCTGTAAGAAACTGTTTCTGGCCAGCTTGTGTGATGGAGTGCAAGGGCTGCGCCGGACTCTCGGAAGCAGCCGGAGCATTCTCAGCTGACTGTGCTTGTGAAGCAGCTTTGTGCCGAGCTCATGCAATTCGGTGCACTGAGTGCATGAGCCCGGTGCCCGGCTGCTTCGTTCTTCGCCTTCTGTGCTCTGGACAGAAGTGAAGCCCAGCCATGGCTCGGAGCTGTCGCGCTCTTCAGAGGGTATAGCGCACGCATGCACAGGGTTCTGTGCAGGGATTTTCCTCAGCTCGAGGTACAATCATTTTTCTTGCTGCTTTACAGTGTCCAAACCGCGTGTGTAGCTCTCACTGAGCCAAATGCTTCAGGAGAGAAGCACTTGCTGTAAGATTAGCCTTTGGCTGGCCAAGACTTTCAACACAGCACCACAATGCGGGCGACGAGGAGCAGAAAGGACGAACATCTTTTCGTCCTGGCACCTTCTTCTGAGCGAGACGTCTATCCGCATCTTTGCTCTCTGCACGGCTGCAAGGTGCGTGCTGGTACTTGGAAGCGAGAAGGCGGCGGCAGAGAGCACGGCGATCTGACGGCGCTGGGCAGGCTGTAAAGGAAGGAAGAGGAGCCCTGGAATGTGCTGCAAATCCAAGTTTCCACGCCTCGGGGGCAAGCTCTGGGGAAGCTCGTTGACCTCAACCTGTGCTCTGTGCCAGACGTAGCCGAGAAGCTTTCCGTTAAGATTCAGGCTACAAGGCAGAGCGAATGTGCCGCTACCTAGCGCCGCCAGAGAAAGTGCATAGGCCAGGCGTGTTTGGGCAGAAGCAGCAGCCTGGAGGCTTTCGCTGCCGGCACCGTGCTCTCTGGGCGAGAAGCAGACGACTGTTCGTCTCCAGCAAAACGAAAGCGCGACCTGCTACGAAGGGCATAAGAACGAAGGCAGAGCAGCGGCTGGGCTGCTGTGCGAATGGCCCAGGCTGCAAGAGGAAGCGTGCCTGCCACTCGCTTGTTTGCGGATTCACTTGAGCAGTGGGAAGCAGAAAGTTCAACTTGCGGCTACTTGTGCTGTTCCGTATTTCTCTTCCCCTGTTCCCTGGAAGCAATTCTGCTAGCTTCATGCTTGGAGATGCAGAGACGCCCGTGGTAGATGCGGTGGAGAAGGGAAAAACCGAGTGCAGAGGACAGTTTCTGGGGCTTGACGTGAGGCAAGGGGAAGGTTCAGCCCAGCAGTGGCTCTTAGCCCTGGAGCCTTTTTCTTTGCTAGCAGCTGCTGCAAGTGGGCAAGGGAGCTGCGAGAGTGCATCGTGTGAGGAGGGCACGTCTCTCGGAGAAAGAAGCTGCCTAGGCGCAGTGTGCTGTGCTCAGCTTCAAGGCTGCTTAGAGAAGGGGGACTTGAAGAACGCCTTCTTTCTGGACGCCTCCTTCTGCGTGCGCTCAAGCCGCGTGGACTCTGCAACAGTGCGGCTGTAAGAAACTGTTTCTGGCCAGCTTGTGTGATGGAGTGCAAGGGCTGCGCCGGACTCTCGGAAGCAGCCGGAGCATTCTCAGCTGACTGTGCTTGTGAAGCAGCTTTGTGCCGAGCTCATGCAATTCGGTGCACTGAGTGCATGAGCCCGGTGCCCGGCTGCTTCGTTCTTCGCCTTCTGTGCTCTGGACAGAAGTGAAGCCCAGCCATGGCTCGGAGCTGTCGCGCTCTTCAGAGGGTATAGCGCACGCATGCACAGGGTTCTGTGCAGGGATTTTCCTCAGCTCGAGGTACAATCATTTTTCTTGCTGCTTTACAGTGTCCAAACCGCGTGTGTAGCTCTCACTGAGCCAAATGCTTCAGGAGAGAAGCACCTGCTGCATTAGCCTTTGGCTGGCCAAGACTTTCAACACAGCACCACAATGCGGGCGACGAGGAGCAGAAAGGACGAACATCTTTTCGTCCTGGCACCTTCTTCTGAGCGAGACGTCTATCCGCATCTTTGCTCTCTGCACGGCTGCAAGGTGCGTGCTGGTACTTGGAAGCGAGAAGGCGGCGGCAGAGAGCACGGCGATCTGACGGCGCTGGGCAGGCTGTAAAGGAAGGAAGAGTAGCCCTGGAATGTGCTGCAAATCCAAGTTTCCACGCCTCGGGGGCAAGCTCTGGGGAAGCTCGTTGACCTCAACCTGTGCTCTGTGCCAGACGTAGCCGAGAAGCTTTCCGTTAAGATTCAGGCTACAAGGCAGAGCGAATGTGCCGCTACCTAGCGCCGCCAGAGAAAGTGCATAGGCCAGGCGTGTTTGGGCAGAAGCAGCAGCCTGGAGGCTTTCGCTGCCGGCACCGTGCTCTCTGGGCGAGAAGCAGACGACTGTTCGTCTCCAGCAAAACGAAAGCGCGACCTGCTACGAAGGGCATAAGAACGAAGGCAGAGCAGCGGCTGGGCTGCTGTGCGAATGGCCCAGGCTGCAAGAGGAAGCGTGCCTGCCACTCGCTTGTTTGCGGATTCACTTGAGCAGTGGGAAGCAGAAAGTTCAACTTGCGGCTACTTGTGCTGCTCCCTATTTCTCTTCCACTGTTCCCTGGAAGCAATTCTGCTAGCTTCATGCTTGGAGATGCAGAGACGCCCGTGGTAGATGCGGTGGAGAAGGGAAAAACCGAGTGCAGAGGACAGTTTCTGGGGCTTGACGTGAGGCAAGGGGAAGGTTCAGCCCAGCAGTGGCTCTTAGCCCTGGAGCCTTTTTCTTTGCTAGCAGCTGCTGCAAGTGGGCAAGGGAGCTGCGAGAGTGCATCGTGTGAGGAGGGCACGTCTCTCGGAGAAAGAAGCTGCCTAGGCGCAGTGTGCTGTGCTCAGCTTCAAGGCTGCTTAGAGAAGGGGGACTTGAAGAACGCCTTCTTTCTGGACGCCTCCTTCTGCGTGCGCTCAAGCCGCGTGGACTCTGCAACAGTGCGGCTGTAAGAAACTGTTTCTGGCCAGCTTGTGTGATGGAGTGCAAGGGCTGCGCCGGACTCTCGGAAGCAGCCGGAGCATTCTCAGCTGACTGTGCTTGTGAAGCAGCTTTGTGCCGAGCTCATGCAATTCGGTGCACTGAGTGCATGAGCCCGGTGCCCGGCTGCTTCGTTCTTCGCCTTCTGTGCTCTGGACAGAAGTGAAGCCCAGCCATGGCTCGGAGCTGTCGCGCTCTTCAGAGGGTATAGCGCACGCATGCACAGGGTTCTGTGCAGGGATTTTCCTCAGCTCGAGGTACAATCATTTTTCTTGCTGCTTTACAGTGTCCAAACCGCGTGTGTAGCTCTCACTGAGCCAAATGCTTCAGGAGAGAAGCACTTGCTGTAAGATTAGCCTTTGGCTGGCCAAGACTTTCAACACAGCACCACAATGCGGGCGACGAGGAGCAGAAAGGACGAACATCTTTTCGTCCTGGCACCTTCTTCTGAGCGAGACGTCTATCCGCATCTTTGCTCTCTGCACGGCTGCAAGGTGCGTGCTGGTACTTGGAAGCGAGAAGGCGGCGGCAGAGAGCACGGCGATCTGACGGCGCTGGGCAGGCTGTAAAGGAAGGAAGAGGAGCCCTGGAATGTGCTGCAAATCCAAGTTTCCACGCCTCGGGGGCAAGCTCTGGGGAAGCTCGTTGACCTCAACCTGTGCTCTGTGCCAGACGTAGCCGAGAAGCTTTCCGTTAAGATTCAGGCTACAAGGCAGAGCGAATGTGCCGCTACCTAGCGCCGCCAGAGAAAGTGCATAGGCCAGGCGTGTTTGGGCAGAAGCAGCAGCCTGGAGGCTTTCGCTGCCGGCACCGTGCTCTCTGGGCGAGAAGCAGACGACTGTTCGTCTCCAGCAAAACGAAAGCGCGACCTGCTACGAAGGGCATAAGAACGAAGGCAGAGCAGCGGCTGGGCTGCTGTGCGAATGGCCCAGGCTGCAAGAGGAAGCGTGCCTGCCACTCGCTTGTTTGCGGATTCACTTGAGCAGTGGGAAGCAGAAAGTTCAACTTGCGGCTACTTGTGCTGTTCCGTATTTCTCTTCCCCTGTTCCCTGGAAGCAATTCTGCTAGCTTCATGCTTGGAGATGCAGAGACGCCCGTGGTAGATGCGGTGGAGAAGGGAAAAACCGAGTGCAGAGGACAGTTTCTGGGGCTTGACGTGAGGCAAGGGGAAGGTTCAGCCCAGCAGTGGCTCTTAGCCCTGGAGCCTTTTTCTTTGCTAGCAGCTGCTGCAAGTGGGCAAGGGAGCTGCGAGAGTGCATCGTGTGAGGAGGGCACGTCTCTCGGAGAAAGAAGCTGCCTAGGCGCAGTGTGCTGTGCTCAGCTTCAAGGCTGCTTAGAGAAGGGGGACTTGAAGAACGCCTTCTTTCTGGACGCCTCCTTCTGCGTGCGCTCAAGCCGCGTGGACTCTGCAACAGTGCGGCTGTAAGAAACTGTTTCTGGCCAGCTTGTGTGATGGAGTGCAAGGGCTGCGCCGGACTCTCGGAAGCAGCCGGAGCATTCTCAGCTGACTGTGCTTGTGAAGCAGCTTTGTGCCGAGCTCATGCAATTCGGTGCACTGAGTGCATGAGCCCGGTGCCCGGCTGCTTCGTTCTTCGCCTTCTGTGCTCTGGACAGAAGTGAAGCCCAGCCATGGCTCGGAGCTGTCGCGCTCTTCAGAGGGTATAGCGCACGCATGCACAGGGTTCTGTGCAGGGATTTTCCTCAGCTCGAGGTACAATCATTTTTCTTGCTGCTTTACAGTGTCCAAACCGCGTGTGTAGCTCTCACTGAGCCAAATGCTTCAGGAGAGAAGCACCTGCTGCATTAGCCTTTGGCTGGCCAAGACTTTCAACACAGCACCACAATGCGGGCGACGAGGAGCAGAAAGGACGAACATCTTTTCGTCCTGGCACCTTCTTCTGAGCGAGACGTCTATCCGCATCTTTGCTCTCTGCACGGCTGCAAGGTGCGTGCTGGTACTTGGAAGCGAGAAGGCGGCGGCAGAGAGCACGGCGATCTGACGGCGCTGGGCAGGCTGTAAAGGAAGGAAGAGTAGCCCTGGAATGTGCTGCAAATCCAAGTTTCCACGCCTCGGGGGCAAGCTCTGGGGAAGCTCGTTGACCTCAACCTGTGCTCTGTGCCAGACGTAGCCGAGAAGCTTTCCGTTAAGATTCAGGCTACAAGGCAGAGCGAATGTGCCGCTACCTAGCGCCGCCAGAGAAAGTGCATAGGCCAGGCGTGTTTGGGCAGAAGCAGCAGCCTGGAGGCTTTCGCTGCCGGCACCGTGCTCTCTGGGCGAGAAGCAGACGACTGTTCGTCTCCAGCAAAACGAAAGCGCGACCTGCTACGAAGGGCATAAGAACGAAGGCAGAGCAGCGGCTGGGCTGCTGTGCGAATGGCCCAGGCTGCAAGAGGAAGCGTGCCTGCCACTCGCTTGTTTGCGGATTCACTTGAGCAGTGGGAAGCAGAAAGTTCAACTTGCGGCTACTTGTGCTGCTCCCTATTTCTCTTCCACTGTTCCCTGGAAGCAATTCTGCTAGCTTCATGCTTGGAGATGCAGAGACGCCCGTGGTAGATGCGGTGGAGAAGGGAAAAACCGAGTGCAGAGGACAGTTTCTGGGGCTTGACGTGAGGCAAGGGGAAGGTTCAGCCCAGCAGTGGCTCTTAGCCCTGGAGCCTTTTTCTTTGCTAGCAGCTGCTGCAAGTGGGCAAGGGAGCTGCGAGAGTGCATCGTGTGAGGAGGGCACGTCTCTCGGAGAAAGAAGCTGCCTAGGCGCAGTGTGCTGTGCTCAGCTTCAAGGCTGCTTAGAGAAGGGGGACTTGAAGAACGCCTTCTTTCTGGACGCCTCCTTCTGCGTGCGCTCAAGCCGCGTGGACTCTGCAACAGTGCGGCTGTAAGAAACTGTTTCTGGCCAGCTTGTGTGATGGAGTGCAAGGGCTGCGCCGGACTCTCGGAAGCAGCCGGAGCATTCTCAGCTGACTGTGCTTGTGAAGCAGCTTTGTGCCGAGCTCATGCAATTCGGTGCACTGAGTGCATGAGCCCGGTGCCCGGCTGCTTCGTTCTTCGCCTTCTGTGCTCTGGACAGAAGTGAAGCCCAGCCATGGCTCGGAGCTGTCGCGCTCTTCAGAGGGTATAGCGCACGCATGCACAGGGTTCTGTGCAGGGATTTTCCTCAGCTCGAGGTACAATCATTTTTCTTGCTGCTTTACAGTGTCCAAACCGCGTGTGTAGCTCTCACTGAGCCAAATGCTTCAGGAGAGAAGCACTTGCTGTAAGATTAGCCTTTGGCTGGCCAAGACTTTCAACACAGCACCACAATGCGGGCGACGAGGAGCAGAAAGCACGAACATCTTTTCGTCCTGGCACCTTCTTCTGAGCGAGACGTCTATCCGCATCTTTGCTCTCTGCACGGCTGCAAGGTGCGTGCTGGTACTTGGAAGCGAGAAGGCGGCGGCAGAGAGCACGGCGATCTGACGGCGCTGGGCAGGCTGTAAAGGAAGGAAGAGGAGCCCTGGAATGTGCTGCAAATCCAAGTTTCCACGCCTCGGGGGCAAGCTCTGGGGAAGCTCGTTGACCTCAACCTGTGCTCTGTGCCAGACGTAGCCGAGAAGCTTTCCGTTAAGATTCAGGCTACAAGGCAGAGCGAATGTGCCGCTACCTAGCGCCGCCAGAGAAAGTGCATAGGCCAGGCGTGTTTGGGCAGAAGCAGCAGCCTGGAGGCTTTCGCTGCCGGCACCGTGCTCTCTGGGCGAGAAGCAGACGACTGTTCGTCTCCAGCAAAACGAAAGCGCGACCTGCTACGAAGGGCATAAGAACGAAGGCAGAGCAGCGGCTGGGCTGCTGTGCGAATGGCCCAGGCTGCAAGAGGAAGCGTGCCTGCCACTCGCTTGTTTGCGGATTCACTTGAGCAGTGGGAAGCAGAAAGTTCAACTTGCGGCTACTTGTGCTGCTCCCTATTTCTCTTCCCCTGTTCCCTGGAAGCAATTCTGCTAGCTTCATGCTTGGAGATGCAGAGACGCCCGTGGTAGATGCGGTGGAGAAGGGAAAAACCGAGTGCAGAGGACAGTTTCTGGGGCTTGACGTGAGGCAAGGGGAAGGTTCAGCCCAGCAGTGGCTCTTAGCCCTGGAGCCTTTTTCTTTGCTAGCAGCTGCTGCAAGTGGGCAAGGGAGCTGCGAGAGTGCATCGTGTGAGGAGGGCACGTCTCTCGGAGAAAGAAGCTGCCTAGGCGCAGTGTGCTGTGCTCAGCTTCAAGGCTGCTTAGAGAAGGGGGACTTGAAGAACGCCTTCTTTCTGGACGCCTCCTTCTGCGTGCGCTCAAGCCGCGTGGACTCTGCAACAGTGCGGCTGTAAGAAACTGTTTCTGGCCAGCTTGTGTGATGGAGTGCAAGGGCTGCGCCGGACTCTCGGAAGCAGCCGGAGCATTCTCAGCTGACTGTGCTTGTGAAGCAGCTTTGTGCCGAGCTCATGCAATTCGGTGCACTGAGTGCATGAGCCCGGTGCCCGGCTGCTTCGTTCTTCGCCTTCTGTGCTCTGGACAGAAGTGAAGCCCAGCCATGGCTCGGAGCTGTCGCGCTCTTCAGAGGGTATAGCGCACGCATGCACAGGGTTCTGTGCAGGGATTTTCCTCAGCTCGAGGTACAATCATTTTTCTTGCTGCTTTACAGTGTCCAAACCGCGTGTGTAGCTCTCACTGAGCCAAATGCTTCAGGAGAGAAGCACTTGCTGTAAGATTAGCCTTTGGCTGGCCAAGACTTTCAACACAGCACCACAATGCGGGCGACGAGGAGCAGAAAGCACGAACATCTTTTCGTCCTGGCACCTTCTTCTGAGCGAGACGTCTATCCGCATCTTTGCTCTCTGCACGGCTGCAAGGTGCGTGCTGGTACTTGGAAGCGAGAAGGCGGCGGCAGAGAGCACGGCGATCTGACGGCGCTGGGCAGGCTGTAAAGGAAGGAAGAGTAGCCCTGGAATGTGCTGCAAATCCAAGTTTCCACGCCTCGGGGGCAAGCTCTGGGGAAGCTCGTTGACCTCAACCTGTGCTCTGTGCCAGACGTAGCCGAGAAGCTTTCCGTTAAGATTCAGGCTACAAGGCAGAGCGAATGTGCCGCTACCTAGCGCCGCCAGAGAAAGTGCATAGGCCAGGCGTGTTTGGGCAGAAGCAGCAGCCTGGAGGCTTTCGCTGCCGGCACCGTGCTCTCTGGGCGAGAAGCAGACGACTGTTCGTCTCCAGCAAAACGAAAGCGCGACCTGCTACGAAGGGCATAAGAACGAAGGCAGAGCAGCGGCTGGGCTGCTGTGCGAATGGCCCAGGCTGCAAGAGGAAGCGTGCCTGCCACTCGCTTGTTTGCGGATTCACTTGAGCAGTGGGAAGCAGAAAGTTCAACTTGCGGCTACTTGTGCTGCTCCCTATTTCTCTTCCCCTGTTCCCTGGAAGCAATTCTGCTAGCTTCATGCTTGGAGATGCAGAGACGCCCGTGGTAGATGCGGTGGAGAAGGGAAAAACCGAGTGCAGAGGACAGTTTCTGGGGCTTGACGTGAGGCAAGGGGAAGGTTCAGCCCAGCAGTGGCTCTTAGCCCTGGAGCCTTTTTCTTTGCTAGCAGCTGCTGCAAGTGGGCAAGGGAGCTGCGAGAGTGCATCGTGTGAGGAGGGCACGTCTCTCGGAGAAAGAAGCTGCCTAGGCGCAGTGTGCTGTGCTCAGCTTCAAGGCTGCTTAGAGAAGGGGGACTTGAAGAACGCCTTCTTTCTGGACGCCTCCTTCTGCGTGCGCTCAAGCCGCGTGGACTCTGCAACAGTGCGGCTGTAAGAAACTGTTTCTGGCCAGCTTGTGTGATGGAGTGCAAGGGCTGCGCCGGACTCTCGGAAGCAGCCGGAGCATTCTCAGCTGACTGTGCTTGTGAAGCAGCTTTGTGCCGAGCTCATGCAATTCGGTGCACTGAGTGCATGAGCCCGGTGCCCGGCTGCTTCGTTCTTCGCCTTCTGTGCTCTGGACAGAAGTGAAGCCCAGCCATGGCTCGGAGCTGTCGCGCTCTTCAGAGGGTATAGCGCACGCATGCACAGGGTTCTGTGCAGGGATTTTCCTCAGCTCGAGGTACAATCATTTTTCTTGCTGCTTTACAGTGTCCAAACCGCGTGTGTAGCTCTCACTGAGCCAAATGCTTCAGGAGAGAAGCACTTGCTGTAAGATTAGCCTTTGGCTGGCCAAGACTTTCAACACAGCACCACAATGCGGGCGACGAGGAGCAGAAAGGACGAACATCTTTTCGTCCTGGCACCTTCTTCTGAGCGAGACGTCTATCCGCATCTTTGCTCTCTGCACGGCTGCAAGGTGCGTGCTGGTACTTGGAAGCGAGAAGGCGGCGGCAGAGAGCACGGCGATCTGACGGCGCTGGGCAGGCTGTAAAGGAAGGAAGAGTAGCCCTGGAATGTGCTGCAAATCCAAGTTTCCACGCCTCGGGGGCAAGCTCTGGGGAAGCTCGTTGACCTCAACCTGTGCTCTGTGCCAGACGTAGCCGAGAAGCTTTCCGTTAAGATTCAGGCTACAAGGCAGAGCGAATGTGCCGCTACCTAGCGCCGCCAGAGAAAGTGCATAGGCCAGGCGTGTTTGGGCAGAAGCAGCAGCCTGGAGGCTTTCGCTGCCGGCACCGTGCTCTCTGGGCGAGAAGCAGACGACTGTTCGTCTCCAGCAAAACGAAAGCGCGACCTGCTACGAAGGGCATAAGAACGAAGGCAGAGCAGCGGCTGGGCTGCTGTGCGAATGGCCCAGGCTGCAAGAGGAAGCGTGCCTGCCACTCGCTTGTTTGCGGATTCACTTGAGCAGTGGGAAGCAGAAAGTTCAACTTGCGGCTACTTGTGCTGCTCCCTATTTCTCTTCCACTGTTCCCTGGAAGCAATTCTGCTAGCTTCATGCTTGGAGATGCAGAGACGCCCGTGGTAGATGCGGTGGAGAAGGGAAAAACCGAGTGCAGAGGACAGTTTCTGGGGCTTGACGTGAGGCAAGGGGAAGGTTCAGCCCAGCAGTGGCTCTTAGCCCTGGAGCCTTTTTCTTTGCTAGCAGCTGCTGCAAGTGGGCAAGGGAGCTGCGAGAGTGCATCGTGTGAGGAGGGCACGTCTCTCGGAGAAAGAAGCTGCCTAGGCGCAGTGTGCTGTGCTCAGCTTCAAGGCTGCTTAGAGAAGGGGGACTTGAAGAACGCCTTCTTTCTGGACGCCTCCTTCTGCGTGCGCTCAAGCCGCGTGGACTCTGCAACAGTGCGGCTGTAAGAAACTGTTTCTGGCCAGCTTGTGTGATGGAGTGCAAGGGCTGCGCCGGACTCTCGGAAGCAGCCGGAGCATTCTCAGCTGACTGTGCTTGTGAAGCAGCTTTGTGCTGAGCTCATGCAATTCGGTGCACTGAGTGCATGAGCCCGGTGCCCGGCTGCTTCGTTCTTCGCCTTCTGTGCTCTGGACAGAAGTGAAGCCCAGCCATGGCTCGGAGCTGTCGCGCTCTTCAGAGGGTATAGCGCACGCATGCACAGGGTTCTGTGCAGGGATTTTCCTCAGCTCGAGGTACAATCATTTTTCTTGCTGCTTTACAGTGTCCAAACCGCGTGTGTAGCTCTCACTGAGCCAAATGCTTCAGGAGAGAAGCACTTGCTGTAAGATTAGCCTTTGGCTGGCCAAGACTTTCAACACAGCACCACAATGCGGGCGACGAGGAGCAGAAAGGACGAACATCTTTTCGTCCTGGCACCTTCTTCTGAGCGAGACGTCTATCCGCATCTTTGCTCTCTGCACGGCTGCAAGGTGCGTGCTGGTACTTGGAAGCGAGAAGGCGGCGGCAGAGAGCACGGCGATCTGACGGCGCTGGGCAGGCTGTAAAGGAAGGAAGAGGAGCCCTGGAATGTGCTGCAAATCCAAGTTTCCACGCCTCGGGGGCAAGCTCTGGGGAAGCTCGTTGACCTCAACCTGTGCTCTGTGCCAGACGTAGCCGAGAAGCTTTCCGTTAAGATTCAGGCTACAAGGCAGAGCGAATGTGCCGCTACCTAGCGCCGCCAGAGAAAGTGCATAGGCCAGGCGTGTTTGGGCAGAAGCAGCAGCCTGGAGGCTTTCGCTGCCGGCACCGTGCTCTCTGGGCGAGAAGCAGACGACTGTTCGTCTCCAGCAAAACGAAAGCGCGACCTGCTACGAAGGGCATAAGAACGAAGGCAGAGCAGCGGCTGGGCTGCTGTGCGAATGGCCCAGGCTGCAAGAGGAAGCGTGCCTGCCACTCGCTTGTTTGCGGATTCACTTGAGCAGTGGGAAGCAGAAAGTTCAACTTGCGGCTACTTGTGCTGCTCCCTATTTCTCTTCCCCTGTTCCCTGGAAGCAATTCTGCTAGCTTCATGCTTGGAGATGCAGAGACGCCCGTGGTAGATGCGGTGGAGAAGGGAAAAACCGAGTGCAGAGGACAGTTTCTGGGGCTTGACGTGAGGCAAGGGGAAGGTTCAGCCCAGCAGTGGCTCTTAGCCCTGGAGCCTTTTTCTTTGCTAGCAGCTGCTGCAAGTGGGCAAGGGAGCTGCGAGAGTGCATCGTGTGAGGAGGGCACGTCTCTCGGAGAAAGAAGCTGCCTAGGCGCAGTGTGCTGTGCTCAGCTTCAAGGCTGCTTAGAGAAGGGGGACTTGAAGAACGCCTTCTTTCTGGACACCTCCTTCTGCGTGCGCTCAAGCCGCGTGGACTCTGCAACAGTGCGGCTGTAAGAAACTGTTTCTGGCCAGCTTGTGTGATGGCGTGCAAGGGCTGCGCCGGACTCTCGGAAGCAGCCGGAGCATTCTCAGCTGACTGTGCTTGTGAAGCAGCTTTGTGCCGAGCTCATGCAATTCGGTGCACTGAGTGCATGAGCCCGGTGCCCGGCTGCTTCGTTCTTCGCCTTCTGTGCTCTGGACAGAAGTGAAGCCCAGCCATGGCTCGGAGCTGTCGCGCTCTTCAGAGGGTATAGCGCACGCATGCACAGGGTTCTGTGCAGGGATTTTCCTCAGCTCGAGGTACAATCATTTTTCTTGCTGCTTTACAGTGTCCAAACCGCGTGTGTAGCTCTCACTGAGCCAAATGCTTCAGGAGAGAAGCACTTGCTGTAAGATTAGCCTTTGGCTGGCCAAGACTTTCAACACAGCACCACAATGCGGGCGACGAGGAGCAGAAAGCACGAACATCTTTTCGTCCTGGCACCTTCTTCTGAGCGAGACGTCTATCCGCATCTTTGCTCTCTGCACGGCTGCAAGGTGCGTGCTGGTACTTGGAAGCGAGAAGGCGGCGGCAGAGAGCACGGCGATCTGACGGCGCTGGGCAGGCTGTAAAGGAAGGAAGAGTAGCCCTGGAATGTGCTGCAAATCCAAGTTTCCACGCCTCGGGGGCAAGCTCTGGGGAAGCTCGTTGACCTCAACCTGTGCTCTGTGCCAGACGTAGCCGAGAAGCTTTCCGTTAAGATTCAGGCTACAAGGCAGAGCGAATGTGCCGCTACCTAGCGCCGCCAGAGAAAGTGCATAGGCCAGGCGTGTTTGGGCAGAAGCAGCAGCCTGGAGGCTTTCGCTGCCGGCACCGTGCTCTCTGGGCGAGAAGCAGACGACTGTTCGTCTCCAGCAAAACGAAAGCGCGACCTGCTACGAAGGGCATAAGAACGAAGGCAGAGCAGCGGCTGGGCTGCTGTGCGAATGGCCCAGGCTGCAAGAGGAAGCGTGCCTGCCACTCGCTTGTTTGCGGATTCACTTGAGCAGTGGGAAGCAGAAAGTTCAACTTGCGGCTACTTGTGCTGCTCCCTATTTCTCTTCCACTGTTCCCTGGAAGCAATTCTGCTAGCTTCATGCTTGGAGATGCAGAGACGCCCGTGGTAGATGCGGTGGAGAAGGGAAAAACCGAGTGCAGAGGACAGTTTCTGGGGCTTGACGTGAGGCAAGGGGAAGGTTCAGCCCAGCAGTGGCTCTTAGCCCTGGAGCCTTTTTCTTTGCTAGCAGCTGCTGCAAGTGGGCAAGGGAGCTGCGAGAGTGCATCGTGTGAGGAGGGCACGTCTCTCGGAGAAAGAAGCTGCCTAGGCGCAGTGTGCTGTGCTCAGCTTCAAGGCTGCTTAGAGAAGGGGGACTTGAAGAACGCCTTCTTTCTGGACGCCTCCTTCTGCGTGCGCTCAAGCCGCGTGGACTCTGCAACAGTGCGGCTGTAAGAAACTGTTTCTGGCCAGCTTGTGTGATGGAGTGCAAGGGCTGCGCCGGACTCTCGGAAGCAGCCGGAGCATTCTCAGCTGACTGTGCTTGTGAAGCAGCTTTGTGCCGAACTCATGCAATTCGGTGCACTGAGTGCATGAGCCCGGTGCCCGGCTGCTTCGTTCTTCGCCTTCTGTGCTCTGGACAGAAGTGAAGCCCAGCCATGGCTCGGAGCTGTCGCGCTCTTCAGAGGGTATAGCGCACGCATGCACAGGGTTCTGTGCAGGGATTTTCCTCAGCTCGAGGTACAATCATTTTTCTTGCTGCTTTACAGTGTCCAAACCGCGTGTGTAGCTCTCACTGAGCCAAATGCTTCAGGAGAGAAGCACTTGCTGTAAGATTAGCCTTTGGCTGGCCAAGACTTTCAACACAGCACCACAATGCGGGCGACGAGGAGCAGAAAGGACGAACATCTTTTCGTCCTGGCACCTTCTTCTGAGCGAGACGTCTATCCGCATCTTTGCTCTCTGCACGGCTGCAAGGTGCGTGCTGGTACTTGGAAGCGAGAAGGCGGCGGCAGAGAGCACGGCGATCTGACGGCGCTGGGCAGGCTGTAAAGGAAGGAAGAGTAGCCCTGGAATGTGCTGCAAATCCAAGTTTCCACGCCTCGGGGGCAAGCTCTGGGGAAGCTCGTTGACCTCAACCTGTGCTCTGTGCCAGACGTAGCCGAGAAGCTTTCCGTTAAGATTCAGGCTACAAGGCAGAGCGAATGTGCCGCTACCTAGCGCCGCCAGAGAAAGTGCATAGGCCAGGCGTGTTTGGGCAGAAGCAGCAGCCTGGAGGCTTTCGCTGCCGGCACCGCGCTCTCTGGGCGAGAAGCAGACGACTGTTCGTCTCCAGCAAAACGAAAGCGCGACCTGCTACGAAGGGCATAAGAACGAAGGCAGAGCAGCGGCTGGGCTGCTGTGCGAATGGCCCAGGCTGCAAGAGGAAGCGTGCCTGCCACTCGCTTGTTTGCGGATTCACTTGAGCAGTGGGAAGCAGAAAGTTCAACTTGCGGCTACTTGTGCTGCTCCCTATTTCTCTTCCACTGTTCCCTGGAAGCAATTCTGCTAGCTTCATGCTTGGAGATGCAGAGACGCCCGTGGTAGATGCGGTGGAGAAGGGAAAAACCGAGTGCAGAGGACAGTTTCTGGGGCTTGACGTGAGGCAAGGGGAAGGTTGAGCCCAGCAGTGGCTCTTAGCCCTGGAGCCTTTTTCTTTGCTAGCAGCTGCTGCAAGTGGGCAAGGGAGCTGCGAGAGTGCATCGTGTGAGGAGGGCACGTCTCTCGGAGAAAGAAGCTGCCTAGGCGCAGTGTGCTGTGCTCAGCTTCAAGGCTGCTTAGAGAAGGGGGACTTGAAGAACGCCTTCTTTCTGGACGCCTCCTTCTGCGTGCGCTCAAGCCGCGTGGACTCTGCAACAGTGCGGCTGTAAGAAACTGTTTCTGGCCAGCGTGTGTGATGGAGTGCAAGGGCTGCGCCGGACTCTCGGAAGCAGCCGGAGCATTCTCAGCTGACTGTGCTTGTGAAGCAGCTTTGTGCCGAGCTCATGCAATTCGGTGCACTGAGTGCATGAGCCCGGTGCCCGGCTGCTTCGTTCTTCGCCTTCTGTGCTCTGGACAGAAGTGAAGCCCAGCCATGGCTCGGAGCTGTCGCGCTCTTCAGAGGGTATAGCGCACGCATGCACAGGGTTCTGTGCAGGGATTTTCCTCAGCTCGAGGTACAATCATTTTTCTTGCTGCTTTACAGTGTCCAAACCGCGTGTGTAGCTCTCACTGAGCCAAATGCTTCAGGAGAGAAGCACTTGCTGTAAGATTAGCCTTTGGCTGGCCAAGACTTTCAACACAGCACCACAATGCGGGCGACGAGGAGCAGAAAGGACGAACATCTTTTCGTCCTGGCACCTTCTTCTGAGCGAGACGTCTATCCGCATCTTTGCACGGCTGCAAGGTGCGTGCTGGTACTTGGAAGCGAGAAGGCGGCGGCAGAGAGCACGGCGATCTGACGGCGCTGGGCAGGCTGTAAAGGAAGGAAGAGTAGCCCTGGAATGTGCTGCAAATCCAAGTTTCCACGCCTCGGGGGCAAGCTCTGGGGAAGCTCGTTGACCTCAACCTGTGCTCTGTGCCAGACTTAGCCGAGAAGCTTTCCGTTAAGATTCAGGCTACAAGGCAGAGCGAATGTGCCGCTACCTAGCGCCGCCAGAGAAAGTGCATAGGCCAGGCGTGTTTGGGCAGAAGCAGCAGCCTGGAGGCTTTCGCTACCGGCACCGCGCTCTCTGGGCGAGAAGCAGACGACTGTTCGTCTCCAGCAAAACGAAAGCGCGACCTGCTACGAAGGGCATAAGAACGAAGGCAGAGCAGCGGCTGGGCTGCTGTGCGAATGGCCCAGGCTGCAAGAGGAAGCGTGCCTGCCACTCGCTTGTTTGCGGATTCACTTGAGCAGTGGGAAGCAGAAAGTTCAACTTGCGGCTACTTGTGCTGCTCCCTATTTCTCTTCCCCTGTTCCCTGGAAGCAATTCTGCTAGCTTCATGCTTGGAGATGCAGAGACGCCCGTGGTAGATGCGGTGGAGAAGGGAAAAACCGAGTGCAGAGGACAGTTTCTGGGGCTTGACGTGAGGCAAGGGGAAGGTTCAGCCCAGCAGTGGCTCTTAGCCCTGGAGCCTTTTTCTTTGCTAGCAGCTGCTGCAAGTGGGCAAGGGAGCTGCGAGAGTGCATCGTGTGAGGAGGGCACGTCTCTCGGAGAAAGAAGCTGCCTAGGCGCAGTGTGCTGTGCTCAGCTTCAAGGCTGCTTAGAGAAGGGGGACTTGAAGAACGCCTTCTTTCTGGACGCCTCCTTCTGCGTGCGCTCAAGCCGCGTGGACTCTGCAACAGTGCGGCTGTAAGAAACTGTTTCTGGCCAGCGTGTGTGATGGAGTGCAAGGGCTGCGCCGGACTCTCGGAAGCAGCCGGAGCATTCTCAGCTGACTGTGCTTGTGAAGCAGCTTTGTGCCGAGCTCATGCAATTCGGTGCACTGAGTGCATGAGCCCGGTGCCCGGCTGCTTCGTTCTTCGCCTTCTGTGCTCTGGACAGAAGTGAAGCCCAGCCACGGCTCGGAGCTGTCGCGCTCTTCAGAGGGTATAGCGCACGCATGCACAGGGTTCTGTGCAGGGATTTTCCTCAGCTCGAGGTACAATCATTTTTCTTGCTGCTTTACAGTGTCCAAACCGCGTGTGTAGCTCTCACTGAGCCAAATGCTTCAGGAGAGAAGCACTTGCTGTAAGATTAGCCTTTGGCTGGCCAAGACTTTCAACACAGCACCACAATGCGGGCGACGAGGAGCAGAAAGGACGAACATCTTTTCGTCCTGGCACCTTCTTCTGAGCGAGACGTCTATCCGCATCTTTGCTCTCTGCACGGCTGCAAGGTGCGTGCTGGTACTTGGAAGCGAGAAGGCGGCGGCAGAGAGCACGGCGATCTGACGGCGCTGGGCAGGCTGTAAAGGAAGGAAGAGTAGCCCTGGAATGTGCTGCAAATCCAAGTTTCCACGCCTCGGGGGCAAGCTCTGGGGAAGCTCGTTGACCTCAACCTGTGCTCTGTGCCAGACGTAGCCGAGAAGCTTTCCGTTAAGATTCAGGCTACAAGGCAGAGCGAATGTGCCGCTACCTAGCGCCGCCAGAGAAAGTGCATAGGCCAGGCGTGTTTGGGCAGAAGCAGCAGCCTGGAGGCTTTCGCTGCCGGCACCGCGCTCTCTGGGCGAGAAGCAGACGGCTGTTCGTCTCCAGCAAAACGAAAGCGCGACCTGCTACGAAGGGCATAAGAACGAAGGCAGAGCAGCGGCTGGGCTGCTGTGCGAATGGCCCAGGCTGCAAGAGGAAGCGTGCCTGCCACTCGCTTGTTTGCGGATTCACTTGAGCAGTGGGAAGCAGAAAGTTCAACTTGCGGCTACTTGTGCTGCTCCCTATTTTTCTTCCCCTGTTCCCTGGAAGCAATTCTGCTAGCTTCATGCTTGGAGATGCAGAGACGCCCGTGGTAGATGCGGTGGAGAAGGGAAAAACCGAGTGCAGAGGACAGTTTCTGGGGCTTGACGTGAGGCTAAGAGCAGTGGCTCTTAGCCCTGGAGCCTTTTTCTTTGCTAGCAGCTGCTGCAAGTGGGCAAGGGAGCTGCGAGAGTGCATCGTGTGAGGAGGGCACGTCTCTCGGAGAAAGAAGCTGCCTAGGCGCAGTGTGCTGTGCTCAGCTTCAAGGCTGCTTAGAGAAGGGGGACTTGAAGAACGCCTTCTTTCTGGACACCTCCTTCTGCGTGCGCTCAAGCCGCGTGGACTCTGCAACAGTGCGGCTGTAAGAAACTGTTTCTGGCCAGCTTGTGTGATGGCGTGCAAGGGCTGCGCCGGACTCTCGGAAGCAGCCGGAGCATTCTCAGCTGACTGTGCTTGTGAAGCAGCTTTGTGCCGAGCTCATGCAATTCGGTGCACTGAGTGCATGAGCCCGGTGCCCGGCTGCTTCGTTCTTCGCCTTCTGTGCTCTGGACAGAAGTGAAGCCCAGCCATGGCTCGGAGCTGTCGCGCTCTTCAGAGGGTATAGCGCACGCATGCACAGGGTTCTGTGCAGGGATTTTCCTCAGCTCGAGGTACAATCATTTTTCTTGCTGCTTTACAGTGTCCAAACCGCGTGTGTAGCTCTCACTGAGCCAAATGCTTCAGGAGAGAAGCACTTGCTGTAAGATTAGCCTTTGGCTGGCCAAGACTTTCAACACAGCACCACAATGCGGGCGACGAGGAGCAGAAAGCACGAACATCTTTTCGTCCTGGCACCTTCTTCTGAGCGAGACGTCTATCCGCATCTTTGCTCTCTGCACGGCTGCAAGGTGCGTGCTGGTACTTGGAAGCGAGAAGGCGGCGGCAGAGAGCACGGCGATCTGACGGCGCTGGGCAGGCTGTAAAGGAAGGAAGAGTAGCCCTGGAATGTGCTGCAAATCCAAGTTTCCACGCCTCGGGGGCAAGCTCTGGGGAAGCTCGTTGACCTCAACCTGTGCTCTGTGCCAGACGTAGCCGAGAAGCTTTCCGTTAAGATTCAGGCTACAAGGCAGAGCGAATGTGCCGCTACCTAGCGCCGCCAGAGAAAGTGCATAGGCCAGGCGTGTTTGGGCAGAAGCAGCAGCCTGGAGGCTTTCGCTGCCGGCACCGTGCTCTCTGGGCGAGAAGCAGACGACTGTTCGTCTCCAGCAAAACGAAAGCGCGACCTGCTACGAAGGGCATAAGAACGAAGGCAGAGCAGCGGCTGGGCTGCTGTGCGAATGGCCCAGGCTGCAAGAGGAAGCGTGCCTGCCACTCGCTTGTTTGCGGATTCACTTGAGCAGTGGGAAGCAGAAAGTTCAACTTGCGGCTACTTGTGCTGCTCCCTATTTCTCTTCCACTGTTCCCTGGAAGCAATTCTGCTAGCTTCATGCTTGGAGATGCAGAGACGCCCGTGGTAGATGCGGTGGAGAAGGGAAAAACCGAGTGCAGAGGACAGTTTCTGGGGCTTGACGTGAGGCAAGGGGAAGGTTCAGCCCAGCAGTGGCTCTTAGCCCTGGAGCCTTTTTCTTTGCTAGCAGCTGCTGCAAGTGGGCAAGGGAGCTGCGAGAGTGCATCGTGTGAGGAGGGCACGTCTCTCGGAGAAAGAAGCTGCCTAGGCGCAGTGTGCTGTGCTCAGCTTCAAGGCTGCTTAGAGAAGGGGGACTTGAAGAACGCCTTCTTTCTGGACGCCTCCTTCTGCGTGCGCTCAAGCCGCGTGGACTCTGCAACAGTGCGGCTGTAAGAAACTGTTTCTGGCCAGCTTGTGTGATGGAGTGCAAGGGCTGCGCCGGACTCTCGGAAGCAGCCGGAGCATTCTCAGCTGACTGTGCTTGTGAAGCAGCTTTGTGCCGAGCTCATGCAATTCGGTGCACTGAGTGCATGAGCCCGGTGCCCGGCTGCTTCGTTCTTCGCCTTCTGTGCTCTGGACAGAAGTGAAGCCCAGCCATGGCTCGGAGCTGTCGCGCTCTTCAGAGGGTATAGCGCACGCATGCACAGGGTTCTGTGCAGGGATTTTCCTCAGCTCGAGGTACAATCATTTTTCTTGCTGCTTTACAGTGTCCAAACCGCGTGTGTAGCTCTCACTGAGCCAAATGCTTCAGGAGAGAAGCACTTGCTGTAAGATTAGCCTTTGGCTGGCCAAGACTTTCAACACAGCACCACAATGCGGGCGACGAGGAGCAGAAAGGACGAACATCTTTTCGTCCTGGCACCTTCTTCTGAGCGAGACGTCTATCCGCATCTTTGCTCTCTGCACGGCTGCAAGGTGCGTGCTGGTACTTGGAAGCGAGAAGGCGGCGGCAGAGAGCACGGCGATCTGACGGCGCTGGGCAGGCTGTAAAGGAAGGAAGAGGAGCCCTGGAATGTGCTGCAAATCCAAGTTTCCACGCCTCGGGGGCAAGCTCTGGGGAAGCTCGTTGACCTCAACCTGTGCTCTGTGCCAGACGTAGCCGAGAAGCTTTCCGTTAAGATTCAGGCTACAAGGCAGAGCGAATGTGCCGCTACCTAGCGCCGCCAGAGAAAGTGCATAGGCCAGGCGTGTTTGGGCAGAAGCAGCAGCCTGGAGGCTTTCGCTGCCGGCACCGCGCTCTCTGGGCGAGAAGCAGACGACTGTTCGTCTCCAGCAAAACGAAAGCGCGACCTGCTACGAAGGGCATAAGAACGAAGGCAGAGCAGCGGCTGGGCTGCTGTGCGAATGGCCCAGGCTGCAAGAGGAAGCGTGCCTGCCACTCGCTTGTTTGCGGATTCACTTGAGCAGTGGGAAGCAGAAAGTTCAACTTGCGGCTACTTGTGCTGCTCCCTATTTCTCTTCCACTGTTCCCTGGAAGCAATTCTGCTAGCTTCATGCTTGGAGATGCAGAGACGCCCGTGGTAGATGCGGTGGAGAAGGGAAAAACCGAGTGCAGAGGACAGTTTCTGGGGCTTGACGTGAGGCAAGGGGAAGGTTCAGCCCAGCAGTGGCTCTTAGCCCTGGAGCCTTTTTCTTTGCTAGCAGCTGCTGCAAGTGGGCAAGGGAGCTGCGAGAGTGCATCGTGTGAGGAGGGCACGTCTCTCGGAGAAAGAAGCTGCCTAGGCGCAGTGTGCTGTGCTCAGCTTCAAGGCTGCTTAGAGAAGGGGGACTTGAAGAACGCCTTCTTTCTGGACGCCTCCTTCTGCGTGCGCTCAAGCCGCGTGGACTCTGCAACAGTGCGGCTGTAAGAAACTGTTTCTGGCCAGCGTGTGTGATGGAGTGCAAGGGCTGCGCCGGACTCTCGGAAGCAGCCGGAGCATTCTCAGCTGACTGTGCTTGTGAAGCAGCTTTGTGCCGAGCTCATGCAATTCGGTGCACTGAGTGCATGAGCCCGGTGCCCGGCTGCTTCGTTCTTCGCCTTCTGTGCTCTGGACAGAAGTGAAGCCCAGCCATGGCTCGGAGCTGTCGCGCTCTTCAGAGGGTATAGCGCACGCATGCACAGGGTTCTGTGCAGGGATTTTCCTCAGCTCGAGGTACAATCATTTTTCTTGCTGCTTTACAGTGTCCAAACCGCGTGTGTAGCTCTCACTGAGCCAAATGCTTCAGGAGAGAAGCACTTGCTGTAAGATTAGCCTTTGGCTGGCCAAGACTTTCAACACAGCACCACAATGCGGGCGACGAGGAGCAGAAAGGACGAACATCTTTTCGTCCTGGCACCTTCTTCTGAGCGAGACGTCTATCCGCATCTTTGCACGGCTGCAAGGTGCGTGCTGGTACTTGGAAGCGAGAAGGCGGCGGCAGAGAGCACGGCGATCTGACGGCGCTGGGCAGGCTGTAAAGGAAGGAAGAGTAGCCCTGGAATGTGCTGCAAATCCAAGTTTCCACGCCTCGGGGGCAAGCTCTGGGGAAGCTCGTTGACCTCAACCTGTGCTCTGTGCCAGACTTAGCCGAGAAGCTTTCCGTTAAGATTCAGGCTACAAGGCAGAGCGAATGTGCCGCTACCTAGCGCCGCCAGAGAAAGTGCATAGGCCAGGCGTGTTTGGGCAGAAGCAGCAGCCTGGAGGCTTTCGCTACCGGCACCGCGCTCTCTGGGCGAGAAGCAGACGACTGTTCGTCTCCAGCAAAACGAAAGCGCGACCTGCTACGAAGGGCATAAGAACGAAGGCAGAGCAGCGGCTGGGCTGCTGTGCGAATGGCCCAGGCTGCAAGAGGAAGCGTGCCTGCCACTCGCTTGTTTGCGGATTCACTTGAGCAGTGGGAAGCAGAAAGTTCAACTTGCGGCTACTTGTGCTGCTCCCTATTTCTCTTCCCCTGTTCCCTGGAAGCAATTCTGCTAGCTTCATGCTTGGAGATGCAGAGACGCCCGTGGTAGATGCGGTGGAGAAGGGAAAAACCGAGTGCAGAGGACAGTTTCTGGGGCTTGACGTGAGGCAAGGGGAAGGTTCAGCCCAGCAGTGGCTCTTAGCCCTGGAGCCTTTTTCTTTGCTAGCAGCTGCTGCAAGTGGGCAAGGGAGCTGCGAGAGTGCATCGTGTGAGGAGGGCACGTCTCTCGGAGAAAGAAGCTGCCTAGGCGCAGTGTGCTGTGCTCAGCTTCAAGGCTGCTTAGAGAAGGGGGACTTGAAGAACGCCTTCTTTCTGGACGCCTCCTTCTGCGTGCGCTCAAGCCGCGTGGACTCTGCAACAGTGCGGCTGTAAGAAACTGTTTCTGGCCAGCGTGTGTGATGGAGTGCAAGGGCTGCGCCGGACTCTCGGAAGCAGCCGGAGCATTCTCAGCTGACTGTGCTTGTGAAGCAGCTTTGTGCCGAGCTCATGCAATTCGGTGCACTGAGTGCATGAGCCCGGTGCCCGGCTGCTTCGTTCTTCGCCTTCTGTGCTCTGGACAGAAGTGAAGCCCAGCCACGGCTCGGAGCTGTCGCGCTCTTCAGAGGGTATAGCGCACGCATGCACAGGGTTCTGTGCAGGGATTTTCCTCAGCTCGAGGTACAATCATTTTTCTTGCTGCTTTACAGTGTCCAAACCGCGTGTGTAGCTCTCACTGAGCCAAATGCTTCAGGAGAGAAGCACTTGCTGTAAGATTAGCCTTTGGCTGGCCAAGACTTTCAACACAGCACCACAATGCGGGCGACGAGGAGCAGAAAGGACGAACATCTTTTCGTCCTGGCACCTTCTTCTGAGCGAGACGTCTATCCGCATCTTTGCTCTCTGCACGGCTGCAAGGTGCGTGCTGGTACTTGGAAGCGAGAAGGCGGCGGCAGAGAGCACGGCGATCTGACGGCGCTGGGCAGGCTGTAAAGGAAGGAAGAGTAGCCCTGGAATGTGCTGCAAATCCAAGTTTCCACGCCTCGGGGGCAAGCTCTGGGGAAGCTCGTTGACCTCAACCTGTGCTCTGTGCCAGACGTAGCCGAGAAGCTTTCCGTTAAGATTCAGGCTACAAGGCAGAGCGAATGTGCCGCTACCTAGCGCCGCCAGAGAAAGTGCATAGGCCAGGCGTGTTTGGGCAGAAGCAGCAGCCTGGAGGCTTTCGCTGCCGGCACCGCGCTCTCTGGGCGAGAAGCAGACGGCTGTTCGTCTCCAGCAAAACGAAAGCGCGACCTGCTACGAAGGGCATAAGAACGAAGGCAGAGCAGCGGCTGGGCTGCTGTGCGAATGGCCCAGGCTGCAAGAGGAAGCGTGCCTGCCACTCGCTTGTTTGCGGATTCACTTGAGCAGTGGGAAGCAGAAAGTTCAACTTGCGGCTACTTGTGCTGCTCCCTATTTTTCTTCCCCTGTTCCCTGGAAGCAATTCTGCTAGCTTCATGCTTGGAGATGCAGAGACGCCCGTGGTAGATGCGGTGGAGAAGGGAAAAACCGAGTGCAGAGGACAGTTTCTGGGGCTTGACGTGAGGCAAGGGGAAGGTTCAGCCCAGCAGTGGCTCTTAGCCCTGGAGCCTTTTTCTTTGCTAGCAGCTGCTGCAAGTGGGCAAGGGAGCTGCGAGAGTGCATCGTGTGAGGAGGGCACGTCTCTCGGAGAAAGAAGCTGCCTAGGCGCAGTGTGCTGTGCTCAGCTTCAAGGCTGCTTAGAGAAGGGGGACTTGAAGAACGCCTTCTTTCTGGACGCCTCCTTCTGCGTGCGCTCAAGCCGCGTGGACTCTGCAACAGTGCGGCTGTAAGAAACTGTTTCTGGCCAGCTTGTGTGATGGAGTGCAAGGGCTGCGCCGGACTCTCGGAAGCAGCCGGAGCATTCTCAGCTGACTGTGCTTGTGAAGCAGCTTTGTGCTGAGCTCATGCAATTCGGTGCACTGAGTGCATGAGCCCGGTGCCCGGCTGCTTCGTTCTTCCCCTTCTGTGCTCTGGACAGAAGTGAAGCCCAGCCATGGCTCGGAGCTGTCGCGCTCTTCAGAGGGTATAGCGCACGCATGCACAGGGTTCTGTGCAGGGATTTTCCTCAGCTCGAGGTACAATCATTTTTCTTGCTGCTTTACAGTGTCCAAACCGCGTGTGTAGCTCTCACTGAGCCAAATGCTTCAGGAGAGAAGCACTTGCTGTAAGATTAGCCTTTGGCTGGCCAAGACTTTCAACACAGCACCACAATGCGGGCGACGAGGAGCAGAAAGGACGAACATCTTTTCGTCCTGGCACCTTCTTCTGAGCGAGACGTCTATCCGCATCTTTGCACGGCTGCAAGGTGCGTGCTGGTACTTGGAAGCGAGAAGGCGGCGGCAGAGAGCACGGCGATCTGACGGCGCTGGGCAGGCTGTAAAGGAAGGAAGAGGAGCCCTGGAATGTGCTGCAAATCCAAGTTTCCACGCCTCGGGGGCAAGCTCTGGGGAAGCTCGTTGACCTCAACCTGTGCTCTGTGCCAGACGTAGCCGAGAAGCTTTCCGTTAAGATTCAGGCTACAAGGCAGAGCGAATGTGCCGCTACCTAGCGCCGCCAGAGAAAGTGCATAGGCCAGGCGTGTTTGGGCAGAAGCAGCAGCCTGGAGGCTTTCGCTACCGGCACCGCGCTCTCTGGGCGAGAAGCAGACGGCTGTTCGTCTCCAGCAAAACGAAAGCGCGACCTGCTACGAAGGGCATAAGAACGAAGGCAGAGCAGCGGCTGGGCTGCTGTGCGAATGGCCCAGGCTGCAAGAGGAAGCGTGCCTGCCACTCGCTTGTTTGCGGATTCACTTGAGCAGTGGGAAGCAGAAAGTTCAACTTGCGGCTACTTGTGCTGCTCCCTATTTCTCTTCCACTGTTCCCTGGAAGCAATTCTGCTAGCTTCATGCTTGGAGATGCAGAGACGCCCGTGGTAGATGCGGTGGAGAAGGGAAAAACCGAGTGCAGAGGACAGTTTCTGGGGCTTGACGTGAGGCAAGGGGAAGGTTCAGCCCAGCAGTGGCTCTTAGCCCTGGAGCCTTTTTCTTTGCTAGCAGCTGCTGCAAGTGGGCAAGGGAGCTGCGAGAGTGCATCGTGTGAGGAGGGCACGTCTCTCGGAGAAAGAAGCTGCCTAGGCGCAGTGTGCTGTGCTCAGCTTCAAGGCTGCTTAGAGAAGGGGGACTTGAAGAACGCCTTCTTTCTGGACGCCTCCTTCTGCGTGCGCTCAAGCCGCGTGGACTCTGCAACAGTGCGGCTGTAAGAAACTGTTTCTGGCCAGCTTGTGTGATGGCGTGCAAGGGCTGCGCCGGACTCTCGGAAGCAGCCGGAGCATTCTCAGCTGACTGTGCTTGTGAAGCAGCTTTGTGCTGAGCTCATGCAATTCGGTGCACTGAGTGCATGAGCCCGGTGCCCGGCTGCTTCGTTCTTCGCCTTCTGTGCTCTGGACAGAAGTGAAGCCCAGCCATGGCTCGGAGCTGTCGCGCTCTTCAGAGGGTATAGCGCACGCATGCACAGGGTTCTGTGCAGGGATTTTCCTCAGCTCGAGGTACAATCATTTTTCTTGCTGCTTTACAGTGTCCAAACCGCGTGTGTAGCTCTCACTGAGCCAAATGCTTCAGGAGAGAAGCACTTGCTGTAAGATTAGCCTTTGGCTGGCCAAGACTTTCAACACAGCACCACAATGCGGGCGACGAGGAGCAGAAAGGACGAACATCTTTTCGTCCTGGCACCTTCTTCTGAGCGAGACGTCTATCCGCATCTTTGCTCTCTGCACGGCTGCAAGGTGCGTGCTGGTACTTGGAAGCGAGAAGGCGGCGGCAGAGAGCACGGCGATCTGACGGCGCTGGGCAGGCTGTAAAGGAAGGAAGAGTAGCCCTGGAATGTGCTGCAAATCCAAGTTTCCACGCCTCGGGGGCAAGCTCTGGGGAAGCTCGTTGACCTCAACCTGTGCTCTGTGCCAGACGTAGCCGAGAAGCTTTCCGTTAAGATTCAGGCTACAAGGCAGAGCGAATGTGCCGCTACCTAGCGCCGCCAGAGAAAGTGCATAGGCCAGGCGTGTTTGGGCAGAAGCAGCAGCCTGGAGGCTTTCGCTGCCGGCACCGCGCTCTCTGGGCGAGAAGCAGACGACTGTTCGTCTCCAGCAAAACGAAAGCGCGACCTGCTACGAAGGGCATAAGAACGAAGGCAGAGCAGCGGCTGGGCTGCTGTGCGAATGGCCCAGGCTGCAAGAGGAAGCGTGCCTGCCACTCGCTTGTTTGCGGATTCACTTGAGCAGTGGGAAGCAGAAAGTTCAACTTGCGGCTACTTGTGCTGCTCCCTATTTCTCTTCCACTGTTCCCTGGAAGCAATTCTGCTAGCTTCATGCTTGGAGATGCAGAGACGCCCGTGGTAGATGCGGTGGAGAAGGGAAAAACCGAGTGCAGAGGACAGTTTCTGGGGCTTGACGTGAGGCAAGGGGAAGGTTCAGCCCAGCAGTGGCTCTTAGCCCTGGAGCCTTTTTCTTTGCTAGCAGCTGCTGCAAGTGGGCAAGGGAGCTGCGAGAGTGCATCGTGTGAGGAGGGCACGTCTCTCGGAGAAAGAAGCTGCCTAGGCGCAGTGTGCTGTGCTCAGCTTCAAGGCTGCTTAGAGAAGGGGGACTTGAAGAACGCCTTCTTTCTGGACGCCTCCTTCTGCGTGCGCTCAAGCCGCGTGGACTCTGCAACAGTGCGGCTGTAAGAAACTGTTTCTGGCCAGCTTGTGTGATGGAGTGCAAGGGCTGCGCCGGACTCTCGGAAGCAGCCGGAGCATTCTCAGCTGACTGTGCTTGTGAAGCAGCTTTGTGCCGAGCTCATGCAATTCGGTGCACTGAGTGCATGAGCCCGGTGCCCGGCTGCTTCGTTCTTCGCCTTCTGTGCTCTGGACAGAAGTGAAGCCCAGCCATGGCTCGGAGCTGTCGCGCTCTTCAGAGGGTATAGCGCACGCATGCACAGGGTTCTGTGCAGGGATTTTCCTCAGCTCGAGGTACAATCATTTTTCTTGCTGCTTTACAGTGTCCAAACCGCGTGTGTAGCTCTCACTGAGCCAAATGCTTCAGGAGAGAAGCACTTGCTGTAAGATTAGCCTTTGGCTGGCCAAGACTTTCAACACAGCACCACAATGCGGGCGACGAGGAGCAGAAAGGACGAACATCTTTTCGTCCTGGCACCTTCTTCTGAGCGAGACGTCTATCCGCATCTTTGCTCTCTGCACGGCTGCAAGGTGCGTGCTGGTACTTGGAAGCGAGAAGGCGGCGGCAGAGAGCACGGCGATCTGACGGCGCTGGGCAGGCTGTAAAGGAAGGAAGAGGAGCCCTGGAATGTGCTGCAAATCCAAGTTTCCACGCCTCGGGGGCAAGCTCTGGGGAAGCTCGTTGACCTCAACCTGTGCTCTGTGCCAGACGTAGCCGAGAAGCTTTCCGTTAAGATTCAGGCTACAAGGCAGAGCGAATGTGCCGCTACCTAGCGCCGCCAGAGAAAGTGCATAGGCCAGGCGTGTTTGGGCAGAAGCAGCAGCCTGGAGGCTTTCGCTGCCGGCACCGCGCTCTCTGGGCGAGAAGCAGACGACTGTTCGTCTCCAGCAAAACGAAAGCGCGACCTGCTACGAAGGGCATAAGAACGAAGGCAGAGCAGCGGCTGGGCTGCTGTGCGAATGGCCCAGGCTGCAAGAGGAAGCGTGCCTGCCACTCGCTTGTTTGCGGATTCACTTGAGCAGTGGGAAGCAGAAAGTTCAACTTGCGGCTACTTGTGCTGCTCCCTATTTCTCTTCCACTGTTCCCTGGAAGCAATTCTGCTAGCTTCATGCTTGGAGATGCAGAGACGCCCGTGGTAGATGCGGTGGAGAAGGGAAAAACCGAGTGCAGAGGACAGTTTCTGGGGCTTGACGTGAGGCAAGGGGAAGGTTGAGCCCAGCAGTGGCTCTTAGCCCTGGAGCCTTTTTCTTTGCTAGCAGCTGCTGCAAGTGGGCAAGGGAGCTGCGAGAGTGCATCGTGTGAGGAGGGCACGTCTCTCGGAGAAAGAAGCTGCCTAGGCGCAGTGTGCTGTGCTCAGCTTCAAGGCTGCTTAGAGAAGGGGGACTTGAAGAACGCCTTCTTTCTGGACGCCTCCTTCTGCGTGCGCTCAAGCCGCGTGGACTCTGCAACAGTGCGGCTGTAAGAAACTGTTTCTGGCCAGCTTGTGTGATGGCGTGCAAGGGCTGCGCCGGACTCTCGGAAGCAGCCGGAGCATTCTCAGCTGACTGTGCTTGTGAAGCAGCTTTGTGCTGAGCTCATGCAATTCGGTGCACTGAGTGCATGAGCCCGGTGCCCGGCTGCTTCGTTCTTCGCCTTCTGTGCTCTGGACACAAGTGAAGCCCAGCCATGGCTCGGAGCTGTCGCGCTCTTCAGAGGGTATAGCGCACGCATGCACAGGGTTCTGTGCAGGGATTTTCCTCAGCTCGAGGTACAATCATTTTTCTTGCTGCTTTACAGTGTCCAAACCGCGTGTGTAGCTCTCACTGAGCCAAATGCTTCAGGAGAGAAGCACTTGCTGTAAGATTAGCCTTTGGCTGGCCAAGACTTTCAACACAGCACCACAATGCGGGCGACGAGGAGCAGAAAGGACGAACATCTTTTCGTCCTGGCACCTTCTTCTGAGAGAGACGTCTATCCGCATCTTTGCTCTCTGCACGGCTGCAAGGTGCGTGCTGGTACTTGGAAGCGAGAAGGCGGCGGCAGAGAGCACGGCGATCTGACGGCGCTGGGCAGGCTGTAAAGGAAGGAAGAGGAGCCCTGGAATGTGCTGCAAATCCAAGTTTCCACGCCTCGGGGGCAAGCTCTGGGGAAGCTCGTTGACCTCAACCTGTGCTCTGGGCCAGACGTAGCCGAGAAGCTTTCCGTTAAGATTCAGGCTACAAGGCAGAGCGAATGTGCCGCTACCTAGCGCCGCCAGAGAAAGTGCATAGGCCAGGCGTGTTTGGGCAGAAGCAGCAGCCTGGAGGCTTTCGCTGCCGGCACCGCGCTCTCTGGGCGAGAAGCAGACGACTGTTCGTCTCCAGCAAAACGAAAGCGCGACCTGCTACGAAGGGCATAAGAACGAAGGCAGAGCAGCGGCTGGGCTGCTGTGCGAATGGCCCAGGCTGCAAGAGGAAGCGTGCCTGCCACTCGCTTGTTTGCGGATTCACTTGAGCAGTGGGAAGCAGAAAGTTCAACTTGCGGCTACTTGTGCTGCTCCCTATTTCTCTTCCCCTGTTCCCTGGAAGCAATTCTGCTAGCTTCATGCTTGGAGATGCAGAGACGCCCGTGGTAGATGCGGTGGAGAAGGGAAAAACCGAGTGCAGAGGACAGTTTCTGGGGCTTGACGTGAGGCAAGGGGAAGGTTCAGCCCAGCAGTGGCTCTTAGCCCTGGAGCCTTTTTCTTTGCTAGCAGCTGCTGCAAGTGGGCAAGGGAGCTGCGAGAGTGCATCGTGTGAGGAGGGCACGTCTCTCGGAGAAAGAAGCTGCCTAGGCGCAGTGTGCTGTGCTCAGCTTCAAGGCTGCTTAGAGAAGGGGGACTTGAAGAACGCCTTCTTTCTGGACGCCTCCTTCTGCGTGCGCTCAAGCCGCGTGGACTCTGCAACAGTGCGGCTGTAAGAAACTGTTTCTGGCCAGCGTGTGTGATGGAGTGCAAGGGCTGCGCCGGACTCTCGGAAGCAGCCGGAGCATTCTCAGCTGACTGTGCTTGTGAAGCAGCTTTGTGCCGAGCTCATGCAATTCGGTGCACTGAGTGCATGAGCCCGGTGCCCGGCTGCTTCGTTCTTCGCCTTCTGTGCTCTGGACAGAAGTGAAGCCCAGCCACGGCTCGGAGCTGTCGCGCTCTTCAGAGGGTATAGCGCACGCATGCACAGGGTTCTGTGCAGGGATTTTCCTCAGCTCGAGGTACAATCATTTTTCTTGCTGCTTTACAGTGTCCAAACCGCGTGTGTAGCTCTCACTGAGCCAAATGCTTCAGGAGAGAAGCACTTGCTGTAAGATTAGCCTTTGGCTGGCCAAGACTTTCAACACAGCACCACAATGCGGGCGACGAGGAGCAGAAAGGACGAACATCTTTTCGTCCTGGCACCTTCTTCTGAGCGAGACGTCTATCCGCATCTTTGCTCTCTGCACGGCTGCAAGGTGCGTGCTGGTACTTGGAAGCGAGAAGGCGGCGGCAGAGAGCACGGCGATCTGACGGCGCTGGGCAGGCTGTAAAGGAAGGAAGAGTAGCCCTGGAATGTGCTGCAAATCCAAGTTTCCACGCCTCGGGGGCAAGCTCTGGGGAAGCTCGTTGACCTCAACCTGTGCTCTGTGCCAGACGTAGCCGAGAAGCTTTCCGTTAAGATTCAGGCTACAAGGCAGAGCGAATGTGCCGCTACCTAGCGCCGCCAGAGAAAGTGCATAGGCCAGGCGTGTTTGGGCAGAAGCAGCAGCCTGGAGGCTTTCGCTGCCGGCACCGCGCTCTCTGGGCGAGAAGCAGACGGCTGTTCGTCTCCAGCAAAACGAAAGCGCGACCTGCTACGAAGGGCATAAGAACGAAGGCAGAGCAGCGGCTGGGCTGCTGTGCGAATGGCCCAGGCTGCAAGAGGAAGCGTGCCTGCCACTCGCTTGTTTGCGGATTCACTTGAGCAGTGGGAAGCAGAAAGTTCAACTTGCGGCTACTTGTGCTGCTCCCTATTTTTCTTCCCCTGTTCCCTGGAAGCAATTCTGCTAGCTTCATGCTTGGAGATGCAGAGACGCCCGTGGTAGATGCGGTGGAGAAGGGAAAAACCGAGTGCAGAGGACAGTTTCTGGGGCTTGACGTGAGGCAAGGGAAAGGTTCAGCCCAGCAGTGGCTCTTAGCCCTGGAGCCTTTTTCTTTGCTAGCAGCTGCTGCAAGTGGGCAAGGGAGCTGCGAGAGTGCATCGTGTGAGGAGGGCACGTCTCTCGGAGAAAGAAGCTGCCTAGGCGCAGTGTGCTGTGCTCAGCTTCAAGGCTGCTTAGAGAAGGGGGACTTGAAGAACGCCTTCTTTCTGGACGCCTCCTTCTGCGTGCGCTCAAGCCGCGTGGACTCTGCAACAGTGCGGCTGTAAGAAACTGTTTCTGGCCAGCTTGTGTGATGGAGTGCAAGGGCTGCGCCGGACTCTCGGAAGCAGCCGGAGCATTCTCAGCTGACTGTGCTTGTGAAGCAGCTTTGTGCTGAGCTCATGCAATTCGGTGCACTGAGTGCATGAGCCCGGTGCCCGGCTGCTTCGTTCTTCGCCTTCTGTGCTCTGGACAGAAGTGAAGCCCAGCCATGGCTCGGAGCTGTCGCGCTCTTCAGAGGGTATAGCGCACGCATGCACAGGGTTCTGTGCAGGGATTTTCCTCAGCTCGAGGTACAATCATTTTTCTTGCTGCTTTACAGTGTCCAAACCGCGTGTGTAGCTCTCACTGAGCCAAATGCTTCAGGAGAGAAGCACTTGCTGTAAGATTAGCCTTTGGCTGGCCAAGACTTTCAACACAGCACCACAATGCGGGCGACGAGGAGCAGAAAGGACGAACATCTTTTCGTCCTGGCACCTTCTTCTGAGCGAGACGTCTATCCGCATCTTTGCTCTCTGCACGGCTGCAAGGTGCGTGCTGGTACTTGGAAGCGAGAAGGCGGCGGCAGAGAGCACGGCGATCTGACGGCGCTGGGCAGGCTGTAAAGGAAGGAAGAGGAGCCCTGGAATGTGCTGCAAATCCAAGTTTCCACGCCTCGGGGGCAAGCTCTGGGGAAGCTCGTTGACCTCAACCTGTGCTCTGTGCCAGACGCAGCCGAGAAGCTTTCCGTTAAGATTCAGGCTACAAGGCAGAGCGAATGTGCCGCTACCTAGCGCCGCCAGAGAAAGTGCATAGGCCAGGCGTGTTTGGGCAGAAGCAGCAGCCTGGAGGCTTTCGCTGCCGGCACCGCGCTCTCTGGGCGAGAAGCAGACGACTGTTCGTCTCCAGCAAAACGAAAGCGCGACCTGCTACGAAGGGCATAAGAACGAAGGCAGAGCAGCGGCTGGGCTGCTGTGCGAATGGCCCAGGCTGCAAGAGGAAGCGTGCCTGCCACTCGCTTGTTTGCGGATTCACTTGAGCAGTGGGAAGCAGAAAGTTCAACTTGCGGCTACTTGTGCTGCTCCCTATTTCTCTTCCACTGTTCCCTGGAAGCAATTCTGCTAGCTTCATGCTTGGAGATGCAGAGACGCCCGTGGTAGATGCGGTGGAGAAGGGAAAAACCGAGTGCAGAGGACAGTTTCTGGGGCTTGACGTGAGGCAAGGGGAAGGTTCAGCCCAGCAGTGGCTCTTAGCCCTGGAGCCTTTTTCTTTGCTAGCAGCTGCTGCAAGTGGGCAAGGGAGCTGCGAGAGTGCATCGTGTGAGGAGGGCACGTCTCTCGGAGAAAGAAGCTGCCTAGGCGCAGTGTGCTGTGCTCAGCTTCAAGGCTGCTTAGAGAAGGGGGACTTGAAGAACGCCTTCTTTCTGGACGCCTCCTTCTGCGTGCGCTCAAGCCGCGTGGACTCTGCAACAGTGCGGCTGTAAGAAACTGTTTCTGGCCAGCTTGTGTGATGGAGTGCAAGGGCTGCGCCGGACTCTCGGAAGCAGCCGGAGCATTCTCAGCTGACTGTGCTTGTGAAGCAGCTTTGTGCTGAGCTCATGCAATTCGGTGCACTGAGTGCATGAGCCCGGTGCCCGGCTGCTTCGTTCTTCGCCTTCTGTGCTCTGGACAGAAGTGAAGCCCAGCCATGGCTCGGAGCTGTCGCGCTCTTCAGAGGGTATAGCGCACGCATGCACAGGGTTCTGTGCAGGGATTTTCCTCAGCTCGAGGTACAATCATTTTTCTTGCTGCTTTACAGTGTCCAAACCGCGTGTGTAGCTCTCACTGAGCCAAATGCTTCAGGAGAGAAGCACTTGCTGTAAGATTAGCCTTTGGCTGGCCAAGACTTTCAACACAGCACCACAATGCGGGCGACGAGGAGCAGAAAGGACGAACATCTTTTCGTCCTGGCACCTTCTTCTGAGCGAGACGTCTATCCGCATCTTTGCTCTCTGCACGGCTGCAAGGTGCGTGCTGGTACTTGGAAGCGAGAAGGCGGCGGCAGAGAGCACGGCGATCTGACGGCGCTGGGCAGGCTGTAAAGGAAGGAAGAGGAGCCCTGGAATGTGCTGCAAATCCAAGTTTCCACGCCTCGGGGGCAAGCTCTGGGGAAGCTCGTTGACCTCAACCTGTGCTCTGTGCCAGACGCAGCCGAGAAGCTTTCCGTTAAGATTCAGGCTACAAGGCAGAGCGAATGTGCCGCTACCTAGCGCCGCCAGAGAAAGTGCATAGGCCAGGCGTGTTTGGGCAGAAGCAGCAGCCTGGAGGCTTTCGCTGCCGGCACCGCGCTCTCTGGGCGAGAAGCAGACGACTGTTCGTCTCCAGCAAAACGAAAGCGCGACCTGCTACGAAGGGCATAAGAACGAAGGCAGAGCAGCGGCTGGGCTGCTGTGCGAATGGCCCAGGCTGCAAGAGGAAGCGTGCCTGCCACTCGCTTGTTTGCGGATTCACTTGAGCAGTGGGAAGCAGAAAGTTCAACTTGCGGCTACTTGTGCTGCTCCCTATTTCTCTTCCACTGTTCCCTGGAAGCAATTCTGCTAGCTTCATGCTTGGAGATGCAGAGACGCCCGTGGTAGATGCGGTGGAGAAGGGAAAAACCGAGTGCAGAGGACAGTTTCTGGGGCTTGACGTGAGGCAAGGGGAAGGTTCAGCCCAGCAGTGGCTCTTAGCCCTGGAGCCTTTTTCTTTGCTAGCAGCTGCTGCAAGTGGGCAAGGGAGCTGCGAGAGTGCATCGTGTGAGGAGGGCACGTCTCTCGGAGAAAGAAGCTGCCTAGGCGCAGTGTGCTGTGCTCAGCTTCAAGGCTGCTTAGAGAAGGGGGACTTGAAGAACGCCTTCTTTCTGGACGCCTCCTTCTGCGTGCGCTCAAGCCGCGTGGACTCTGCAACAGTGCGGCTGTAAGAAACTGTTTCTGGCCAGCTTGTGTGATGGCGTGCAAGGGCTGCGCCGGACTCTCGGAAGCAGCCGGAGCATTCTCAGCTGACTGTGCTTGTGAAGCAGCTTTGTGCTGAGCTCATGCAATTCGGTGCACTGAGTGCATGAGCCCGGTGCCCGGCTGCTTCGTTCTTCGCCTTCTGTGCTCTGGACAGAAGTGAAGCCCAGCCATGGCTCGGAGCTGTCGCGCTCTTCAGAGGGTATAGCGCACGCATGCACAGGGTTCTGTGCAGGGATTTTCCTCAGCTCGAGGTACAATCATTTTTCTTGCTGCTTTACAGTGTCCAAACCGCGTGTGTAGCTCTCACTGAGCCAAATGCTTCAGGAGAGAAGCACCTGCTGCATTAGCCTTTGGCTGGCCAAGACTTTCAACACAGCACCACAATGCGGGCGACGAGGAGCAGAAAGGACGAACATCTTTTCGTCCTGGCACCTTCTTCTGAGCGAGACGTCTATCCGCATCTTTGCACGGCTGCAAGGTGCGTGCTGGTACTTGGAAGCGAGAAGGCGGCGGCAGAGAGCACGGCGATCTGACGGCGCTGGGCAGGCTGTAAAGGAAGGAAGAGTAGCCCTGGAATGTGCTGCAAATCCAAGTTTCCACGCCTCGGGGGCAAGCTCTGGGGAAGCTCGTTGACCTCAACCTGTGCTCTGTGCCAGACGTAGCCGAGAAGCTTTCCGTTAAGATTCAGGCTACAAGGCAGAGCGAATGTGCCGCTACCTAGCGCCGCCAGAGAAAGTGCATAGGCCAGGCGTGTTTGGGCAGAAGCAGCAGCCTGGAGGCTTTCGCTGCCGGCACCGCGCTCTCTGGGCGAGAAGCAGACGGCTGTTCGTCTCCAGCAAAACGAAAGCGCGACCTGCTACGAAGGGCATAAGAACGAAGGCAGAGCAGCGGCTGGGCTGCTGTGCGAATGGCCCAGGCTGCAAGAGGAAGCGTGCCTGCCACTCGCTTGTTTGCGGATTCACTTGAGCAGTGGGAAGCAGAAAGTTCAACTTGCGGCTACTTGTGCTGCTCCCTATTTTTCTTCCCCTGTTCCCTGGAAGCAATTCTGCTAGCTTCATGCTTGGAGATGCAGAGACGCCCGTGGTAGATGCGGTGGAGAAGGGAAAAACCGAGTGCAGAGGACAGTTTCTGGGGCTTGACGTGAGGCAAGGGAAAGGTTCAGCCCAGCAGTGGCTCTTAGCCCTGGAGCCTTTTTCTTTGCTAGCAGCTGCTGCAAGTGGGCAAGGGAGCTGCGAGAGTGCATCGTGTGAGGAGGGCACGTCTCTCGGAGAAAGAAGCTGCCTAGGCGCAGTGTGCTGTGCTCAGCTTCAAGGCTGCTTAGAGAAGGGGGACTTGAAGAACGCCTTCTTTCTGGACGCCTCCTTCTGCGTGCGCTCAAGCCGCGTGGACTCTGCAACAGTGCGGCTGTAAGAAACTGTTTCTGGCCAGCTTGTGTGATGGAGTGCAAGGGCTGCGCCGGACTCTCGGAAGCAGCCGGAGCATTCTCAGCTGACTGTGCTTGTGAAGCAGCTTTGTGCTGAGCTCATGCAATTCGGTGCACTGAGTGCATGAGCCCGGTGCCCGGCTGCTTCGTTCTTCGCCTTCTGTGCTCTGGACAGAAGTGAAGCCCAGCCATGGCTCGGAGCTGTCGCGCTCTTCAGAGGGTATAGCGCACGCATGCACAGGGTTCTGTGCAGGGATTTTCCTCAGCTCGAGGTACAATCATTTTTCTTGCTGCTTTACAGTGTCCAAACCGCGTGTGTAGCTCTCACTGAGCCAAATGCTTCAGGAGAGAAGCACTTGCTGTAAGATTAGCCTTTGGCTGGCCAAGACTTTCAACACAGCACCACAATGCGGGCGACGAGGAGCAGAAAGGACGAACATCTTTTCGTCCTGGCACCTTCTTCTGAGCGAGACGTCTATCCGCATCTTTGCTCTCTGCACGGCTGCAAGGTGCGTGCTGGTACTTGGAAGCGAGAAGGCGGCGGCAGAGAGCACGGCGATCTGACGGCGCTGGGCAGGCTGTAAAGGAAGGAAGAGGAGCCCTGGAATGTGCTGCAAATCCAAGTTTCCACGCCTCGGGGGCAAGCTCTGGGGAAGCTCGTTGACCTCAACCTGTGCTCTGTGCCAGACGCAGCCGAGAAGCTTTCCGTTAAGATTCAGGCTACAAGGCAGAGCGAATGTGCCGCTACCTAGCGCCGCCAGAGAAAGTGCATAGGCCAGGCGTGTTTGGGCAGAAGCAGCAGCCTGGAGGCTTTCGCTGCCGGCACCGCGCTCTCTGGGCGAGAAGCAGACGACTGTTCGTCTCCAGCAAAACGAAAGCGCGACCTGCTACGAAGGGCATAAGAACGAAGGCAGAGCAGCGGCTGGGCTGCTGTGCGAATGGCCCAGGCTGCAAGAGGAAGCGTGCCTGCCACTCGCTTGTTTGCGGATTCACTTGAGCAGTGGGAAGCAGAAAGTTCAACTTGCGGCTACTTGTGCTGCTCCCTATTTCTCTTCCACTGTTCCCTGGAAGCAATTCTGCTAGCTTCATGCTTGGAGATGCAGAGACGCCCGTGGTAGATGCGGTGGAGAAGGGAAAAACCGAGTGCAGAGGACAGTTTCTGGGGCTTGACGTGAGGCAAGGGGAAGGTTCAGCCCAGCAGTGGCTCTTAGCCCTGGAGCCTTTTTCTTTGCTAGCAGCTGCTGCAAGTGGGCAAGGGAGCTGCGAGAGTGCATCGTGTGAGGAGGGCACGTCTCTCGGAGAAAGAAGCTGCCTAGGCGCAGTGTGCTGTGCTCAGCTTCAAGGCTGCTTAGAGAAGGGGGACTTGAAGAACGCCTTCTTTCTGGACGCCTCCTTCTGCGTGCGCTCAAGCCGCGTGGACTCTGCAACAGTGCGGCTGTAAGAAACTGTTTCTGGCCAGCTTGTGTGATGGCGTGCAAGGGCTGCGCCGGACTCTCGGAAGCAGCCGGAGCATTCTCAGCTGACTGTGCTTGTGAAGCAGCTTTGTGCTGAGCTCATGCAATTCGGTGCACTGAGTGCATGAGCCCGGTGCCCGGCTGCTTCGTTCTTCGCCTTCTGTGCTCTGGACAGAAGTGAAGCCCAGCCATGGCTCGGAGCTGTCGCGCTCTTCAGAGGGTATAGCGCACGCATGCACAGGGTTCTGTGCAGGGATTTTCCTCAGCTCGAGGTACAATCATTTTTCTTGCTGCTTTACAGTGTCCAAACCGCGTGTGTAGCTCTCACTGAGCCAAATGCTTCAGGAGAGAAGCACCTGCTGCATTAGCCTTTGGCTGGCCAAGACTTTCAACACAGCACCACAATGCGGGCGACGAGGAGCAGAAAGGACGAACATCTTTTCGTCCTGGCACCTTCTTCTGAGCGAGACGTCTATCCGCATCTTTGCACGGCTGCAAGGTGCGTGCTGGTACTTGGAAGCGAGAAGGCGGCGGCAGAGAGCACGGCGATCTGACGGCGCTGGGCAGGCTGTAAAGGAAGGAAGAGGAGCCCTGGAATGTGCTGCAAATCCAAGTTTCCACGCCTCGGGGGCAAGCTCTGGGGAAGCTCGTTGACCTCAACCTGTGCTCTGTGCCAGACGTAGCCGAGAAGCTTTCCGTTAAGATTCAGGCTACAAGGCAGAGCGAATGTGCCGCTACCTAGCGCCGCCAGAGAAAGTGCATAGGCCAGGCGTGTTTGGGCAGAAGCAGCAGCCTGGAGGCTTTCGCTGCCGGCACCGCGCTCTCTGGGCGAGAAGCAGACGGCTGTTCGTCTCCAGCAAAACGAAAGCGCGACCTGCTACGAAGGGCATAAGAACGAAGGCAGAGCAGCGGCTGGGCTGCTGTGCGAATGGCCCAGGCTGCAAGAGGAAGCGTGCCTGCCACTCGCTTGTTTGCGGATTCACTTGAGCAGTGGGAAGCAGAAAGTTCAACTTGCGGCTACTTGTGCTGCTCCCTATTTTTCTTCCCCTGTTCCCTGGAAGCAATTCTGCTAGCTTCATGCTTGGAGATGCAGAGACGCCCGTGGTAGATGCGGTGGAGAAGGGAAAAACCGAGTGCAGAGGACAGTTTCTGGGGCTTGACGTGAGGCAAGGGAAAGGTTCAGCCCAGCAGTGGCTCTTAGCCCTGGAGCCTTTTTCTTTGCTAGCAGCTGCTGCAAGTGGGCAAGGGAGCTGCGAGAGTGCATCGTGTGAGGAGGGCACGTCTCTCGGAGAAAGAAGCTGCCTAGGCGCAGTGTGCTGTGCTCAGCTTCAAGGCTGCTTAGAGAAGGGGGACTTGAAGAACGCCTTCTTTCTGGACGCCTCCTTCTGCGTGCGCTCAAGCCGCGTGGACTCTGCAACAGTGCGGCTGTAAGAAACTGTTTCTGGCCAGCTTGTGTGATGGAGTGCAAGGGCTGCGCCGGACTCTCGGAAGCAGCCGGAGCATTCTCAGCTGACTGTGCTTGTGAAGCAGCTTTGTGCTGAGCTCATGCAATTCGGTGCACTGAGTGCATGAGCCCGGTGCCCGGCTGCTTCGTTCTTCGCCTTCTGTGCTCTGGACAGAAGTGAAGCCCAGCCATGGCTCGGAGCTGTCGCGCTCTTCAGAGGGTATAGCGCACGCATGCACAGGGTTCTGTGCAGGGATTTTCCTCAGCTCGAGGTACAATCATTTTTCTTGCTGCTTTACAGTGTCCAAACCGCGTGTGTAGCTCTCACTGAGCCAAATGCTTCAGGAGAGAAGCACTTGCTGTAAGATTAGCCTTTGGCTGGCCAAGACTTTCAACACAGCACCACAATGCGGGCGACGAGGAGCAGAAAGGACGAACATCTTTTCGTCCTGGCACCTTCTTCTGAGCGAGACGTCTATCCGCATCTTTGCACGGCTGCAAGGTGCGTGCTGGTACTTGGAAGCGAGAAGGCGGCGGCAGAGAGCACGGCGATCTGACGGCGCTGGGCAGGCTGTAAAGGAAGGAAGAGGAGCCCTGGAATGTGCTGCAAATCCAAGTTTCCACGCCTCGGGGGCAAGCTCTGGGGAAGCTCGTTGACCTCAACCTGTGCTCTGTGCCAGACGTAGCCGAGAAGCTTTCCGTTAAGATTCAGGCTACAAGGCAGAGCGAATGTGCCGCTACCTAGCGCCGCCAGAGAAAGTGCATAGGCCAGGCGTGTTTGGGCAGAAGCAGCAGCCTGGAGGCTTTCGCTACCGGCACCGCGCTCTCTGGGCGAGAAGCAGACGACTGTTCGTCTCCAGCAAAACGAAAGCGCGACCTGCTACGAAGGGCATAAGAACGAAGGCAGAGCAGCGGCTGGGCTGCTGTGCGAATGGCCCAGGCTGCAAGAGGAAGCGTGCCTGCCACTCGCTTGTTTGCGGATTCACTTGAGCAGTGGGAAGCAGAAAGTTCAACTTGCGGCTACTTGTGCTGCTCCCTATTTCTCTTCCCCTGTTCCCTGGAAGCAATTCTGCTAGCTTCATGCTTGGAGATGCAGAGACGCCCGTGGTAGATGCGGTGGAGAAGGGAAAAACCGAGTGCAGAGGACAGTTTCTGGGGCTTGACGTGAGGCAAGGGGAAGGTTCAGCCCAGCAGTGGCTCTTAGCCCTGGAGCCTTTTTCTTTGCTAGCAGCTGCTGCAAGTGGGCAAGGGAGCTGCGAGAGTGCATCGTGTGAGGAGGGCACGTCTCTCGGAGAAAGAAGCTGCCTAGGCGCAGTGTGCTGTGCTCAGCTTCAAGGCTGCTTAGAGAAGGGGGACTTGAAGAACGCCTTCTTTCTGGACGCCTCCTTCTGCGTGCGCTCAAGCCGCGTGGACTCTGCAACAGTGCGGCTGTAAGAAACTGTTTCTGGCCAGCGTGTGTGATGGAGTGCAAGGGCTGCGCCGGACTCTCGGAAGCAGCCGGAGCATTCTCAGCTGACTGTGCTTGTGAAGCAGCTTTGTGCTGAGCTCATGCAATTCGGTGCACTGAGTGCATGAGCCCGGTGCCCGGCTGCTTCGTTCTTCGCCTTCTGTGCTCTGGACAGAAGTGAAGCCCAGCCATGGCTCGGAGCTGTCGCGCTCTTCAGAGGGTATAGCGCACGCATGCACAGGGTTCTGTGCAGGGATTTTCCTCAGCTCGAGGTACAATCATTTTTCTTGCTGCTTTACAGTGTCCAAACCGCGTGTGTAGCTCTCACTGAGCCAAATGCTTCAGGAGAGAAGCACCTGCTGCATTAGCCTTTGGCTGGCCAAGACTTTCAACACAGCACCACAATGCGGGCGACGAGGAGCAGAAAGGACGAACATCTTTTCGTCCTGGCACCTTCTTCTGAGCGAGACGTCTATCCGCATCTTTGCACGGCTGCAAGGTGCGTGCTGGTACTTGGAAGCGAGAAGGCGGCGGCAGAGAGCACGGCGATCTGACGGCGCTGGGCAGGCTGTAAAGGAAGGAAGAGGAGCCCTGGAATGTGCTGCAAATCCAAGTTTCCACGCCTCGGGGGCAAGCTCTGGGGAAGCTCGTTGACCTCAACCTGTGCTCTGTGCCAGACGTAGCCGAGAAGCTTTCCGTTAAGATTCAGGCTACAAGGCAGAGCGAATGTGCCGCTACCTAGCGCCGCCAGAGAAAGTGCATAGGCCAGGCGTGTTTGGGCAGAAGCAGCAGCCTGGAGGCTTTCGCTGCCGGCACCGTGCTCTCTGGGCGAGAAGCAGACGACTGTTCGTCTCCAGCAAAACGAAAGCGCGACCTGCTACGAAGGGCATAAGAACGAAGGCAGAGCAGCGGCTGGGCTGCTGTGCGAATTGCCCAGGCTGCAAGAGGAAGCGTGCCTGCCACTCGCTTGTTTGCGGATTCACTTGAGCAGTGGGAAGCAGAAAGTTCAACTTGCGGCTACTTGTGCTGCTCCCTATTTCTCTTCCCCTGTTCCCTGGAAGCAATTCTGCTAGCTTCATGCTTGGAGATGCAGAGACGCCCGTGGTAGATGCGGTGGAGAAGGGAAAAACCGAGTGCAGAGGACAGTTTCTGGGGCTTGACGTGAGGCAAGGGGAAGGTTCAGCCCAGCAGTGGCTCTTAGCCCTGGAGCCTTTTTCTTTGCTAGCAGCTGCTGCAAGTGGGCAAGGGAGCTGCGAGAGTGCATCGTGTGAGGAGGGCACGTCTCTCGGAGAAAGAAGCTGCCTAGGCGCAGTGTGCTGTGCTCAGCTTCAAGGCTGCTTAGAGAAGGGGGACTTGAAGAACGCCTTCTTTCTGGACGCCTCCTTCTGCGTGCGCTCAAGCCGCGTGGACTCTGCAACAGTGCGGCTGTAAGAAACTGTTTCTGGCCAGCTTGTGTGATGGAGTGCAAGGGCTGCGCTGGACTCTCGGAAGCAGCCGGAGCATTCTCAGCTGACTGTGCTTGTGAAGCAGCTTTGTGCTGAGCTCATGCAATTCGGTGCACTGAGTGCATGAGCCCGGTGCCCGGCTGCTTCGTTCTTCGCCTTCTGTGCTCTGGACAGAAGTGAAGCCCAGCCATGGCTCGGAGCTGTCGCGCTCTTCAGAGGGTATAGCGCACGCATGCACAGGGTTCTGTGCAGGGATTTTCCTCAGCTCGAGGTACAATCATTTTTCTTGCTGCTTTACAGTGTCCAAACCGCGTGTGTAGCTCTCACTGAGCCAAATGCTTCAGGAGAGAAGCACCTGCTGCATTAGCCTTTGGCTGGCCAAGACTTTCAACACAGCACCACAATGCGGGCGACGAGGAGCAGAAAGGACGAACATCTTTTCGTCCTGGCACCTTCTTCTGAGCGAGACGTCTATCCGCATCTTTGCACGGCTGCAAGGTGCGTGCTGGTACTTGGAAGCGAGAAGGCGGCGGCAGAGAGCACGGCGATCTGACGGCGCTGGGCAGGCTGTAAAGGAAGGAAGAGGAGCCCTGGAATGTGCTGCAAATCCAAGTTTCCACGCCTCGGGGGCAAGCTCTGGGGAAGCTCGTTGACCTCAACCTGTGCTCTGTGCCAGACGTAGCCGAGAAGCTTTCCGTTAAGATTCAGGCTACAAGGCAGAGCGAATGTGCCGCTACCTAGCGCCGCCAGAGAAAGTGCATAGGCCAGGCGTGTTTGGGCAGAAGCAGCAGCCTGGAGGCTTTCGCTACCGGCACCGCGCTCTCTGGGCGAGAAGCAGACGACTGTTCGTCTCCAGCAAAACGAAAGCGCGACCTGCTACGAAGGGCATAAGAACGAAGGCAGAGCAGCGGCTGGGCTGCTGTGCGAATGGCCCAGGCTGCAAGAGGAAGCGTGCCTGCCACTCGCTTGTTTGCGGATTCACTTGAGCAGTGGGAAGCAGAAAGTTCAACTTGCGGCTACTTGTGCTGCTCCCTATTTCTCTTCCCCTGTTCCCTGGAAGCAATTCTGCTAGCTTCATGCTTGGAGATGCAGAGACGCCCGTGGTAGATGCGGTGGAGAAGGGAAAAACCGAGTGCAGAGGACAGTTTCTGGGGCTTGACGTGAGGCAAGGGGAAGGTTCAGCCCAGCAGTGGCTCTTAGCCCTGGAGCCTTTTTCTTTGCTAGCAGCTGCTGCAAGTGGGCAAGGGAGCTGCGAGAGTGCATCGTGTGAGGAGGGCACGTCTCTCGGAGAAAGAAGCTGCCTAGGCGCAGTGTGCTGTGCTCAGCTTCAAGGCTGCTTAGAGAAGGGGGACTTGAAGAACGCCTTCTTTCTGGACGCCTCCTTCTGCGTGCGCTCAAGCCGCGTGGACTCTGCAACAGTGCGGCTGTAAGAAACTGTTTCTGGCCAGCTTGTGTGATGGCGTGCAAGGGCTGCGCCGGACTCTCGGAAGCAGCCGGAGCATTCTCAGCTGACTGTGCTTGTGAAGCAGCTTTGTGCTGAGCTCATGCAATTCGGTGCACTGAGTGCATGAGCCCGGTGCCCGGCTGCTTCGTTCTTCGCCTTCTGTGCTCTGGACACAAGTGAAGCCCAGCCATGGCTCGGAGCTGTCGCGCTCTTCAGAGGGTATAGCGCACGCATGCACAGGGTTCTGTGCAGGGATTTTCCTCAGCTCGAGGTACAATCATTTTTCTTGCTGCTTTACAGTGTCCAAACCGCGTGTGTAGCTCTCACTGAGCCAAATGCTTCAGGAGAGAAGCACTTGCTGTAAGATTAGCCTTTGGCTGGCCAAGACTTTCAACACAGCACCACAATGCGGGCGACGAGGAGCAGAAAGGACGAACATCTTTTCGTCCTGGCACCTTCTTCTGAGCGAGACGTCTATCCGCATCTTTGCTCTCTGCACGGCTGCAAGGTGCGTGCTGGTACTTGGAAGCGAGAAGGCGGCGGCAGAGAGCACGGCGATCTGACGGCGCTGGGCAGGCTGTAAAGGAAGGAAGAGGAGCCCTGGAATGTGCTGCAAATCCAAGTTTCCACGCCTCGGGGGCAAGCTCTGGGGAAGCTCGTTGACCTCAACCTGTGCTCTGTGCCAGACGTAGCCGAGAAGCTTTCCGTTAAGATTCAGGCTACAAGGCAGAGCGAATGTGCCGCTACCTAGCGCCGCCAGAGAAAGTGCATAGGCCAGGCGTGTTTGGGCAGAAGCAGCAGCCTGGAGGCTTTCGCTACCGGCACCGCGCTCTCTGGGCGAGAAGCAGACGACTGTTCGTCTCCAGCAAAACGAAAGCGCGACCTGCTACGAAGGGCATAAGAACGAAGGCAGAGCAGCGGCTGGGCTGCTGTGCGAATGGCCCAGGCTGCAAGAGGAAGCGTGCCTGCCACTCGCTTGTTTGCGGATTCACTTGAGCAGTGGGAAGCAGAAAGTTCAACTTGCGGCTACTTGTGCTGCTCCCTATTTCTCTTCCCCTGTTCCCTGGAAGCAATTCTGCTAGCTTCATGCTTGGAGATGCAGAGACGCCCGTGGTAGATGCGGTGGAGAAGGGAAAAACCGAGTGCAGAGGACAGTTTCTGGGGCTTGACGTGAGGCAAGGGGAAGGTTGAGCCCAGCAGTGGCTCTTAGCCCTGGAGCCTTTTTCTTTGCTAGCAGCTGCTGCAAGTGGGCAAGGGAGCTGCGAGAGTGCATCGTGTGAGGAGGGCACGTCTCTCGGAGAAAGAAGCTGCCTAGGCGCAGTGTGCTGTGCTCAGCTTCAAGGCTGCTTAGAGAAGGGGGACTTGAAGAACGCCTTCTTTCTGGACGCCTCCTTCTGCGTGCGCTCAAGCCGCGTGGACTCTGCAACAGTGCGGCTGTAAGAAACTGTTTCTGGCCAGCTTGTGTGATGGAGTGCAAGGGCTGCGCCGGACTCTCGGAAGCAGCCGGAGCATTCTCAGCTGACTGTGCTTGTGAAGCAGCTTTGTGCCGAGCTCATGCAATTCGGTGCACTGAGTGCATGAGCCCGGTGCCCGGCTGCTTCGTTCTTCGCCTTCTGTGCTCTGGACAGAAGTGAAGCCCAGCCATGGCTCGGAGCTGTCCCGCTCTTCAGAGGGTATAGCGCACGCATGCACAGGGTTCTGTGCAGGGATTTTCCTCAGCTCGAGGTACAATCATTTTTCTTGCTGCTTTACAGTGTCCAAACCGCGTGTGTAGCTCTCACTGAGCCAAATGCTTCAGGAGAGAAGCACTTGCTGTAAGATTAGCCTTTGGCTGGCCAAGACTTTCAACACAGCACCACAATGCGGGCGACGAGGAGCAGAAAGGACGAACATCTTTTCGTCCTGGCACCTTCTTCTGAGCGAGACGTCTATCCGCATCTTTGCTCTCTGCACGGCTGCAAGGTGCGTGCTGGTACTTGGAAGCGAGAAGGCGGCGGCAGAGAGCACGGCGATCTGACGGCGCTGGGCAGGCTGTAAAGGAAGGAAGAGGAGCCCTGGAATGTGCTGCAAATCCAAGTTTCCACGCCTCGGGGGCAAGCTCTGGGGAAGCTCGTTGACCTCAACCTGTGCTCTGTGCCAGACGTAGCCGAGAAGCTTTCCGTTAAGATTCAGGCTACAAGGCAGAGCGAATGTGCCGCTACCTAGCGCCGCCAGAGAAAGTGCATAGGCCAGGCGTGTTTGGGCAGAAGCAGCAGCCTGGAGGCTTTCGCTGCCGGCACCGTGCTCTCTGGGCGAGAAGCAGACGACTGTTCGTCTCCAGCAAAACGAAAGCGCGACCTGCTACGAAGGGCATAAGAACGAAGGCAGAGCAGCGGCTGGGCTGCTGTGCGAATGGCCCAGGCTGCAAGAGGAAGCGTGCCTGCCACTCGCTTGTTTGCGGATTCACTTGAGCAGTGGGAAGCAGAAAGTTCAACTTGCGGCTACTTGTGCTGCTCCCTATTTCTCTTCCACTGTTCCCTGGAAGCAATTCTGCTAGCTTCATGCTTGGAGATGCAGAGACGCCCGTGGTAGATGCGGTGGAGAAGGGAAAAACCGAGTGCAGAGGACAGTTTCTGGGGCTTGACGTGAGGCAAGGGGAAGGTTCAGCCCAGCAGTGGCTCTTAGCCCTGGAGCCTTTTTCTTTGCTAGCAGCTGCTGCAAGTGGGCAAGGGAGCTGCGAGAGTGCATCGTGTGAGGAGGGCACGTCTCTCGGAGAAAGAAGCTGCCTAGGCGCAGTGTGCTGTGCTCAGCTTCAAGGCTGCTTAGAGAAGGGGGACTTGAAGAACGCCTTCTTTCTGGACGCCTCCTTCTGCGTGCGCTCAAGCCGCGTGGACTCTGCAACAGTGCGGCTGTAAGAAACTGTTTCTGGCCAGCGTGTGTGATGGAGTGCAAGGGCTGCGCCGGACTCTCGGAAGCAGCCGGAGCATTCTCAGCTGACTGTGCTTGTGAAGCAGCTTTGTGCTGAGCTCATGCAATTCGGTGCACTGAGTGCATGAGCCCGGTGCCCGGCTGCTTCGTTCTTCGCCTTCTGTGCTCTGGACAGAAGTGAAGCCCAGCCATGGCTCGGAGCTGTCGCGCTCTTCAGAGGGTATAGCGCACGCATGCACAGGGTTCTGTGCAGGGATTTTCCTCAGCTCGAGGTACAATCATTTTTCTTGCTGCTTTACAGTGTCCAAACCGCGTGTGTAGCTCTCACTGAGCCAAATGCTTCAGGAGAGAAGCACCTGCTGCATTAGCCTTTGGCTGGCCAAGACTTTCAACACAGCACCACAATGCGGGCGACGAGGAGCAGAAAGGACGAACATCTTTTCGTCCTGGCACCTTCTTCTGAGCGAGACGTCTATCCGCATCTTTGCACGGCTGCAAGGTGCGTGCTGGTACTTGGAAGCGAGAAGGCGGCGGCAGAGAGCACGGCGATCTGACGGCGCTGGGCAGGCTGTAAAGGAAGGAAGAGGAGCCCTGGAATGTGCTGCAAATCCAAGTTTCCACGCCTCGGGGGCAAGCTCTGGGGAAGCTCGTTGACCTCAACCTGTGCTCTGTGCCAGACGTAGCCGAGAAGCTTTCCGTTAAGATTCAGGCTACAAGGCAGAGCGAATGTGCCGCTACCTAGCGCCGCCAGAGAAAGTGCATAGGCCAGGCGTGTTTGGGCAGAAGCAGCAGCCTGGAGGCTTTCGCTACCGGCACCGCGCTCTCTGGGCGAGAAGCAGACGACTGTTCGTCTCCAGCAAAACGAAAGCGCGACCTGCTACGAAGGGCATAAGAACGAAGGCAGAGCAGCGGCTGGGCTGCTGTGCGAATGGCCCAGGCTGCAAGAGGAAGCGTGCCTGCCACTCGCTTGTTTGCGGATTCACTTGAGCAGTGGGAAGCAGAAAGTTCAACTTGCGGCTACTTGTGCTGCTCCCTATTTCTCTTCCCCTGTTCCCTGGAAGCAATTCTGCTAGCTTCATGCTTGGAGATGCAGAGACGCCCGTGGTAGATGCGGTGGAGAAGGGAAAAACCGAGTGCAGAGGACAGTTTCTGGGGCTTGACGTGAGGCAAGGGGAAGGTTCAGCCCAGCAGTGGCTCTTAGCCCTGGAGCCTTTTTCTTTGCTAGCAGCTGCTGCAAGTGGGCAAGGGAGCTGCGAGAGTGCATCGTGTGAGGAGGGCACGTCTCTCGGAGAAAGAAGCTGCCTAGGCGCAGTGTGCTGTGCTCAGCTTCAAGGCTGCTTAGAGAAGGGGGACTTGAAGAACGCCTTCTTTCTGGACGCCTCCTTCTGCGTGCGCTCAAGCCGCGTGGACTCTGCAACAGTGCGGCTGTAAGAAACTGTTTCTGGCCAGCTTGTGTGATGGCGTGCAAGGGCTGCGCCGGACTCTCGGAAGCAGCCGGAGCATTCTCAGCTGACTGTGCTTGTGAAGCAGCTTTGTGCTGAGCTCATGCAATTCGGTGCACTGAGTGCATGAGCCCGGTGCCCGGCTGCTTCGTTCTTCGCCTTCTGTGCTCTGGACAGAAGTGAAGCCCAGCCATGGCTCGGAGCTGTCGCGCTCTTCAGAGGGTATAGCGCACGCATGCACAGGGTTCTGTGCAGGGATTTTCCTCAGCTCGAGGTACAATCATTTTTCTTGCTGCTTTACAGTGTCCAAACCGCGTGTGTAGCTCTCACTGAGCCAAATGCTTCAGGAGAGAAGCACTTGCTGTAAGATTAGCCTTTGGCTGGCCAAGACTTTCAACACAGCACCACAATGCGGGCGACGAGGAGCAGAAAGGACGAACATCTTTTCGTCCTGGCACCTTCTTCTGAGCGAGACGTCTATCCGCATCTTTGCTCTCTGCACGGCTGCAAGGTGCGTGCTGGTACTTGGAAGCGAGAAGGCGGCGGCAGAGAGCACGGCGATCTGACGGCGCTGGGCAGGCTGTAAAGGAAGGAAGAGTAGCCCTGGAATGTGCTGCAAATCCAAGTTTCCACGCCTCGGGGGCAAGCTCTGGGGAAGCTCGTTGACCTCAACCTGTGCTCTGTGCCAGACGTAGCCGAGAAGCTTTCCGTTAAGATTCAGGCTACAAGGCAGAGCGAATGTGCCGCTACCTAGCGCCGCCAGAGAAAGTGCATAGGCCAGGCGTGTTTGGGCAGAAGCAGCAGCCTGGAGGCTTTCGCTACCGGCACCGCGCTCTCTGGGCGAGAAGCAGACGACTGTTCGTCTCCAGCAAAACGAAAGCGCGACCTGCTACGAAGGGCATAAGAACGAAGGCAGAGCAGCGGCTGGGCTGCTGTGCGAATGGCCCAGGCTGCAAGAGGAAGCGTGCCTGCCACTCGCTTGTTTGCGGATTCACTTGAGCAGTGGGAAGCAGAAAGTTCAACTTGCGGCTACTTGTGCTGCTCCCTATTTCTCTTCCCCTGTTCCCTGGAAGCAATTCTGCTAGCTTCATGCTTGGAGATGCAGAGACGCCCGTGGTAGATGCGGTGGAGAAGGGAAAAACCGAGTGCAGAGGACAGTTTCTGGGGCTTGACGTGAGGCAAGGGGAAGGTTCAGCCCAGCAGTGGCTCTTAGCCCTGGAGCCTTTTTCTTTGCTAGCAGCTGCTGCAAGTGGGCAAGGGAGCTGCGAGAGTGCATCGTGTGAGGAGGGCACGTCTCTCGGAGAAAGAAGCTGCCTAGGCGCAGTGTGCTGTGCTCAGCTTCAAGGCTGCTTAGAGAAGGGGGACTTGAAGAACGCCTTCTTTCTGGACGCCTCCTTCTGCGTGCGCTCAAGCCGCGTGGACTCTGCAACAGTGCGGCTGTAAGAAACTGTTTCTGGCCAGCTTGTGTGATGGCGTGCAAGGGCTGCGCCGGACTCTCGGAAGCAGCCGGAGCATTCTCAGCTGACTGTGCTTGTGAAGCAGCTTTGTGCCGAGCTCATGCAATTCGGTGCACTGAGTGCATGAGCCCGGTGCCCGGCTGCTTCGTTCTTCGCCTTCTGTGCTCTGGACAGAAGTGAAGCCCAGCCATGGCTCGGAGCTGTCGCGCTCTTCAGAGGGTATAGCGCACGCATGCACAGGGTTCTGTGCAGGGATTTTCCTCAGCTCGAGGTACAATCATTTTTCTTGCTGCTTTACAGTGTCCAAACCGCGTGTGTAGCTCTCACTGAGCCAAATGCTTCAGGAGAGAAGCACTTGCTGTAAGATTAGCCTTTGGCTGGCCAAGACTTTCAACACAGCACCACAATGCGGGCGACGAGGAGCAGAAAGGACGAACATCTTTTCGTCCTGGCACCTTCTTCTGAGCGAGACGTCTATCCGCATCTTTGCTCTCTGCACGGCTGCAAGGTGCGTGCTGGTACTTGGAAGCGAGAAGGCGGCGGCAGAGAGCACGGCGATCTGACGGCGCTGGGCAGGCTGTAAAGGAAGGAAGAGGAGCCCTGGAATGTGCTGCAAATCCAAGTTTCCACGCCTCGGGGGCAAGCTCTGGGGAAGCTCGTTGACCTCAACCTGTGCTCTGTGCCAGACGCAGCCGAGAAGCTTTCCGTTAAGATTCAGGCTACAAGGCAGAGCGAATGTGCCGCTACCTAGCGCCGCCAGAGAAAGTGCATAGGCCAGGCGTGTTTGGGCAGAAGCAGCAGCCTGGAGGCTTTCGCTGCCGGCACCGCGCTCTCTGGGCGAGAAGCAGACGACTGTTCGTCTCCAGCAAAACGAAAGCGCGACCTGCTACGAAGGGCATAAGAACGAAGGCAGAGCAGCGGCTGGGCTGCTGTGCGAATGGCCCAGGCTGCAAGAGGAAGCGTGCCTGCCACTCGCTTGTTTGCGGATTCACTTGAGCAGTGGGAAGCAGAAAGTTCAACTTGCGGCTACTTGTGCTGCTCCCTATTTCTCTTCCACTGTTCCCTGGAAGCAATTCTGCTAGCTTCATGCTTGGAGATGCAGAGACGCCCGTGGTAGATGCGGTGGAGAAGGGAAAAACCGAGTGCAGAGGACAGTTTCTGGGGCTTGACGTGAGGCAAGGGGAAGGTTCAGCCCAGCAGTGGCTCTTAGCCCTGGAGCCTTTTTCTTTGCTAGCAGCTGCTGCAAGTGGGCAAGGGAGCTGCGAGAGTGCATCGTGTGAGGAGGGCACGTCTCTCGGAGAAAGAAGCTGCCTAGGCGCAGTGTGCTGTGCTCAGCTTCAAGGCTGCTTAGAGAAGGGGGACTTGAAGAACGCCTTCTTTCTGGACGCCTCCTTCTGCGTGCGCTCAAGCCGCGTGGACTCTGCAACAGTGCGGCTGTAAGAAACTGTTTCTGGCCAGCGTGTGTGATGGAGTGCAAGGGCTGCGCCGGACTCTCGGAAGCAGCCGGAGCATTCTCAGCTGACTGTGCTTGTGAAGCAGCTTTGTGCTGAGCTCATGCAATTCGGTGCACTGAGTGCATGAGCCCGGTGCCCGGCTGCTTCGTTCTTCGCCTTCTGTGCTCTGGACAGAAGTGAAGCCCAGCCATGGCTCGGAGCTGTCGCGCTCTTCAGAGGGTATAGCGCACGCATGCACAGGGTTCTGTGCAGGGATTTTCCTCAGCTCGAGGTACAATCATTTTTCTTGCTGCTTTACAGTGTCCAAACCGCGTGTGTAGCTCTCACTGAGCCAAATGCTTCAGGAGAGAAGCACCTGCTGCATTAGCCTTTGGCTGGCCAAGACTTTCAACACAGCACCACAATGCGGGCGACGAGGAGCAGAAAGGACGAACATCTTTTCGTCCTGGCACCTTCTTCTGAGCGAGACGTCTATCCGCATCTTTGCACGGCTGCAAGGTGCGTGCTGGTACTTGGAAGCGAGAAGGCGGCGGCAGAGAGCACGGCGATCTGACGGCGCTGGGCAGGCTGTAAAGGAAGGAAGAGGAGCCCTGGAATGTGCTGCAAATCCAAGTTTCCACGCCTCGGGGGCAAGCTCTGGGGAAGCTCGTTGACCTCAACCTGTGCTCTGTGCCAGACGTAGCCGAGAAGCTTTCCGTTAAGATTCAGGCTACAAGGCAGAGCGAATGTGCCGCTACCTAGCGCCGCCAGAGAAAGTGCATAGGCCAGGCGTGTTTGGGCAGAAGCAGCAGCCTGGAGGCTTTCGCTGCCGGCACCGTGCTCTCTGGGCGAGAAGCAGACGACTGTTCGTCTCCAGCAAAACGAAAGCGCGACCTGCTACGAAGGGCATAAGAACGAAGGCAGAGCAGCGGCTGGGCTGCTGTGCGAATGGCCCAGGCTGCAAGAGGAAGCGTGCCTGCCACTCGCTTGTTTGCGGATTCACTTGAGCAGTGGGAAGCAGAAAGTTCAACTTGCGGCTACTTGTGCTGCTCCCTATTTCTCTTCCCCTGTTCCCTGGAAGCAATTCTGCTAGCTTCATGCTTGGAGATGCAGAGACGCCCGTGGTAGATGCGGTGGAGAAGGGAAAAACCGAGTGCAGAGGACAGTTTCTGGGGCTTGACGTGAGGCAAGGGGAAGGTTAAGCCCAGCAGTGGCTCTTAGCCCTGGAGCCTTTTTCTTTGCTAGCAGCTGCTGCAAGTGGGCAAGGGAGCTGCGAGAGTGCATCGTGTGAGGAGGGCACGTCTCTCGGAGAAAGAAGCTGCCTAGGCGCAGTGTGCTGTGCTCAGCTTCAAGGCTGCTTAGAGAAGGGGGACTTGAAGAACGCCTTCTTTCTGGACGCCTCCTTCTGCGTGCGCTCAAGCCGCGTGGACTCTGCAACAGTGCGGCTGTAAGAAACTGTTTCTGGCCAGCTTGTGTGATGGAGTGCAAGGGCTGCGCCGGACTCTCGGAAGCAGCCGGAGCATTCTCAGCTGACTGTGCTTGTGAAGCAGCTTTGTGCCGAGCTCATGCAATTCGGTGCACTGAGTGCATGAGCCCGGTGCCCGGCTGCTTCGTTCTTCGCCTTCTGTGCTCTGGACAGAAGTGAAGCCCAGCCATGGCTCGGAGCTGTCGCGCTCTTCAGAGGGTATAGCGCACGCATGCACAGGGTTCTGTGCAGGGATTTTCCTCAGCTCGAGGTACAATCATTTTTCTTGCTGCTTTACAGTGTCCAAACCGCGTGTGTAGCTCTCACTGAGCCAAATGCTTCAGGAGAGAAGCACTTGCTGTAAGATTAGCCTTTGGCTGGCCAAGACTTTCAACACAGCACCACAATGCGGGCGACGAGGAGCAGAAAGGACGAACATCTTTTCGTCCTGGCACCTTCTTCTGAGCGAGACGTCTATCCGCATCTTTGCTCTCTGCACGGCTGCAAGGTGCGTGCTGGTACTTGGAAGCGAGAAGGCGGCGGCAGAGAGCACGGCGATCTGACGGCGCTGGGCAGGCTGTAAAGGAAGGAAGAGTAGCCCTGGAATGTGCTGCAAATCCAAGTTTCCACGCCTCGGGGGCAAGCTCTGGGGAAGCTCGTTGACCTCAACCTGTGCTCTGTGCCAGACGTAGCCGAGAAGCTTTCCGTTAAGATTCAGGCTACAAGGCAGAGCGAATGTGCCGCTACCTAGCGCCGCCAGAGAAAGTGCATAGGCCAGGCGTGTTTGGGCAGAAGCAGCAGCCTGGAGGCTTTCGCTGCCGGCACCGTGCTCTCTGGGCGAGAAGCAGACGACTGTTCGTCTCCAGCAAAACGAAAGCGCGACCTGCTACGAAGGGCATAAGAACGAAGGCAGAGCAGCGGCTGGGCTGCTGTGCGAATGGCCCAGGCTGCAAGAGGAAGCGTGCCTGCCACTCGCTTGTTTGCGGATTCACTTGAGCAGTGGGAAGCAGAAAGTTCAACTTGCGGCTACTTGTGCTGCTCCCTATTTCTCTTCCACTGTTCCCTGGAAGCAATTCTGCTAGCTTCATGCTTGGAGATGCAGAGACGCCCGTGGTAGATGCGGTGGAGAAGGGAAAAACCGAGTGCAGAGGACAGTTTCTGGGGCTTGACGTGAGGCAAGGGGAAGGTTCAGCCCAGCAGTGGCTCTTAGCCCTGGAGCCTTTTTCTTTGCTAGCAGCTGCTGCAAGTGGGCAAGGGAGCTGCGAGAGTGCATCGTGTGAGGAGGGCACGTCTCTCGGAGAAAGAAGCTGCCTAGGCGCAGTGTGCTGTGCTCAGCTTCAAGGCTGCTTAGAGAAGGGGGACTTGAAGAACGCCTTCTTTCTGGACGCCTCCTTCTGCGTGCGCTCAAGCCGCGTGGACTCTGCAACAGTGCGGCTGTAAGAAACTGTTTCTGGCCAGCGTGTGTGATGGAGTGCAAGGGCTGCGCCGGACTCTCGGAAGCAGCCGGAGCATTCTCAGCTGACTGTGCTTGTGAAGCAGCTTTGTGCTGAGCTCATGCAATTCGGTGCACTGAGTGCATGAGCCCGGTGCCCGGCTGCTTCGTTCTTCGCCTTCTGTGCTCTGGACAGAAGTGAAGCCCAGCCATGGCTCGGAGCTGTCGCGCTCTTCAGAGGGTATAGCGCACGCATGCACAGGGTTCTGTGCAGGGATTTTCCTCAGCTCGAGGTACAATCATTTTTCTTGCTGCTTTACAGTGTCCAAACCGCGTGTGTAGCTCTCACTGAGCCAAATGCTTCAGGAGAGAAGCACCTGCTGCATTAGCCTTTGGCTGGCCAAGACTTTCAACACAGCACCACAATGCGGGCGACGAGGAGCAGAAAGGACGAACATCTTTTCGTCCTGGCACCTTCTTCTGAGCGAGACGTCTATCCGCATCTTTGCACGGCTGCAAGGTGCGTGCTGGTACTTGGAAGCGAGAAGGCGGCGGCAGAGAGCACGGCGATCTGACGGCGCTGGGCAGGCTGTAAAGGAAGGAAGAGGAGCCCTGGAATGTGCTGCAAATCCAAGTTTCCACGCCTCGGGGGCAAGCTCTGGGGAAGCTCGTTGACCTCAACCTGTGCTCTGTGCCAGACGTAGCCGAGAAGCTTTCCGTTAAGATTCAGGCTACAAGGCAGAGCGAATGTGCCGCTACCTAGCGCCGCCAGAGAAAGTGCATAGGCCAGGCGTGTTTGGGCAGAAGCAGCAGCCTGGAGGCTTTCGCTGCCGGCACCGTGCTCTCTGGGCGAGAAGCAGACGACTGTTCGTCTCCAGCAAAACGAAAGCGCGACCTGCTACGAAGGGCATAAGAACGAAGGCAGAGCAGCGGCTGGGCTGCTGTGCGAATGGCCCAGGCTGCAAGAGGAAGCGTGCCTGCCACTCGCTTGTTTGCGGATTCACTTGAGCAGTGGGAAGCAGAAAGTTCAACTTGCGGCTACTTGTGCTGCTCCCTATTTCTCTTCCACTGTTCCCTGGAAGCAATTCTGCTAGCTTCATGCTTGGAGATGCAGAGACGCCCGTGGTAGATGCGGTGGAGAAGGGAAAAACCGAGTGCAGAGGACAGTTTCTGGGGCTTGACGTGAGGCAAGGGGAAGGTTGAGCCCAGCAGTGGCTCTTAGCCCTGGAGCCTTTTTCTTTGCTAGCAGCTGCTGCAAGTGGGCAAGGGAGCTGCGAGAGTGCATCGTGTGAGGAGGGCACGTCTCTCGGAGAAAGAAGCTGCCTAGGCGCAGTGTGCTGTGCTCAGCTTCAAGGCTGCTTAGAGAAGGGGGACTTGAAGAACGCCTTCTTTCTGGACGCCTCCTTCTGCGTGCGCTCAAGCCGCGTGGACTCTGCAACAGTGCGGCTGTAAGAAACTGTTTCTGGCCAGCTTGTGTGATGGAGTGCAAGGGCTGCGCCGGACTCTCGGAAGCAGCCGGAGCATTCTCAGCTGACTGTGCTTGTGAAGCAGCTTTGTGCCGAGCTCATGCAATTCGGTGCACTGAGTGCATGAGCCCGGTGCCCGGCTGCTTCGTTCTTCGCCTTCTGTGCTCTGGACACAAGTGAAGCCCAGCCATGGCTCGGAGCTGTCGCGCTCTTCAGAGGGTATAGCGCACGCATGCACAGGGTTCTGTGCAGGGATTTTCCTCAGCTCGAGGTACAATCATTTTTCTTGCTGCTTTACAGTGTCCAAACCGCGTGTGTAGCTCTCACTGAGCCAAATGCTTCAGGAGAGAAGCACTTGCTGTAAGATTAGCCTTTGGCTGGCCAAGACTTTCAACACAGCACCACAATGCGGGCGACGAGGAGCAGAAAGGACGAACATCTTTTCGTCCTGGCACCTTCTTCTGAGCGAGACGTCTATCCGCATCTTTGCTCTCTGCACGGCTGCAAGGTGCGTGCTGGTACTTGGAAGCGAGAAGGCGGCGGCAGAGAGCACGGCGATCTGACGGCGCTGGGCAGGCTGTAAAGGAAGGAAGAGTAGCCCTGGAATGTGCTGCAAATCCAAGTTTCCACGCCTCGGGGGCAAGCTCTGGGGAAGCTCGTTGACCTCAACCTGTGCTCTGTGCCAGACGTAGCCGAGAAGCTTTCCGTTAAGATTCAGGCTACAAGGCAGAGCGAATGTGCCGCTACCTAGCGCCGCCAGAGAAAGTGCATAGGCCAGGCGTGTTTGGGCAGAAGCAGCAGCCTGGAGGCTTTCGCTGCCGGCACCGTGCTCTCTGGGCGAGAAGCAGACGACTGTTCGTCTCCAGCAAAACGAAAGCGCGACCTGCTACGAAGGGCATAAGAACGAAGGCAGAGCAGCGGCTGGGCTGCTGTGCGAATGGCCCAGGCTGCAAGAGGAAGCGTGCCTGCCACTCGCTTGTTTGCGGATTCACTTGAGCAGTGGGAAGCAGAAAGTTCAACTTGCGGCTACTTGTGCTGCTCCCTATTTCTCTTCCACTGTTCCCTGGAAGCAATTCTGCTAGCTTCATGCTTGGAGATGCAGAGACGCCCGTGGTAGATGCGGTGGAGAAGGGAAAAACCGAGTGCAGAGGACAGTTTCTGGGGCTTGACGTGAGGCAAGGGGAAGGTTCAGCCCAGCAGTGGCTCTTAGCCCTGGAGCCTTTTTCTTTGCTAGCAGCTGCTGCAAGTGGGCAAGGGAGCTGCGAGAGTGCATCGTGTGAGGAGGGCACGTCTCTCGGAGAAAGAAGCTGCCTAGGCGCAGTGTGCTGTGCTCAGCTTCAAGGCTGCTTAGAGAAGGGGGACTTGAAGAACGCCTTCTTTCTGGACGCCTCCTTCTGCGTGCGCTCAAGCCGCGTGGACTCTGCAACAGTGCGGCTGTAAGAAACTGTTTCTGGCCAGCGTGTGTGATGGAGTGCAAGGGCTGCGCCGGACTCTCGGAAGCAGCCGGAGCATTCTCAGCTGACTGTGCTTGTGAAGCAGCTTTGTGCTGAGCTCATGCAATTCGGTGCACTGAGTGCATGAGCCCGGTGCCCGGCTGCTTCGTTCTTCGCCTTCTGTGCTCTGGACAGAAGTGAAGCCCAGCCATGGCTCGGAGCTGTCGCGCTCTTCAGAGGGTATAGCGCACGCATGCACAGGGTTCTGTGCAGGGATTTTCCTCAGCTCGAGGTACAATCATTTTTCTTGCTGCTTTACAGTGTCCAAACCGCGTGTGTAGCTCTCACTGAGCCAAATGCTTCAGGAGAGAAGCACCTGCTGCATTAGCCTTTGGCTGGCCAAGACTTTCAACACAGCACCACAATGCGGGCGACGAGGAGCAGAAAGGACGAACATCTTTTCGTCCTGGCACCTTCTTCTGAGCGAGACGTCTATCCGCATCTTTGCACGGCTGCAAGGTGCGTGCTGGTACTTGGAAGCGAGAAGGCGGCGGCAGAGAGCACGGCGATCTGACGGCGCTGGGCAGGCTGTAAAGGAAGGAAGAGGAGCCCTGGAATGTGCTGCAAATCCAAGTTTCCACGCCTCGGGGGCAAGCTCTGGGGAAGCTCGTTGACCTCAACCTGTGCTCTGTGCCAGACGTAGCCGAGAAGCTTTCCGTTAAGATTCAGGCTACAAGGCAGAGCGAATGTGCCGCTACCTAGCGCCGCCAGAGAAAGTGCATAGGCCAGGCGTGTTTGGGCAGAAGCAGCAGCCTGGAGGCTTTTGCTGCCGGCACCGTGCTCTCTGGGCGAGAAGCAGACGACTGTTCGTCTCCAGCAAAACGAAAGCGCGACCTGCTACGAAGGGCATAAGAACGAAGGCAGAGCAGCGGCTGGGCTGCTGTGCGAATTGCCCAGGCTGCAAGAGGAAGCGTGCCTGCCACTCGCTTGTTTGCGGATTCACTTGAGCAGTGGGAAGCAGAAAGTTCAACTTGCGGCTACTTGTGCTGCTCCCTATTTCTCTTCCCCTGTTCCCTGGAAGCAATTCTGCTAGCTTCATGCTTGGAGATGCAGAGACGCCCGTGGTAGATGCGGTGGAGAAGGGAAAAACCGAGTGCAGAGGACAGTTTCTGGGGCTTGACGTGAGGCAAGGGGAAGGTTCAGCCCAGCAGTGGCTCTTAGCCCTGGAGCCTTTTTCTTTGCTAGCAGCTGCTGCAAGTGGGCAAGGGAGCTGCGAGAGTGCATCGTGTGAGGAGGGCACGTCTCTCGGAGAAAGAAGCTGCCTAGGCGCAGTGTGCTGTGCTCAGCTTCAAGGCTGCTTAGAGAAGGGGGACTTGAAGAACGCCTTCTTTCTGGACGCCTCCTTCTGCGTGCGCTCAAGCCGCGTGGACTCTGCAACAGTGCGGCTGTAAGAAACTGTTTCTGGCCAGCTTGTGTGATGGAGTGCAAGGGCTGCGCCGGACTCTCGGAAGCAGCCGGAGCATTCTCAGCTGACTGTGCTTGTGAAGCAGCTTTGTGCCGAACTCATGCAATTCGGTGCACTGAGTGCATGAGCCCGGTGCCCGGCTGCTTCGTTCTTCGCCTTCTGTGCTCTGGACAGAAGTGAAGCCCAGCCATGGCTCGGAGCTGTCGCGCTCTTCAGAGGGTATAGCGCACGCATGCACAGGGTTCTGTGCAGGGATTTTCCTCAGCTCGAGGTACAATCATTTTTCTTGCTGCTTTACAGTGTCCAAACCGCGTGTGTAGCTCTCACTGAGCCAAATGCTTCAGGAGAGAAGCACTTGCTGTAAGATTAGCCTTTGGCTGGCCAAGACTTTCAACACAGCACCACAATGCGGGCGACGAGGAGCAGAAAGGACGAACATCTTTTCGTCCTGGCACCTTCTTCTGAGCGAGACGTCTATCCGCATCTTTGCTCTCTGCACGGCTGCAAGGTGCGTGCTGGTACTTGGAAGCGAGAAGGCGGCGGCAGAGAGCACGGCGATCTGACGGCGCTGGGCAGGCTGTAAAGGAAGGAAGAGTAGCCCTGGAATGTGCTGCAAATCCAAGTTTCCACGCCTCGGGGGCAAGCTCTGGGGAAGCTCGTTGACCTCAACCTGTGCTCTGTGCCAGACGTAGCCGAGAAGCTTTCCGTTAAGATTCAGGCTACAAGGCAGAGCGAATGTGCCGCTACCTAGCGCCGCCAGAGAAAGTGCATAGGCCAGGCGTGTTTGGGCAGAAGCAGCAGCCTGGAGGCTTTCGCTACCGGCACCGCGCTCTCTGGGCGAGAAGCAGACGACTGTTCGTCTCCAGCAAAACGAAAGCGCGACCTGCTACGAAGGGCATAAGAACGAAGGCAGAGCAGCGGCTGGGCTGCTGTGCGAATGGCCCAGGCTGCAAGAGGAAGCGTGCCTGCCACTCGCTTGTTTGCGGATTCACTTGAGCAGTGGGAAGCAGAAAGTTCAACTTGCGGCTACTTGTGCTGCTCCCTATTTCTCTTCCCCTGTTCCCTGGAAGCAATTCTGCTAGCTTCATGCTTGGAGATGCAGAGACGCCCGTGGTAGATGCGGTGGAGAAGGGAAAAACCGAGTGCAGAGGACAGTTTCTGGGGCTTGACGTGAGGCAAGGGGAAGGTTGAGCCCAGCAGTGGCTCTTAGCCCTGGAGCCTTTTTCTTTGCTAGCAGCTGCTGCAAGTGGGCAAGGGAGCTGCGAGAGTGCATCGTGTGAGGAGGGCACGTCTCTCGGAGAAAGAAGCTGCCTAGGCGCAGTGTGCTGTGCTCAGCTTCAAGGCTGCTTAGAGAAGGGGGACTTGAAGAACGCCTTCTTTCTGGACGCCTCCTTCTGCGTGCGCTCAAGCCGCGTGGACTCTGCAACAGTGCGGCTGTAAGAAACTGTTTCTGGCCAGCTTGTGTGATGGAGTGCAAGGGCTGCGCCGGACTCTCGGAAGCAGCCGGAGCATTCTCAGCTGACTGTGCTTGTGAAGCAGCTTTGTGCCGAGCTCATGCAATTCGGTGCACTGAGTGCATGAGCCCGGTGCCCGGCTGCTTCGTTCTTCGCCTTCTGTGCTCTGGACAGAAGTGAAGCCCAGCCATGGCTCGGAGCTGTCGCGCTCTTCAGAGGGTATAGCGCACGCATGCACAGGGTTCTGTGCAGGGATTTTCCTCAGCTCGAGGTACAATCATTTTTCTTGCTGCTTTACAGTGTCCAAACCGCGTGTGTAGCTCTCACTGAGCCAAATGCTTCAGGAGAGAAGCACTTGCTGTAAGATTAGCCTTTGGCTGGCCAAGACTTTCAACACAGCACCACAATGCGGGCGACGAGGAGCAGAAAGGACGAACATCTTTTCGTCCTGGCACCTTCTTCTGAGCGAGACGTCTATCCGCATCTTTGCACGGCTGCAAGGTGCGTGCTGGTACTTGGAAGCGAGAAGGCGGCGGCAGAGAGCACGGCGATCTGACGGCGCTGGGCAGGCTGTAAAGGAAGGAAGAGGAGCCCTGGAATGTGCTGCAAATCCAAGTTTCCACGCCTCGGGGGCAAGCTCTGGGGAAGCTCGTTGACCTCAACCTGTGCTCTGTGCCAGACGTAGCCGAGAAGCTTTCCGTTAAGATTCAGGCTACAAGGCAGAGCGAATGTGCCGCTACCTAGCGCCGCCAGAGAAAGTGCATAGGCCAGGCGTGTTTGGGCAGAAGCAGCAGCCTGGAGGCTTTCGCTGCCGGCACCGTGCTCTCTGGGCGAGAAGCAGACGACTGTTCGTCTCCAGCAAAACGAAAGCGCGACCTGCTACGAAGGGCATAAGAACGAAGGCAGAGCAGCGGCTGGGCTGCTGTGCGAATGGCCCAGGCTGCAAGAGGAAGCGTGCCTGCCACTCGCTTGTTTGCGGATTCACTTGAGCAGTGGGAAGCAGAAAGTTCAACTTGCGGCTACTTGTGCTGCTCCCTATTTCTCTTCCACTGTTCCCTGGAAGCAATTCTGCTAGCTTCATGCTTGGAGATGCAGAGACGCCCGTGGTAGATGCGGTGGAGAAGGGAAAAACCGAGTGCAGAGGACAGTTTCTGGGGCTTGACGTGAGGCAAGGGGAAGGTTCAGCCCAGCAGTGGCTCTTAGCCCTGGAGCCTTTTTCTTTGCTAGCAGCTGCTGCAAGTGGGCAAGGGAGCTGCGAGAGTGCATCGTGTGAGGAGGGCACGTCTCTCGGAGAAAGAAGCTGCCTAGGCGCAGTGTGCTGTGCTCAGCTTCAAGGCTGCTTAGAGAAGGGGGACTTGAAGAACGCCTTCTTTCTGGACGCCTCCTTCTGCGTGCGCTCAAGCCGCGTGGACTCTGCAACAGTGCGGCTGTAAGAAACTGTTTCTGGCCAGCTTGTGTGATGGAGTGCAAGGGCTGCGCCGGACTCTCGGAAGCAGCCGGAGCATTCTCAGCTGACTGTGCTTGTGAAGCAGCTTTGTGCCGAGCTCATGCAATTCGGTGCACTGAGTGCATGAGCCCGGTGCCCGGCTGCTTCGTTCTTCGCCTTCTGTGCTCTGGACACAAGTGAAGCCCAGCCATGGCTCGGAGCTGTCGCGCTCTTCAGAGGGTATAGCGCACGCATGCACAGGGTTCTGTGCAGGGATTTTCCTCAGCTCGAGGTACAATCATTTTTCTTGCTGCTTTACAGTGTCCAAACCGCGTGTGTAGCTCTCACTGAGCCAAATGCTTCAGGAGAGAAGCACTTGCTGTAAGATTAGCCTTTGGCTGGCCAAGACTTTCAACACAGCACCACAATGCGGGCGACGAGGAGCAGAAAGGACGAACATCTTTTCGTCCTGGCACCTTCTTCTGAGCGAGACGTCTATCCGCATCTTTGCTCTCTGCACGGCTGCAAGGTGCGTGCTGGTACTTGGAAGCGAGAAGGCGGCGGCAGAGAGCACGGCGATCTGACGGCGCTGGGCAGGCTGTAAAGGAAGGAAGAGTAGCCCTGGAATGTGCTGCAAATCCAAGTTTCCACGCCTCGGGGGCAAGCTCTGGGGAAGCTCGTTGACCTCAACCTGTGCTCTGTGCCAGACGTAGCCGAGAAGCTTTCCGTTAAGATTCAGGCTACAAGGCAGAGCGAATGTGCCGCTACCTAGCGCCGCCAGAGAAAGTGCATAGGCCAGGCGTGTTTGGGCAGAAGCAGCAGCCTGGAGGCTTTCGCTGCCGGCACCGTGCTCTCTGGGCGAGAAGCAGACGACTGTTCGTCTCCAGCAAAACGAAAGCGCGACCTGCTACGAAGGGCATAAGAACGAAGGCAGAGCAGCGGCTGGGCTGCTGTGCGAATGGCCCAGGCTGCAAGAGGAAGCGTGCCTGCCACTCGCTTGTTTGCGGATTCACTTGAGCAGTGGGAAGCAGAAAGTTCAACTTGCGGCTACTTGTGCTGCTCCCTATTTCTCTTCCACTGTTCCCTGGAAGCAATTCTGCTAGCTTCATGCTTGGAGATGCAGAGACGCCCGTGGTAGATGCGGTGGAGAAGGGAAAAACCGAGTGCAGAGGACAGTTTCTGGGGCTTGACGTGAGGCAAGGGGAAGGTTCAGCCCAGCAGTGGCTCTTAGCCCTGGAGCCTTTTTCTTTGCTAGCAGCTGCTGCAAGTGGGCAAGGGAGCTGCGAGAGTGCATCGTGTGAGGAGGGCACGTCTCTCGGAGAAAGAAGCTGCCTAGGCGCAGTGTGCTGTGCTCAGCTTCAAGGCTGCTTAGAGAAGGGGGACTTGAAGAACGCCTTCTTTCTGGACGCCTCCTTCTGCGTGCGCTCAAGCCGCGTGGACTCTGCAACAGTGCGGCTGTAAGAAACTGTTTCTGGCCAGCGTGTGTGATGGAGTGCAAGGGCTGCGCCGGACTCTCGGAAGCAGCCGGAGCATTCTCAGCTGACTGTGCTTGTGAAGCAGCTTTGTGCTGAGCTCATGCAATTCGGTGCACTGAGTGCATGAGCCCGGTGCCCGGCTGCTTCGTTCTTCGCCTTCTGTGCTCTGGACAGAAGTGAAGCCCAGCCATGGCTCGGAGCTGTCGCGCTCTTCAGAGGGTATAGCGCACGCATGCACAGGGTTCTGTGCAGGGATTTTCCTCAGCTCGAGGTACAATCATTTTTCTTGCTGCTTTACAGTGTCCAAACCGCGTGTGTAGCTCTCACTGAGCCAAATGCTTCAGGAGAGAAGCACCTGCTGCATTAGCCTTTGGCTGGCCAAGACTTTCAACACAGCACCACAATGCGGGCGACGAGGAGCAGAAAGGACGAACATCTTTTCGTCCTGGCACCTTCTTCTGAGCGAGACGTCTATCCGCATCTTTGCACGGCTGCAAGGTGCGTGCTGGTACTTGGAAGCGAGAAGGCGGCGGCAGAGAGCACGGCGATCTGACGGCGCTGGGCAGGCTGTAAAGGAAGGAAGAGGAGCCCTGGAATGTGCTGCAAATCCAAGTTTCCACGCCTCGGGGGCAAGCTCTGGGGAAGCTCGTTGACCTCAACCTGTGCTCTGTGCCAGACGTAGCCGAGAAGCTTTCCGTTAAGATTCAGGCTACAAGGCAGAGCGAATGTGCCGCTACCTAGCGCCGCCAGAGAAAGTGCATAGGCCAGGCGTGTTTGGGCAGAAGCAGCAGCCTGGAGGCTTTTGCTGCCGGCACCGTGCTCTCTGGGCGAGAAGCAGACGACTGTTCGTCTCCAGCAAAACGAAAGCGCGACCTGCTACGAAGGGCATAAGAACGAAGGCAGAGCAGCGGCTGGGCTGCTGTGCGAATTGCCCAGGCTGCAAGAGGAAGCGTGCCTGCCACTCGCTTGTTTGCGGATTCACTTGAGCAGTGGGAAGCAGAAAGTTCAACTTGCGGCTACTTGTGCTGCTCCCTATTTCTCTTCCCCTGTTCCCTGGAAGCAATTCTGCTAGCTTCATGCTTGGAGATGCAGAGACGCCCGTGGTAGATGCGGTGGAGAAGGGAAAAACCGAGTGCAGAGGACAGTTTCTGGGGCTTGACGTGAGGCAAGGGGAAGGTTCAGCCCAGCAGTGGCTCTTAGCCCTGGAGCCTTTTTCTTTGCTAGCAGCTGCTGCAAGTGGGCAAGGGAGCTGCGAGAGTGCATCGTGTGAGGAGGGCACGTCTCTCGGAGAAAGAAGCTGCCTAGGCGCAGTGTGCTGTGCTCAGCTTCAAGGCTGCTTAGAGAAGGGGGACTTGAAGAACGCCTTCTTTCTGGACGCCTCCTTCTGCGTGCGCTCAAGCCGCGTGGACTCTGCAACAGTGCGGCTGTAAGAAACTGTTTCTGGCCAGCTTGTGTGATGGAGTGCAAGGGCTGCGCCGGACTCTCGGAAGCAGCCGGAGCATTCTCAGCTGACTGTGCTTGTGAAGCAGCTTTGTGCCGAACTCATGCAATTCGGTGCACTGAGTGCATGAGCCCGGTGCCCGGCTGCTTCGTTCTTCGCCTTCTGTGCTCTGGACAGAAGTGAAGCCCAGCCATGGCTCGGAGCTGTCGCGCTCTTCAGAGGGTATAGCGCACGCATGCACAGGGTTCTGTGCAGGGATTTTCCTCAGCTCGAGGTACAATCATTTTTCTTGCTGCTTTACAGTGTCCAAACCGCGTGTGTAGCTCTCACTGAGCCAAATGCTTCAGGAGAGAAGCACTTGCTGTAAGATTAGCCTTTGGCTGGCCAAGACTTTCAACACAGCACCACAATGCGGGCGACGAGGAGCAGAAAGGACGAACATCTTTTCGTCCTGGCACCTTCTTCTGAGCGAGACGTCTATCCGCATCTTTGCTCTCTGCACGGCTGCAAGGTGCGTGCTGGTACTTGGAAGCGAGAAGGCGGCGGCAGAGAGCACGGCGATCTGACGGCGCTGGGCAGGCTGTAAAGGAAGGAAGAGGAGCCCTGGAATGTGCTGCAAATCCAAGTTTCCACGCCTCGGGGGCAAGCTCTGGGGAAGCTCGTTGACCTCAACCTGTGCTCTGTGCCAGACGTAGCCGAGAAGCTTTCCGTTAAGATTCAGGCTACAAGGCAGAGCGAATGTGCCGCTACCTAGCGCCGCCAGAGAAAGTGCATAGGCCAGGCGTGTTTGGGCAGAAGCAGCAGCCTGGAGGCTTTCGCTGCCGGCACCGCGCTCTCTGGGCGAGAAGCAGACGACTGTTCGTCTCCAGCAAAACGAAAGCGCGACCTGCTACGAAGGGCATAAGAACGAAGGCAGAGCAGCGGCTGGGCTGCTGTGCGAATGGCCCAGGCTGCAAGAGGAAGCGTGCCTGCCACTCGCTTGTTTGCGGATTCACTTGAGCAGTGGGAAGCAGAAAGTTCAACTTGCGGCTACTTGTGCTGCTCCCTATTTCTCTTCCACTGTTCCCTGGAAGCAATTCTGCTAGCTTCATGCTTGGAGATGCAGAGACGCCCGTGGTAGATGCGGTGGAGAAGGGAAAAACCGAGTGCAGAGGACAGTTTCTGGGGCTTGACGTGAGGCAAGGGGAAGGTTGAGCCCAGCAGTGGCTCTTAGCCCTGGAGCCTTTTTCTTTGCTAGCAGCTGCTGCAAGTGGGCAAGGGAGCTGCGAGAGTGCATCGTGTGAGGAGGGCACGTCTCTCGGAGAAAGAAGCTGCCTAGGCGCAGTGTGCTGTGCTCAGCTTCAAGGCTGCTTAGAGAAGGGGGACTTGAAGAACGCCTTCTTTCTGGACGCCTCCTTCTGCGTGCGCTCAAGCCGCGTGGACTCTGCAACAGTGCGGCTGTAAGAAACTGTTTCTGGCCAGCTTGTGTGATGGAGTGCAAGGGCTGCGCCGGACTCTCGGAAGCAGCCGGAGCATTCTCAGCTGACTGTGCTTGTGAAGCAGCTTTGTGCCGAGCTCATGCAATTCGGTGCACTGAGTGCATGAGCCCGGTGCCCGGCTGCTTCGTTCTTCGCCTTCTGTGCTCTGGACACAAGTGAAGCCCAGCCATGGCTCGGAGCTGTCGCGCTCTTCAGAGGGTATAGCGCACGCATGCACAGGGTTCTGTGCAGGGATTTTCCTCAGCTCGAGGTACAATCATTTTTCTTGCTGCTTTACAGTGTCCAAACCGCGTGTGTAGCTCTCACTGAGCCAAATGCTTCAGGAGAGAAGCACTTGCTGTAAGATTAGCCTTTGGCTGGCCAAGACTTTCAACACAGCACCACAATGCGGGCGACGAGGAGCAGAAAGGACGAACATCTTTTCGTCCTGGCACCTTCTTCTGAGCGAGACGTCTATCCGCATCTTTGCTCTCTGCACGGCTGCAAGGTGCGTGCTGGTACTTGGAAGCGAGAAGGCGGCGGCAGAGAGCACGGCGATCTGACGGCGCTGGGCAGGCTGTAAAGGAAGGAAGAGGAGCCCTGGAATGTGCTGCAAATCCAAGTTTCCACGCCTCGGGGGCAAGCTCTGGGGAAGCTCGTTGACCTCAACCTGTGCTCTGTGCCAGACGTAGCCGAGAAGCTTTCCGTTAAGATTCAGGCTACAAGGCAGAGCGAATGTGCCGCTACCTAGCGCCGCCAGAGAAAGTGCATAGGCCAGGCGTGTTTGGGCAGAAGCAGCAGCCTGGAGGCTTTCGCTGCCGGCACCGTGCTCTCTGGGCGAGAAGCAGACGACTGTTCGTCTCCAGCAAAACGAAAGCGCGACCTGCTACGAAGGGCATAAGAACGAAGGCAGAGCAGCGGCTGGGCTGCTGTGCGAATGGCCCAGGCTGCAAGAGGAAGCGTGCCTGCCACTCGCTTGTTTGCGGATTCACTTGAGCAGTGGGAAGCAGAAAGTTCAACTTGCGGCTACTTGTGCTGCTCCCTATTTCTCTTCCACTGTTCCCTGGAAGCAATTCTGCTAGCTTCATGCTTGGAGATGCAGAGACGCCCGTGGTAGATGCGGTGGAGAAGGGAAAAACCGAGTGCAGAGGACAGTTTCTGGGGCTTGACGTGAGGCAAGGGGAAGGTTCAGCCCAGCAGTGGCTCTTAGCCCTGGAGCCTTTTTCTTTGCTAGCAGCTGCTGCAAGTGGGCAAGGGAGCTGCGAGAGTGCATCGTGTGAGGAGGGCACGTCTCTCGGAGAAAGAAGCTGCCTAGGCGCAGTGTGCTGTGCTCAGCTTCAAGGCTGCTTAGAGAAGGGGGACTTGAAGAACGCCTTCTTTCTGGACGCCTCCTTCTGCGTGCGCTCAAGCCGCGTGGACTCTGCAACAGTGCGGCTGTAAGAAACTGTTTCTGGCCAGCGTGTGTGATGGAGTGCAAGGGCTGCGCCGGACTCTCGGAAGCAGCCGGAGCATTCTCAGCTGACTGTGCTTGTGAAGCAGCTTTGTGCTGAGCTCATGCAATTCGGTGCACTGAGTGCATGAGCCCGGTGCCCGGCTGCTTCGTTCTTCGCCTTCTGTGCTCTGGACAGAAGTGAAGCCCAGCCATGGCTCGGAGCTGTCGCGCTCTTCAGAGGGTATAGCGCACGCATGCACAGGGTTCTGTGCAGGGATTTTCCTCAGCTCGAGGTACAATCATTTTTCTTGCTGCTTTACAGTGTCCAAACCGCGTGTGTAGCTCTCACTGAGCCAAATGCTTCAGGAGAGAAGCACCTGCTGCATTAGCCTTTGGCTGGCCAAGACTTTCAACACAGCACCACAATGCGGGCGACGAGGAGCAGAAAGGACGAACATCTTTTCGTCCTGGCACCTTCTTCTGAGCGAGACGTCTATCCGCATCTTTGCACGGCTGCAAGGTGCGTGCTGGTACTTGGAAGCGAGAAGGCGGCGGCAGAGAGCACGGCGATCTGACGGCGCTGGGCAGGCTGTAAAGGAAGGAAGAGGAGCCCTGGAATGTGCTGCAAATCCAAGTTTCCACGCCTCGGGGGCAAGCTCTGGGGAAGCTCGTTGACCTCAACCTGTGCTCTGTGCCAGACGTAGCCGAGAAGCTTTCCGTTAAGATTCAGGCTACAAGGCAGAGCGAATGTGCCGCTACCTAGCGCCGCCAGAGAAAGTGCATAGGCCAGGCGTGTTTGGGCAGAAGCAGCAGCCTGGAGGCTTTTGCTGCCGGCACCGTGCTCTCTGGGCGAGAAGCAGACGACTGTTCGTCTCCAGCAAAACGAAAGCGCGACCTGCTACGAAGGGCATAAGAACGAAGGCAGAGCAGCGGCTGGGCTGCTGTGCGAATTGCCCAGGCTGCAAGAGGAAGCGTGCCTGCCACTCGCTTGTTTGCGGATTCACTTGAGCAGTGGGAAGCAGAAAGTTCAACTTGCGGCTACTTGTGCTGCTCCCTATTTCTCTTCCCCTGTTCCCTGGAAGCAATTCTGCTAGCTTCATGCTTGGAGATGCAGAGACGCCCGTGGTAGATGCGGTGGAGAAGGGAAAAACCGAGTGCAGAGGACAGTTTCTGGGGCTTGACGTGAGGCAAGGGGAAGGTTCAGCCCAGCAGTGGCTCTTAGCCCTGGAGCCTTTTTCTTTGCTAGCAGCTGCTGCAAGTGGGCAAGGGAGCTGCGAGAGTGCATCGTGTGAGGAGGGCACGTCTCTCGGAGAAAGAAGCTGCCTAGGCGCAGTGTGCTGTGCTCAGCTTCAAGGCTGCTTAGAGAAGGGGGACTTGAAGAACGCCTTCTTTCTGGACGCCTCCTTCTGCGTGCGCTCAAGCCGCGTGGACTCTGCAACAGTGCGGCTGTAAGAAACTGTTTCTGGCCAGCTTGTGTGATGGAGTGCAAGGGCTGCGCCGGACTCTCGGAAGCAGCCGGAGCATTCTCAGCTGACTGTGCTTGTGAAGCAGCTTTGTGCCGAACTCATGCAATTCGGTGCACTGAGTGCATGAGCCCGGTGCCCGGCTGCTTCGTTCTTCGCCTTCTGTGCTCTGGACAGAAGTGAAGCCCAGCCATGGCTCGGAGCTGTCGCGCTCTTCAGAGGGTATAGCGCACGCATGCACAGGGTTCTGTGCAGGGATTTTCCTCAGCTCGAGGTACAATCATTTTTCTTGCTGCTTTACAGTGTCCAAACCGCGTGTGTAGCTCTCACTGAGCCAAATGCTTCAGGAGAGAAGCACTTGCTGTAAGATTAGCCTTTGGCTGGCCAAGACTTTCAACACAGCACCACAATGCGGGCGACGAGGAGCAGAAAGGACGAACATCTTTTCGTCCTGGCACCTTCTTCTGAGCGAGACGTCTATCCGCATCTTTGCTCTCTGCACGGCTGCAAGGTGCGTGCTGGTACTTGGAAGCGAGAAGGCGGCGGCAGAGAGCACGGCGATCTGACGGCGCTGGGCAGGCTGTAAAGGAAGGAAGAGTAGCCCTGGAATGTGCTGCAAATCCAAGTTTCCACGCCTCGGGGGCAAGCTCTGGGGAAGCTCGTTGACCTCAACCTGTGCTCTGTGCCAGACGTAGCCGAGAAGCTTTCCGTTAAGATTCAGGCTACAAGGCAGAGCGAATGTGCCGCTACCTAGCGCCGCCAGAGAAAGTGCATAGGCCAGGCGTGTTTGGGCAGAAGCAGCAGCCTGGAGGCTTTCGCTACCGGCACCGCGCTCTCTGGGCGAGAAGCAGACGACTGTTCGTCTCCAGCAAAACGAAAGCGCGACCTGCTACGAAGGGCATAAGAACGAAGGCAGAGCAGCGGCTGGGCTGCTGTGCGAATGGCCCAGGCTGCAAGAGGAAGCGTGCCTGCCACTCGCTTGTTTGCGGATTCACTTGAGCAGTGGGAAGCAGAAAGTTCAACTTGCGGCTACTTGTGCTGCTCCCTATTTCTCTTCCCCTGTTCCCTGGAAGCAATTCTGCTAGCTTCATGCTTGGAGATGCAGAGACGCCCGTGGTAGATGCGGTGGAGAAGGGAAAAACCGAGTGCAGAGGACAGTTTCTGGGGCTTGACGTGAGGCAAGGGGAAGGTTGAGCCCAGCAGTGGCTCTTAGCCCTGGAGCCTTTTTCTTTGCTAGCAGCTGCTGCAAGTGGGCAAGGGAGCTGCGAGAGTGCATCGTGTGAGGAGGGCACGTCTCTCGGAGAAAGAAGCTGCCTAGGCGCAGTGTGCTGTGCTCAGCTTCAAGGCTGCTTAGAGAAGGGGGACTTGAAGAACGCCTTCTTTCTGGACGCCTCCTTCTGCGTGCGCTCAAGCCGCGTGGACTCTGCAACAGTGCGGCTGTAAGAAACTGTTTCTGGCCAGCTTGTGTGATGGAGTGCAAGGGCTGCGCCGGACTCTCGGAAGCAGCCGGAGCATTCTCAGCTGACTGTGCTTGTGAAGCAGCTTTGTGCCGAGCTCATGCAATTCGGTGCACTGAGTGCATGAGCCCGGTGCCCGGCTGCTTCGTTCTTCGCCTTCTGTGCTCTGGACAGAAGTGAAGCCCAGCCATGGCTCGGAGCTGTCGCGCTCTTCAGAGGGTATAGCGCACGCATGCACAGGGTTCTGTGCAGGGATTTTCCTCAGCTCGAGGTACAATCATTTTTCTTGCTGCTTTACAGTGTCCAAACCGCGTGTGTAGCTCTCACTGAGCCAAATGCTTCAGGAGAGAAGCACTTGCTGTAAGATTAGCCTTTGGCTGGCCAAGACTTTCAACACAGCACCACAATGCGGGCGACGAGGAGCAGAAAGGACGAACATCTTTTCGTCCTGGCACCTTCTTCTGAGCGAGACGTCTATCCGCATCTTTGCACGGCTGCAAGGTGCGTGCTGGTACTTGGAAGCGAGAAGGCGGCGGCAGAGAGCACGGCGATCTGACGGCGCTGGGCAGGCTGTAAAGGAAGGAAGAGGAGCCCTGGAATGTGCTGCAAATCCAAGTTTCCACGCCTCGGGGGCAAGCTCTGGGGAAGCTCGTTGACCTCAACCTGTGCTCTGTGCCAGACGTAGCCGAGAAGCTTTCCGTTAAGATTCAGGCTACAAGGCAGAGCGAATGTGCCGCTACCTAGCGCCGCCAGAGAAAGTGCATAGGCCAGGCGTGTTTGGGCAGAAGCAGCAGCCTGGAGGCTTTCGCTGCCGGCACCGTGCTCTCTGGGCGAGAAGCAGACGACTGTTCGTCTCCAGCAAAACGAAAGCGCGACCTGCTACGAAGGGCATAAGAACGAAGGCAGAGCAGCGGCTGGGCTGCTGTGCGAATGGCCCAGGCTGCAAGAGGAAGCGTGCCTGCCACTCGCTTGTTTGCGGATTCACTTGAGCAGTGGGAAGCAGAAAGTTCAACTTGCGGCTACTTGTGCTGCTCCCTATTTCTCTTCCACTGTTCCCTGGAAGCAATTCTGCTAGCTTCATGCTTGGAGATGCAGAGACGCCCGTGGTAGATGCGGTGGAGAAGGGAAAAACCGAGTGCAGAGGACAGTTTCTGGGGCTTGACGTGAGGCAAGGGGAAGGTTCAGCCCAGCAGTGGCTCTTAGCCCTGGAGCCTTTTTCTTTGCTAGCAGCTGCTGCAAGTGGGCAAGGGAGCTGCGAGAGTGCATCGTGTGAGGAGGGCACGTCTCTCGGAGAAAGAAGCTGCCTAGGCGCAGTGTGCTGTGCTCAGCTTCAAGGCTGCTTAGAGAAGGGGGACTTGAAGAACGCCTTCTTTCTGGACGCCTCCTTCTGCGTGCGCTCAAGCCGCGTGGACTCTGCAACAGTGCGGCTGTAAGAAACTGTTTCTGGCCAGCTTGTGTGATGGAGTGCAAGGGCTGCGCCGGACTCTCGGAAGCAGCCGGAGCATTCTCAGCTGACTGTGCTTGTGAAGCAGCTTTGTGCCGAGCTCATGCAATTCGGTGCACTGAGTGCATGAGCCCGGTGCCCGGCTGCTTCGTTCTTCGCCTTCTGTGCTCTGGACACAAGTGAAGCCCAGCCATGGCTCGGAGCTGTCGCGCTCTTCAGAGGGTATAGCGCACGCATGCACAGGGTTCTGTGCAGGGATTTTCCTCAGCTCGAGGTACAATCATTTTTCTTGCTGCTTTACAGTGTCCAAACCGCGTGTGTAGCTCTCACTGAGCCAAATGCTTCAGGAGAGAAGCACTTGCTGTAAGATTAGCCTTTGGCTGGCCAAGACTTTCAACACAGCACCACAATGCGGGCGACGAGGAGCAGAAAGGACGAACATCTTTTCGTCCTGGCACCTTCTTCTGAGCGAGACGTCTATCCGCATCTTTGCTCTCTGCACGGCTGCAAGGTGCGTGCTGGTACTTGGAAGCGAGAAGGCGGCGGCAGAGAGCACGGCGATCTGACGGCGCTGGGCAGGCTGTAAAGGAAGGAAGAGTAGCCCTGGAATGTGCTGCAAATCCAAGTTTCCACGCCTCGGGGGCAAGCTCTGGGGAAGCTCGTTGACCTCAACCTGTGCTCTGTGCCAGACGTAGCCGAGAAGCTTTCCGTTAAGATTCAGGCTACAAGGCAGAGCGAATGTGCCGCTACCTAGCGCCGCCAGAGAAAGTGCATAGGCCAGGCGTGTTTGGGCAGAAGCAGCAGCCTGGAGGCTTTCGCTGCCGGCACCGTGCTCTCTGGGCGAGAAGCAGACGACTGTTCGTCTCCAGCAAAACGAAAGCGCGACCTGCTACGAAGGGCATAAGAACGAAGGCAGAGCAGCGGCTGGGCTGCTGTGCGAATGGCCCAGGCTGCAAGAGGAAGCGTGCCTGCCACTCGCTTGTTTGCGGATTCACTTGAGCAGTGGGAAGCAGAAAGTTCAACTTGCGGCTACTTGTGCTGCTCCCTATTTCTCTTCCACTGTTCCCTGGAAGCAATTCTGCTAGCTTCATGCTTGGAGATGCAGAGACGCCCGTGGTAGATGCGGTGGAGAAGGGAAAAACCGAGTGCAGAGGACAGTTTCTGGGGCTTGACGTGAGGCAAGGGGAAGGTTCAGCCCAGCAGTGGCTCTTAGCCCTGGAGCCTTTTTCTTTGCTAGCAGCTGCTGCAAGTGGGCAAGGGAGCTGCGAGAGTGCATCGTGTGAGGAGGGCACGTCTCTCGGAGAAAGAAGCTGCCTAGGCGCAGTGTGCTGTGCTCAGCTTCAAGGCTGCTTAGAGAAGGGGGACTTGAAGAACGCCTTCTTTCTGGACGCCTCCTTCTGCGTGCGCTCAAGCCGCGTGGACTCTGCAACAGTGCGGCTGTAAGAAACTGTTTCTGGCCAGCGTGTGTGATGGAGTGCAAGGGCTGCGCCGGACTCTCGGAAGCAGCCGGAGCATTCTCAGCTGACTGTGCTTGTGAAGCAGCTTTGTGCTGAGCTCATGCAATTCGGTGCACTGAGTGCATGAGCCCGGTGCCCGGCTGCTTCGTTCTTCGCCTTCTGTGCTCTGGACAGAAGTGAAGCCCAGCCATGGCTCGGAGCTGTCGCGCTCTTCAGAGGGTATAGCGCACGCATGCACAGGGTTCTGTGCAGGGATTTTCCTCAGCTCGAGGTACAATCATTTTTCTTGCTGCTTTACAGTGTCCAAACCGCGTGTGTAGCTCTCACTGAGCCAAATGCTTCAGGAGAGAAGCACCTGCTGCATTAGCCTTTGGCTGGCCAAGACTTTCAACACAGCACCACAATGCGGGCGACGAGGAGCAGAAAGGACGAACATCTTTTCGTCCTGGCACCTTCTTCTGAGCGAGACGTCTATCCGCATCTTTGCACGGCTGCAAGGTGCGTGCTGGTACTTGGAAGCGAGAAGGCGGCGGCAGAGAGCACGGCGATCTGACGGCGCTGGGCAGGCTGTAAAGGAAGGAAGAGGAGCCCTGGAATGTGCTGCAAATCCAAGTTTCCACGCCTCGGGGGCAAGCTCTGGGGAAGCTCGTTGACCTCAACCTGTGCTCTGTGCCAGACGTAGCCGAGAAGCTTTCCGTTAAGATTCAGGCTACAAGGCAGAGCGAATGTGCCGCTACCTAGCGCCGCCAGAGAAAGTGCATAGGCCAGGCGTGTTTGGGCAGAAGCAGCAGCCTGGAGGCTTTTGCTGCCGGCACCGTGCTCTCTGGGCGAGAAGCAGACGACTGTTCGTCTCCAGCAAAACGAAAGCGCGACCTGCTACGAAGGGCATAAGAACGAAGGCAGAGCAGCGGCTGGGCTGCTGTGCGAATTGCCCAGGCTGCAAGAGGAAGCGTGCCTGCCACTCGCTTGTTTGCGGATTCACTTGAGCAGTGGGAAGCAGAAAGTTCAACTTGCGGCTACTTGTGCTGCTCCCTATTTCTCTTCCCCTGTTCCCTGGAAGCAATTCTGCTAGCTTCATGCTTGGAGATGCAGAGACGCCCGTGGTAGATGCGGTGGAGAAGGGAAAAACCGAGTGCAGAGGACAGTTTCTGGGGCTTGACGTGAGGCAAGGGGAAGGTTCAGCCCAGCAGTGGCTCTTAGCCCTGGAGCCTTTTTCTTTGCTAGCAGCTGCTGCAAGTGGGCAAGGGAGCTGCGAGAGTGCATCGTGTGAGGAGGGCACGTCTCTCGGAGAAAGAAGCTGCCTAGGCGCAGTGTGCTGTGCTCAGCTTCAAGGCTGCTTAGAGAAGGGGGACTTGAAGAACGCCTTCTTTCTGGACGCCTCCTTCTGCGTGCGCTCAAGCCGCGTGGACTCTGCAACAGTGCGGCTGTAAGAAACTGTTTCTGGCCAGCTTGTGTGATGGAGTGCAAGGGCTGCGCCGGACTCTCGGAAGCAGCCGGAGCATTCTCAGCTGACTGTGCTTGTGAAGCAGCTTTGTGCCGAACTCATGCAATTCGGTGCACTGAGTGCATGAGCCCGGTGCCCGGCTGCTTCGTTCTTCGCCTTCTGTGCTCTGGACAGAAGTGAAGCCCAGCCATGGCTCGGAGCTGTCGCGCTCTTCAGAGGGTATAGCGCACGCATGCACAGGGTTCTGTGCAGGGATTTTCCTCAGCTCGAGGTACAATCATTTTTCTTGCTGCTTTACAGTGTCCAAACCGCGTGTGTAGCTCTCACTGAGCCAAATGCTTCAGGAGAGAAGCACTTGCTGTAAGATTAGCCTTTGGCTGGCCAAGACTTTCAACACAGCACCACAATGCGGGCGACGAGGAGCAGAAAGGACGAACATCTTTTCGTCCTGGCACCTTCTTCTGAGCGAGACGTCTATCCGCATCTTTGCTCTCTGCACGGCTGCAAGGTGCGTGCTGGTACTTGGAAGCGAGAAGGCGGCGGCAGAGAGCACGGCGATCTGACGGCGCTGGGCAGGCTGTAAAGGAAGGAAGAGGAGCCCTGGAATGTGCTGCAAATCCAAGTTTCCACGCCTCGGGGGCAAGCTCTGGGGAAGCTCGTTGACCTCAACCTGTGCTCTGTGCCAGACGTAGCCGAGAAGCTTTCCGTTAAGATTCAGGCTACAAGGCAGAGCGAATGTGCCGCTACCTAGCGCCGCCAGAGAAAGTGCATAGGCCAGGCGTGTTTGGGCAGAAGCAGCAGCCTGGAGGCTTTCGCTGCCGGCACCGCGCTCTCTGGGCGAGAAGCAGACGACTGTTCGTCTCCAGCAAAACGAAAGCGCGACCTGCTACGAAGGGCATAAGAACGAAGGCAGAGCAGCGGCTGGGCTGCTGTGCGAATGGCCCAGGCTGCAAGAGGAAGCGTGCCTGCCACTCGCTTGTTTGCGGATTCACTTGAGCAGTGGGAAGCAGAAAGTTCAACTTGCGGCTACTTGTGCTGCTCCCTATTTCTCTTCCACTGTTCCCTGGAAGCAATTCTGCTAGCTTCATGCTTGGAGATGCAGAGACGCCCGTGGTAGATGCGGTGGAGAAGGGAAAAACCGAGTGCAGAGGACAGTTTCTGGGGCTTGACGTGAGGCAAGGGGAAGGTTGAGCCCAGCAGTGGCTCTTAGCCCTGGAGCCTTTTTCTTTGCTAGCAGCTGCTGCAAGTGGGCAAGGGAGCTGCGAGAGTGCATCGTGTGAGGAGGGCACGTCTCTCGGAGAAAGAAGCTGCCTAGGCGCAGTGTGCTGTGCTCAGCTTCAAGGCTGCTTAGAGAAGGGGGACTTGAAGAACGCCTTCTTTCTGGACGCCTCCTTCTGCGTGCGCTCAAGCCGCGTGGACTCTGCAACAGTGCGGCTGTAAGAAACTGTTTCTGGCCAGCTTGTGTGATGGCGTGCAAGGGCTGCGCCGGACTCTCGGAAGCAGCCGGAGCATTCTCAGCTGACTGTGCTTGTGAAGCAGCTTTGTGCCGAGCTCATGCAATTCGGTGCACTGAGTGCATGAGCCCGGTGCCCGGCTGCTTCGTTCTTCGCCTTCTGTGCTCTGGACAGAAGTGAAGCCCAGCCATGGCTCGGAGCTGTCGCGCTCTTCAGAGGGTATAGCGCACGCATGCACAGGGTTCTGTGCAGGGATTTTCCTCAGCTCGAGGTACAATCATTTTTCTTGCTGCTTTACAGTGTCCAAACCGCGTGTGTAGCTCTCACTGAGCCAAATGCTTCAGGAGAGAAGCACTTGCTGTAAGATTAGCCTTTGGCTGGCCAAGACTTTCAACACAGCACCACAATGCGGGCGACGAGGAGCAGAAAGGACGAACATCTTTTCGTCCTGGCACCTTCTTCTGAGCGAGACGTCTATCCGCATCTTTGCACGGCTGCAAGGTGCGTGCTGGTACTTGGAAGCGAGAAGGCGGCGGCAGAGAGCACGGCGATCTGACGGCGCTGGGCAGGCTGTAAAGGAAGGAAGAGGAGCCCTGGAATGTGCTGCAAATCCAAGTTTCCACGCCTCGGGGGCAAGCTCTGGGGAAGCTCGTTGACCTCAACCTGTGCTCTGTGCCAGACGTAGCCGAGAAGCTTTCCGTTAAGATTCAGGCTACAAGGCAGAGCGAATGTGCCGCTACCTAGCGCCGCCAGAGAAAGTGCATAGGCCAGGCGTGTTTGGGCAGAAGCAGCAGCCTGGAGGCTTTCGCTACCGGCACCGCGCTCTCTGGGCGAGAAGCAGACGACTGTTCGTCTCCAGCAAAACGAAAGCGCGACCTGCTACGAAGGGCATAAGAACGAAGGCAGAGCAGCGGCTGGGCTGCTGTGCGAATGGCCCAGGCTGCAAGAGGAAGCGTGCCTGCCACTCGCTTGTTTGCGGATTCACTTGAGCAGTGGGAAGCAGAAAGTTCAACTTGCGGCTACTTGTGCTGCTCCCTATTTCTCTTCCCCTGTTCCCTGGAAGCAATTCTGCTAGCTTCATGCTTGGAGATGCAGAGACGCCCGTGGTAGATGCGGTGGAGAAGGGAAAAACCGAGTGCAGAGGACAGTTTCTGGGGCTTGACGTGAGGCAAGGGGAAGGTTGAGCCCAGCAGTGGCTCTTAGCCCTGGAGCCTTTTTCTTTGCTAGCAGCTGCTGCAAGTGGGCAAGGGAGCTGCGAGAGTGCATCGTGTGAGGAGGGCACGTCTCTCGGAGAAAGAAGCTGCCTAGGCGCAGTGTGCTGTGCTCAGCTTCAAGGCTGCTTAGAGAAGGGGGACTTGAAGAACGCCTTCTTTCTGGACGCCTCCTTCTGCGTGCGCTCAAGCCGCGTGGACTCTGCAACAGTGCGGCTGTAAGAAACTGTTTCTGGCCAGCTTGTGTGATGGAGTGCAAGGGCTGCGCCGGACTCTCGGAAGCAGCCGGAGCATTCTCAGCTGACTGTGCTTGTGAAGCAGCTTTGTGCTGAGCTCATGCAATTCGGTGCACTGAGTGCATGAGCCCGGTGCCCGGCTGCTTCGTTCTTCGCCTTCTGTGCTCTGGACAGAAGTGAAGCCCAGCCATGGCTCGGAGCTGTCGCGCTCTTCAGAGGGTATAGCGCACGCATGCACAGGGTTCTGTGCAGGGATTTTCCTCAGCTCGAGGTACAATCATTTTTCTTGCTGCTTTACAGTGTCCAAACCGCGTGTGTAGCTCTCACTGAGCCAAATGCTTCAGGAGAGAAGCACCTGCTGCATTAGCCTTTGGCTGGCCAAGACTTTCAACACAGCACCACAATGCGGGCGACGAGGAGCAGAAAGGACGAACATCTTTTCGTCCTGGCACCTTCTTCTGAGCGAGACGTCTATCCGCATCTTTGCTCTCTGCACGGCTGCAAGGTGCGTGCTGGTACTTGGAAGCGAGAAGGCGGCGGCAGAGAGCACGGCGATCTGACGGCGCTGGGCAGGCTGTAAAGGAAGGAAGAGTAGCCCTGGAATGTGCTGCAAATCCAAGTTTCCACGCCTCGGGGGCAAGCTCTGGGGAAGCTCGTTGACCTCAACCTGTGCTCTGTGCCAGACGTAGCCGAGAAGCTTTCCGTTAAGATTCAGGCTACAAGGCAGAGCGAATGTGCCGCTACCTAGCGCCGCCAGAGAAAGTGCATAGGCCAGGCGTGTTTGGGCAGAAGCAGCAGCCTGGAGGCTTTCGCTGCCGGCACCGCGCTCTCTGGGCGAGAAGCAGACGACTGTTCGTCTCCAGCAAAACGAAAGCGCGACCTGCTACGAAGGGCATAAGAACGAAGGCAGAGCAGCGGCTGGGCTGCTGTGCGAATGGCCCAGGCTGCAAGAGGAAGCGTGCCTGCCACTCGCTTGTTTGCGGATTCACTTGAGCAGTGGGAAGCAGAAAGTTCAACTTGCGGCTACTTGTGCTGCTCCCTATTTCTCTTCCACTGTTCCCTGGAAGCAATTCTGCTAGCTTCATGCTTGGAGATGCAGAGACGCCCGTGGTAGATGCGGTGGAGAAGGGAAAAACCGAGTGCAGAGGACAGTTTCTGGGGCTTGACGTGAGGCAAGGGGAAGGTTCAGCCCAGCAGTGGCTCTTAGCCCTGGAGCCTTTTTCTTTGCTAGCAGCTGCTGCAAGTGGGCAAGGGAGCTGCGAGAGTGCATCGTGTGAGGAGGGCACGTCTCTCGGAGAAAGAAGCTGCCTAGGCGCAGTGTGCTGTGCTCAGCTTCAAGGCTGCTTAGAGAAGGGGGACTTGAAGAACGCCTTCTTTCTGGACGCCTCCTTCTGCGTGCGCTCAAGCCGCGTGGACTCTGCAACAGTGCGGCTGTAAGAAACTGTTTCTGGCCAGCGTGTGTGATGGAGTGCAAGGGCTGCGCCGGACTCTCGGAAGCAGCCGGAGCATTCTCAGCTGACTGTGCTTGTGAAGCAGCTTTGTGCCGAGCTCATGCAATTCGGTGCACTGAGTGCATGAGCCCGGTGCCCGGCTGCTTCGTTCTTCGCCTTCTGTGCTCTGGACAGAAGTGAAGCCCAGCCATGGCTCGGAGCTGTCGCGCTCTTCAGAGGGTATAGCGCACGCATGCACAGGGTTCTGTGCAGGGATTTTCCTCAGCTCGAGGTACAATCATTTTTCTTGCTGCTTTACAGTGTCCAAACCGCGTGTGTAGCTCTCACTGAGCCAAATGCTTCAGGAGAGAAGCACTTGCTGTAAGATTAGCCTTTGGCTGGCCAAGACTTTCAACACAGCACCACAATGCGGGCGACGAGGAGCAGAAAGGACGAACATCTTTTCGTCCTGGCACCTTCTTCTGAGAGAGACGTCTATCCGCATCTTTGCTCTCTGCACGGCTGCAAGGTGCGTGCTGGTACTTGGAAGCGAGAAGGCGGCGGCAGAGAGCACGGCGATCTGACGGCGCTGGGCAGGCTGTAAAGGAAGGAAGAGGAGCCCTGGAATGTGCTGCAAATCCAAGTTTCCACGCCTCGGGGGCAAGCTCTGGGGAAGCTCGTTGACCTCAACCTGTGCTCTGTGCCAGACGTAGCCGAGAAGCTTTCCGTTAAGATTCAGGCTACAAGGCAGAGCGAATGTGCCGCTACCTAGCGCCGCCAGAGAAAGTGCATAGGCCAGGCGTGTTTGGGCAGAAGCAGCAGCCTGGAGGCTTTCGCTGCCGGCACCGCGCTCTCTGGGCGAGAAGCAGACGACTGTTCGTCTCCAGCAAAACGAAAGCGCGACCTGCTACGAAGGGCATAAGAACGAAGGCAGAGCAGCGGCTGGGCTGCTGTGCGAATGGCCCAGGCTGCAAGAGGAAGCGTGCCTGCCACTCGCTTGTTTGCGGATTCACTTGAGCAGTGGGAAGCAGAAAGTTCAACTTGCGGCTACTTGTGCTGCTCCCTATTTCTCTTCCACTGTTCCCTGGAAGCAATTCTGCTAGCTTCATGCTTGGAGATGCAGAGACGCCCGTGGTAGATGCGGTGGAGAAGGGAAAAACCGAGTGCAGAGGACAGTTTCTGGGGCTTGACGTGAGGCAAGGGGGAGGTTGAGCCCAGCAGTGGCTCTTAGCCCTGGAGCCTTTTTCTTTGCTAGCAGCTGCTGCAAGTGGGCAAGGGAGCTGCGAGAGTGCATCGTGTGAGGAGGGCACGTCTCTCGGAGAAAGAAGCTGCCTAGGCGCAGTGTGCTGTGCTCAGCTTCAAGGCTGCTTAGAGAAGGGGGACTTGAAGAACGCCTTCTTTCTGGACGCCTCCTTCTGCGTGCGCTCAAGCCGCGTGGACTCTGCAACAGTGCGGCTGTAAGAAACTGTTTCTGGCCAGCTTGTGTGATGGAGTGCAAGGGCTGCGCCGGACTCTCGGAAGCAGCCGGAGCATTCTCAGCTGACTGTGCTTGTGAAGCAGCTTTGTGCTGAGCTCATGCAATTCGGTGCACTGAGTGCATGAGCCCGGTGCCCGGCTGCTTCGTTCTTCGCCTTCTGTGCTCTGGACAGAAGTGAAGCCCAGCCATGGCTCGGAGCTGTCGCGCTCTTCAGAGGGTATAGCGCACGCATGCACAGGGTTCTGTGCAGGGATTTTCCTCAGCTCGAGGTACAATCATTTTTCTTGCTGCTTTACAGTGTCCAAACCGCGTGTGTAGCTCTCACTGAGCCAAATGCTTCAGGAGAGAAGCACCTGCTGCATTAGCCTTTGGCTGGCCAAGACTTTCAACACAGCACCACAATGCGGGCGACGAGGAGCAGAAAGGACGAACATCTTTTCGTCCTGGCACCTTCTTCTGAGCGAGACGTCTATCCGCATCTTTGCTCTCTGCACGGCTGCAAGGTGCGTGCTGGTACTTGGAAGCGAGAAGGCGGCGGCAGAGAGCACGGCGATCTGACGGCGCTGGGCAGGCTGTAAAGGAAGGAAGAGTAGCCCTGGAATGTGCTGCAAATCCAAGTTTCCACGCCTCGGGGGCAAGCTCTGGGGAAGCTCGTTGACCTCAACCTGTGCTCTGTGCCAGACGTAGCCGAGAAGCTTTCCGTTAAGATTCAGGCTACAAGGCAGAGCGAATGTGCCGCTACCTAGCGCCGCCAGAGAAAGTGCATAGGCCAGGCGTGTTTGGGCAGAAGCAGCAGCCTGGAGGCTTTCGCTGCCGGCACCGCGCTCTCTGGGCGAGAAGCAGACGACTGTTCGTCTCCAGCAAAACGAAAGCGCGACCTGCTACGAAGGGCATAAGAACGAAGGCAGAGCAGCGGCTGGGCTGCTGTGCGAATGGCCCAGGCTGCAAGAGGAAGCGTGCCTGCCACTCGCTTGTTTGCGGATTCACTTGAGCAGTGGGAAGCAGAAAGTTCAACTTGCGGCTACTTGTGCTGCTCCCTATTTCTCTTCCACTGTTCCCTGGAAGCAATTCTGCTAGCTTCATGCTTGGAGATGCAGAGACGCCCGTGGTAGATGCGGTGGAGAAGGGAAAAACCGAGTGCAGAGGACAGTTTCTGGGGCTTGACGTGAGGCAAGGGGAAGGTTCAGCCCAGCAGTGGCTCTTAGCCCTGGAGCCTTTTTCTTTGCTAGCAGCTGCTGCAAGTGGGCAAGGGAGCTGCGAGAGTGCATCGTGTGAGGAGGGCACGTCTCTCGGAGAAAGAAGCTGCCTAGGCGCAGTGTGCTGTGCTCAGCTTCAAGGCTGCTTAGAGAAGGGGGACTTGAAGAACGCCTTCTTTCTGGACGCCTCCTTCTGCGTGCGCTCAAGCCGCGTGGACTCTGCAACAGTGCGGCTGTAAGAAACTGTTTCTGGCCAGCGTGTGTGATGGAGTGCAAGGGCTGCGCCGGACTCTCGGAAGCAGCCGGAGCATTCTCAGCTGACTGTGCTTGTGAAGCAGCTTTGTGCCGAGCTCATGCAATTCGGTGCACTGAGTGCATGAGCCCGGTGCCCGGCTGCTTCGTTCTTCGCCTTCTGTGCTCTGGACAGAAGTGAAGCCCAGCCATGGCTCGGAGCTGTCGCGCTCTTCAGAGGGTATAGCGCACGCATGCACAGGGTTCTGTGCAGGGATTTTCCTCAGCTCGAGGTACAATCATTTTTCTTGCTGCTTTACAGTGTCCAAACCGCGTGTGTAGCTCTCACTGAGCCAAATGCTTCAGGAGAGAAGCACTTGCTGTAAGATTAGCCTTTGGCTGGCCAAGACTTTCAACACAGCACCACAATGCGGGCGACGAGGAGCAGAAAGGACGAACATCTTTTCGTCCTGGCACCTTCTTCTGAGCGAGACGTCTATCCGCATCTTTGCACGGCTGCAAGGTGCGTGCTGGTACTTGGAAGCGAGAAGGCGGCGGCAGAGAGCACGGCGATCTGACGGCGCTGGGCAGGCTGTAAAGGAAGGAAGAGGAGCCCTGGAATGTGCTGCAAATCCAAGTTTCCACGCCTCGGGGGCAAGCTCTGGGGAAGCTCGTTGACCTCAACCTGTGCTCTGTGCCAGACGTAGCCGAGAAGCTTTCCGTTAAGATTCAGGCTACAAGGCAGAGCGAATGTGCCGCTACCTAGCGCCGCCAGAGAAAGTGCATAGGCCAGGCGTGTTTGGGCAGAAGCAGCAGCCTGGAGGCTTTCGCTACCGGCACCGCGCTCTCTGGGCGAGAAGCAGACGACTGTTCGTCTCCAGCAAAACGAAAGCGCGACCTGCTACGAAGGGCATAAGAACGAAGGCAGAGCAGCGGCTGGGCTGCTGTGCGAATGGCCCAGGCTGCAAGAGGAAGCGTGCCTGCCACTCGCTTGTTTGCGGATTCACTTGAGCAGTGGGAAGCAGAAAGTTCAACTTGCGGCTACTTGTGCTGCTCCCTATTTCTCTTCCCCTGTTCCCTGGAAGCAATTCTGCTAGCTTCATGCTTGGAGATGCAGAGACGCCCGTGGTAGATGCGGTGGAGAAGGGAAAAACCGAGTGCAGAGGACAGTTTCTGGGGCTTGACGTGAGGCAAGGGGAAGGTTCAGCCCAGCAGTGGCTCTTAGCCCTGGAGCCTTTTTCTTTGCTAGCAGCTGCTGCAAGTGGGCAAGGGAGCTGCGAGAGTGCATCGTGTGAGGAGGGCACGTCTCTCGGAGAAAGAAGCTGCCTAGGCGCAGTGTGCTGTGCTCAGCTTCAAGGCTGCTTAGAGAAGGGGGACTTGAAGAACGCCTTCTTTCTGGACGCCTCCTTCTGCGTGCGCTCAAGCCGCGTGGACTCTGCAACAGTGCGGCTGTAAGAAACTGTTTCTGGCCAGCTTGTGTGATGGCGTGCAAGGGCTGCGCCGGACTCTCGGAAGCAGCCGGAGCATTCTCAGCTGACTGTGCTTGTGAAGCAGCTTTGTGCTGAGCTCATGCAATTCGGTGCACTGAGTGCATGAGCCCGGTGCCCGGCTGCTTCGTTCTTCGCCTTCTGTGCTCTGGACAGAAGTGAAGCCCAGCCATGGCTCGGAGCTGTCGCGCTCTTCAGAGGGTATAGCGCACGCATGCACAGGGTTCTGTGCAGGGATTTTCCTCAGCTCGAGGTACAATCATTTTTCTTGCTGCTTTACAGTGTCCAAACCGCGTGTGTAGCTCTCACTGAGCCAAATGCTTCAGGAGAGAAGCACTTGCTGTAAGATTAGCCTTTGGCTGGCCAAGACTTTCAACACAGCACCACAATGCGGGCGACGAGGAGCAGAAAGGACGAACATCTTTTCGTCCTGGCACCTTCTTCTGAGCGAGACGTCTATCCGCATCTTTGCTCTCTGCACGGCTGCAAGGTGCGTGCTGGTACTTGGAAGCGAGAAGGCGGCGGCAGAGAGCACGGCGATCTGACGGCGCTGGGCAGGCTGTAAAGGAAGGAAGAGTAGCCCTGGAATGTGCTGCAAATCCAAGTTTCCACGCCTCGGGGGCAAGCTCTGGGGAAGCTCGTTGACCTCAACCTGTGCTCTGTGCCAGACGTAGCCGAGAAGCTTTCCGTTAAGATTCAGGCTACAAGGCAGAGCGAATGTGCCGCTACCTAGCGCCGCCAGAGAAAGTGCATAGGCCAGGCGTGTTTGGGCAGAAGCAGCAGCCTGGAGGCTTTCGCTGCCGGCACCGCGCTCTCTGGGCGAGAAGCAGACGACTGTTCGTCTCCAGCAAAACGAAAGCGCGACCTGCTACGAAGGGCATAAGAACGAAGGCAGAGCAGCGGCTGGGCTGCTGTGCGAATGGCCCAGGCTGCAAGAGGAAGCGTGCCTGCCACTCGCTTGTTTGCGGATTCACTTGAGCAGTGGGAAGCAGAAAGTTCAACTTGCGGCTACTTGTGCTGCTCCCTATTTCTCTTCCACTGTTCCCTGGAAGCAATTCTGCTAGCTTCATGCTTGGAGATGCAGAGACGCCCGTGGTAGATGCGGTGGAGAAGGGAAAAACCGAGTGCAGAGGACAGTTTCTGGGGCTTGACGTGAGGCAAGGGGAAGGTTCAGCCCAGCAGTGGCTCTTAGCCCTGGAGCCTTTTTCTTTGCTAGCAGCTGCTGCAAGTGGGCAAGGGAGCTGCGAGAGTGCATCGTGTGAGGAGGGCACGTCTCTCGGAGAAAGAAGCTGCCTAGGCGCAGTGTGCTGTGCTCAGCTTCAAGGCTGCTTAGAGAAGGGGGACTTGAAGAACGCCTTCTTTCTGGACGCCTCCTTCTGCGTGCGCTCAAGCCGCGTGGACTCTGCAACAGTGCGGCTGTAAGAAACTGTTTCTGGCCAGCGTGTGTGATGGAGTGCAAGGGCTGCGCCGGACTCTCGGAAGCAGCCGGAGCATTCTCAGCTGACTGTGCTTGTGAAGCAGCTTTGTGCCGAGCTCATGCAATTCGGTGCACTGAGTGCATGAGCCCGGTGCCCGGCTGCTTCGTTCTTCGCCTTCTGTGCTCTGGACAGAAGTGAAGCCCAGCCATGGCTCGGAGCTGTCGCGCTCTTCAGAGGGTATAGCGCACGCATGCACAGGGTTCTGTGCAGGGATTTTCCTCAGCTCGAGGTACAATCATTTTTCTTGCTGCTTTACAGTGTCCAAACCGCGTGTGTAGCTCTCACTGAGCCAAATGCTTCAGGAGAGAAGCACTTGCTGTAAGATTAGCCTTTGGCTGGCCAAGACTTTCAACACAGCACCACAATGCGGGCGACGAGGAGCAGAAAGGACGAACATCTTTTCGTCCTGGCACCTTCTTCTGAGCGAGACGTCTATCCGCATCTTTGCACGGCTGCAAGGTGCGTGCTGGTACTTGGAAGCGAGAAGGCGGCGGCAGAGAGCACGGCGATCTGACGGCGCTGGGCAGGCTGTAAAGGAAGGAAGAGTAGCCCTGGAATGTGCTGCAAATCCAAGTTTCCACGCCTCGGGGGCAAGCTCTGGGGAAGCTCGTTGACCTCAACCTGTGCTCTGTGCCAGACGTAGCCGAGAAGCTTTCCGTTAAGATTCAGGCTACAAGGCAGAGCGAATGTGCCGCTACCTAGCGCCGCCAGAGAAAGTGCATAGGCCAGGCGTGTTTGGGCAGAAGCAGCAGCCTGGAGGCTTTCGCTGCCGGCACCGCGCTCTCTGGGCGAGAAGCAGACGACTGTTCGTCTCCAGCAAAACGAAAGCGCGACCTGCTACGAAGGGCATAAGAACGAAGGCAGAGCAGCGGCTGGGCTGCTGTGCGAATGGCCCAGGCTGCAAGAGGAAGCGTGCCTGCCACTCGCTTGTTTGCGGATTCACTTGAGCAGTGGGAAGCAGAAAGTTCAACTTGCGGCTACTTGTGCTGCTCCCTATTTCTCTTCCACTGTTCCCTGGAAGCAATTCTGCTAGCTTCATGCTTGGAGATGCAGAGACGCCCGTGGTAGATGCGGTGGAGAAGGGAAAAACCGAGTGCAGAGGACAGTTTCTGGGGCTTGACGTGAGGCAAGGGGAAGGTTCAGCCCAGCAGTGGCTCTTAGCCCTGGAGCCTTTTTCTTTGCTAGCAGCTGCTGCAAGTGGGCAAGGGAGCTGCGAGAGTGCATCGTGTGAGGAGGGCACGTCTCTCGGAGAAAGAAGCTGCCTAGGCGCAGTGTGCTGTGCTCAGCTTCAAGGCTGCTTAGAGAAGGGGGACTTGAAGAACGCCTTCTTTCTGGACGCCTCCTTCTGCGTGCGCTCAAGCCGCGTGGACTCTGCAACAGTGCGGCTGTAAGAAACTGTTTCTGGCCAGCGTGTGTGATGGAGTGCAAGGGCTGCGCCGGACTCTCGGAAGCAGCCGGAGCATTCTCAGCTGACTGTGCTTGTGAAGCAGCTTTGTGCCGAGCTCATGCAATTCGGTGCACTGAGTGCATGAGCCCGGTGCCCGGCTGCTTCGTTCTTCGCCTTCTGTGCTCTGGACAGAAGTGAAGCCCAGCCATGGCTCGGAGCTGTCGCGCTCTTCAGAGGGTATAGCGCACGCATGCACAGGGTTCTGTGCAGGGATTTTCCTCAGCTCGAGGTACAATCATTTTTCTTGCTGCTTTACAGTGTCCAAACCGCGTGTGTAGCTCTCACTGAGCCAAATGCTTCAGGAGAGAAGCACTTGCTGTAAGATTAGCCTTTGGCTGGCCAAGACTTTCAACACAGCACCACAATGCGGGCGACGAGGAGCAGAAAGGACGAACATCTTTTCGTCCTGGCACCTTCTTCTGAGCGAGACGTCTATCCGCATCTTTGCACGGCTGCAAGGTGCGTGCTGGTACTTGGAAGCGAGAAGGCGGCGGCAGAGAGCACGGCGATCTGACGGCGCTGGGCAGGCTGTAAAGGAAGGAAGAGGAGCCCTGGAATGTGCTGCAAATCCAAGTTTCCACGCCTCGGGGGCAAGCTCTGGGGAAGCTCGTTGACCTCAACCTGTGCTCTGTGCCAGACGTAGCCGAGAAGCTTTCCGTTAAGATTCAGGCTACAAGGCAGAGCGAATGTGCCGCTACCTAGCGCCGCCAGAGAAAGTGCATAGGCCAGGCGTGTTTGGGCAGAAGCAGCAGCCTGGAGGCTTTCGCTACCGGCACCGCGCTCTCTGGGCGAGAAGCAGACGACTGTTCGTCTCCAGCAAAACGAAAGCGCGACCTGCTACGAAGGGCATAAGAACGAAGGCAGAGCAGCGGCTGGGCTGCTGTGCGAATGGCCCAGGCTGCAAGAGGAAGCGTGCCTGCCACTCGCTTGTTTGCGGATTCACTTGAGCAGTGGGAAGCAGAAAGTTCAACTTGCGGCTACTTGTGCTGCTCCCTATTTCTCTTCCCCTGTTCCCTGGAAGCAATTCTGCTAGCTTCATGCTTGGAGATGCAGAGACGCCCGTGGTAGATGCGGTGGAGAAGGGAAAAACCGAGTGCAGAGGACAGTTTCTGGGGCTTGACGTGAGGCAAGGGGAAGGTTCAGCCCAGCAGTGGCTCTTAGCCCTGGAGCCTTTTTCTTTGCTAGCAGCTGCTGCAAGTGGGCAAGGGAGCTGCGAGAGTGCATCGTGTGAGGAGGGCACGTCTCTCGGAGAAAGAAGCTGCCTAGGCGCAGTGTGCTGTGCTCAGCTTCAAGGCTGCTTAGAGAAGGGGGACTTGAAGAACGCCTTCTTTCTGGACGCCTCCTTCTGCGTGCGCTCAAGCCGCGTGGACTCTGCAACAGTGCGGCTGTAAGAAACTGTTTCTGGCCAGCTTGTGTGATGGCGTGCAAGGGCTGCGCCGGACTCTCGGAAGCAGCCGGAGCATTCTCAGCTGACTGTGCTTGTGAAGCAGCTTTGTGCTGAGCTCATGCAATTCGGTGCACTGAGTGCATGAGCCCGGTGCCCGGCTGCTTCGTTCTTCGCCTTCTGTGCTCTGGACAGAAGTGAAGCCCAGCCATGGCTCGGAGCTGTCGCGCTCTTCAGAGGGTATAGCGCACGCATGCACAGGGTTCTGTGCAGGGATTTTCCTCAGCTCGAGGTACAATCATTTTTCTTGCTGCTTTACAGTGTCCAAACCGCGTGTGTAGCTCTCACTGAGCCAAATGCTTCAGGAGAGAAGCACTTGCTGTAAGATTAGCCTTTGGCTGGCCAAGACTTTCAACACAGCACCACAATGCGGGCGACGAGGAGCAGAAAGGACGAACATCTTTTCGTCCTGGCACCTTCTTCTGAGCGAGACGTCTATCCGCATCTTTGCTCTCTGCACGGCTGCAAGGTGCGTGCTGGTACTTGGAAGCGAGAAGGCGGCGGCAGAGAGCACGGCGATCTGACGGCGCTGGGCAGGCTGTAAAGGAAGGAAGAGGAGCCCTGGAATGTGCTGCAAATCCAAGTTTCCACGCCTCGGGGGCAAGCTCTGGGGAAGCTCGTTGACCTCAACCTGTGCTCTGTGCCAGACGTAGCCGAGAAGCTTTCCGTTAAGATTCAGGCTACAAGGCAGAGCGAATGTGCCGCTACCTAGCGCCGCCAGAGAAAGTGCATAGGCCAGGCGTGTTTGGGCAGAAGCAGCAGCCTGGAGGCTTTCGCTGCCGGCACCGCGCTCTCTGGGCGAGAAGCAGACGACTGTTCGTCTCCAGCAAAACGAAAGCGCGACCTGCTACGAAGGGCATAAGAACGAAGGCAGAGCAGCGGCTGGGCTGCTGTGCGAATGGCCCAGGCTGCAAGAGGAAGCGTGCCTGCCACTCGCTTGTTTGCGGATTCACTTGAGCAGTGGGAAGCAGAAAGTTCAACTTGCGGCTACTTGTGCTGCTCCCTATTTCTCTTCCCCTGTTCCCTGGAAGCAATTCTGCTAGCTTCATGCTTGGAGATGCAGAGACGCCCGTGGTAGATGCGGTGGAGAAGGGAAAAACCGAGTGCAGAGGACAGTTTCTGGGGCTTGACGTGAGGCAAGGGGAAGGTTCAGCCCAGCAGTGGCTCTTAGCCCTGGAGCCTTTTTCTTTGCTAGCAGCTGCTGCAAGTGGGCAAGGGAGCTGCGAGAGTGCATCGTGTGAGGAGGGCACGTCTCTCGGAGAAAGAAGCTGCCTAGGCGCAGTGTGCTGTGCTCAGCTTCAAGGCTGCTTAGAGAAGGGGGACTTGAAGAACGCCTTCTTTCTGGACGCCTCCTTCTGCGTGCGCTCAAGCCGCGTGGACTCTGCAACAGTGCGGCTGTAAGAAACTGTTTCTGGCCAGCTTGTGTGATGGCGTGCAAGGGCTGCGCCGGACTCTCGGAAGCAGCCGGAGCATTCTCAGCTGACTGTGCTTGTGAAGCAGCTTTGTGCTGAGCTCATGCAATTCGGTGCACTGAGTGCATGAGCCCGGTGCCCGGCTGCTTCGTTCTTCGCCTTCTGTGCTCTGGACACAAGTGAAGCCCAGCCATGGCTCGGAGCTGTCGCGCTCTTCAGAGGGTATAGCGCACGCATGCACAGGGTTCTGTGCAGGGATTTTCCTCAGCTCGAGGTACAATCATTTTTCTTGCTGCTTTACAGTGTCCAAACCGCGTGTGTAGCTCTCACTGAGCCAAATGCTTCAGGAGAGAAGCACTTGCTGTAAGATTAGCCTTTGGCTGGCCAAGACTTTCAACACAGCACCACAATGCGGGCGACGAGGAGCAGAAAGGACGAACATCTTTTCGTCCTGGCACCTTCTTCTGAGCGAGACGTCTATCCGCATCTTTGCTCTCTGCACGGCTGCAAGGTGCGTGCTGGTACTTGGAAGCGAGAAGGCGGCGGCAGAGAGCACGGCGATCTGACGGCGCTGGGCAGGCTGTAAAGGAAGGAAGAGGAGCCCTGGAATGTGCTGCAAATCCAAGTTTCCACGCCTCGGGGGCAAGCTCTGGGGAAGCTCGTTGACCTCAACCTGTGCTCTGTGCCAGACGTAGCCGAGAAGCTTTCCGTTAAGATTCAGGCTACAAGGCAGAGCGAATGTGCCGCTACCTAGCGCCGCCAGAGAAAGTGCATAGGCCAGGCGTGTTTGGGCAGAAGCAGCAGCCTGGAGGCTTTCGCTGCCGGCACCGCGCTCTCTGGGCGAGAAGCAGACGACTGTTCGTCTCCAGCAAAACGAAAGCGCGACCTGCTACGAAGGGCATAAGAACGAAGGCAGAGCAGCGGCTGGGCTGCTGTGCGAATGGCCCAGGCTGCAAGAGGAAGCGTGCCTGCCACTCGCTTGTTTGCGGATTCACTTGAGCAGTGGGAAGCAGAAAGTTCAACTTGCGGCTACTTGTGCTGCTCCCTATTTCTCTTCCACTGTTCCCTGGAAGCAATTCTGCTAGCTTCATGCTTGGAGATGCAGAGACGCCCGTGGTAGATGCGGTGGAGAAGGGAAAAACCGAGTGCAGAGGACAGTTTCTGGGGCTTGACGTGAGGCAAGGGGAAGGTTCAGCCCAGCAGTGGCTCTTAGCCCTGGAGCCTTTTTCTTTGCTAGCAGCTGCTGCAAGTGGGCAAGGGAGCTGCGAGAGTGCATCGTGTGAGGAGGGCACGTCTCTCGGAGAAAGAAGCTGCCTAGGCGCAGTGTGCTGTGCTCAGCTTCAAGGCTGCTTAGAGAAGGGGGACTTGAAGAACGCCTTCTTTCTGGACGCCTCCTTCTGCGTGCGCTCAAGCCGCGTGGACTCTGCAACAGTGCGGCTGTAAGAAACTGTTTCTGGCCAGCTTGTGTGATGGAGTGCAAGGGCTGCGCCGGACTCTCGGAAGCAGCCGGAGCATTCTCAGCTGACTGTGCTTGTGAAGCAGCTTTGTGCCGAACTCATGCAATTCGGTGCACTGAGTGCATGAGCCCGGTGCCCGGCTGCTTCGTTCTTCGCCTTCTGTGCTCTGGACAGAAGTGAAGCCCAGCCATGGCTCGGAGCTGTCGCGCTCTTCAGAGGGTATAGCGCACGCATGCACAGGGTTCTGTGCAGGGATTTTCCTCAGCTCGAGGTACAATCATTTTTCTTGCTGCTTTACAGTGTCCAAACCGCGTGTGTAGCTCTCACTGAGCCAAATGCTTCAGGAGAGAAGCACTTGCTGTAAGATTAGCCTTTGGCTGGCCAAGACTTTCAACACAGCACCACAATGCGGGCGACGAGGAGCAGAAAGGACGAACATCTTTTCGTCCTGGCACCTTCTTCTGAGCGAGACGTCTATCCGCATCTTTGCTCTCTGCACGGCTGCAAGGTGCGTGCTGGTACTTGGAAGCGAGAAGGCGGCGGCAGAGAGCACGGCGATCTGACGGCGCTGGGCAGGCTGTAAAGGAAGGAAGAGGAGCCCTGGAATGTGCTGCAAATCCAAGTTTCCACGCCTCGGGGGCAAGCTCTGGGGAAGCTCGTTGACCTCAACCTGTGCTCTGTGCCAGACGTAGCCGAGAAGCTTTCCGTTAAGATTCAGGCTACAAGGCAGAGCGAATGTGCCGCTACCTAGCGCCGCCAGAGAAAGTGCATAGGCCAGGCGTGTTTGGGCAGAAGCAGCAGCCTGGAGGCTTTCGCTGCCGGCACCGTGCTCTCTGGGCGAGAAGCAGACGACTGTTCGTCTCCAGCAAAACGAAAGCGCGACCTGCTACGAAGGGCATAAGAACGAAGGCAGAGCAGCGGCTGGGCTGCTGTGCGAATGGCCCAGGCTGCAAGAGGAAGCGTGCCTGCCACTCGCTTGTTTGCGGATTCACTTGAGCAGTGGGAAGCAGAAAGTTCAACTTGCGGCTACTTGTGCTGCTCCCTATTTCTCTTCCACTGTTCCCTGGAAGCAATTCTGCTAGCTTCATGCTTGGAGATGCAGAGACGCCCGTGGTAGATGCGGTGGAGAAGGGAAAAACCGAGTGCAGAGGACAGTTTCTGGGGCTTGACGTGAGGCAAGGGGAAGGTTCAGCCCAGCAGTGGCTCTTAGCCCTGGAGCCTTTTTCTTTGCTAGCAGCTGCTGCAAGTGGGCAAGGGAGCTGCGAGAGTGCATCGTGTGAGGAGGGCACGTCTCTCGGAGAAAGAAGCTGCCTAGGCGCAGTGTGCTGTGCTCAGCTTCAAGGCTGCTTAGAGAAGGGGGACTTGAAGAACGCCTTCTTTCTGGACGCCTCCTTCTGCGTGCGCTCAAGCCGCGTGGACTCTGCAACAGTGCGGCTGTAAGAAACTGTTTCTGGCCAGCGTGTGTGATGGAGTGCAAGGGCTGCGCCGGACTCTCGGAAGCAGCCGGAGCATTCTCAGCTGACTGTGCTTGTGAAGCAGCTTTGTGCTGAGCTCATGCAATTCGGTGCACTGAGTGCATGAGCCCGGTGCCCGGCTGCTTCGTTCTTCGCCTTCTGTGCTCTGGACAGAAGTGAAGCCCAGCCATGGCTCGGAGCTGTCGCGCTCTTCAGAGGGTATAGCGCACGCATGCACAGGGTTCTGTGCAGGGATTTTCCTCAGCTCGAGGTACAATCATTTTTCTTGCTGCTTTACAGTGTCCAAACCGCGTGTGTAGCTCTCACTGAGCCAAATGCTTCAGGAGAGAAGCACCTGCTGCATTAGCCTTTGGCTGGCCAAGACTTTCAACACAGCACCACAATGCGGGCGACGAGGAGCAGAAAGGACGAACATCTTTTCGTCCTGGCACCTTCTTCTGAGCGAGACGTCTATCCGCATCTTTGCACGGCTGCAAGGTGCGTGCTGGTACTTGGAAGCGAGAAGGCGGCGGCAGAGAGCACGGCGATCTGACGGCGCTGGGCAGGCTGTAAAGGAAGGAAGAGGAGCCCTGGAATGTGCTGCAAATCCAAGTTTCCACGCCTCGGGGGCAAGCTCTGGGGAAGCTCGTTGACCTCAACCTGTGCTCTGTGCCAGACGTAGCCGAGAAGCTTTCCGTTAAGATTCAGGCTACAAGGCAGAGCGAATGTGCCGCTACCTAGCGCCGCCAGAGAAAGTGCATAGGCCAGGCGTGTTTGGGCAGAAGCAGCAGCCTGGAGGCTTTCGCTGCCGGCACCGTGCTCTCTGGGCGAGAAGCAGACGACTGTTCGTCTCCAGCAAAACGAAAGCGCGACCTGCTACGAAGGGCATAAGAACGAAGGCAGAGCAGCGGCTGGGCTGCTGTGCGAATGGCCCAGGCTGCAAGAGGAAGCGTGCCTGCCACTCGCTTGTTTGCGGATTCACTTGAGCAGTGGGAAGCAGAAAGTTCAACTTGCGGCTACTTGTGCTGCTCCCTATTTCTCTTCCACTGTTCCCTGGAAGCAATTCTGCTAGCTTCATGCTTGGAGATGCAGAGACGCCCGTGGTAGATGCGGTGGAGAAGGGAAAAACCGAGTGCAGAGGACAGTTTCTGGGGCTTGACGTGAGGCAAGGGGAAGGTTCAGCCCAGCAGTGGCTCTTAGCCCTGGAGCCTTTTTCTTTGCTAGCAGCTGCTGCAAGTGGGCAAGGGAGCTGCGAGAGTGCATCGTGTGAGGAGGGCACGTCTCTCGGAGAAAGAAGCTGCCTAGGCGCAGTGTGCTGTGCTCAGCTTCAAGGCTGCTTAGAGAAGGGGGACTTGAAGAACGCCTTCTTTCTGGACGCCTCCTTCTGCGTGCGCTCAAGCCGCGTGGACTCTGCAACAGTGCGGCTGTAAGAAACTGTTTCTGGCCAGCTTGTGTGATGGAGTGCAAGGGCTGCGCCGGACTCTCGGAAGCAGCCGGAGCATTCTCAGCTGACTGTGCTTGTGAAGCAGCTTTGTGCCGAGCTCATGCAATTCGGTGCACTGAGTGCATGAGCCCGGTGCCCGGCTGCTTCGTTCTTCGCCTTCTGTGCTCTGGACAGAAGTGAAGCCCAGCCATGGCTCGGAGCTGTCGCGCTCTTCAGAGGGTATAGCGCACGCATGCACAGGGTTCTGTGCAGGGATTTTCCTCAGCTCGAGGTACAATCATTTTTCTTGCTGCTTTACAGTGTCCAAACCGCGTGTGTAGCTCTCACTGAGCCAAATGCTTCAGGAGAGAAGCACTTGCTGTAAGATTAGCCTTTGGCTGGCCACGACTTTCAACACAGCACCACAATGCGGGCGACGAGGAGCAGAAAGGACGAACATCTTTTCGTCCTGGCACCTTCTTCTGAGCGAGACGTCTATCCGCATCTTTGCTCTCTGCACGGCTGCAAGGTGCGTGCTGGTACTTGGAAGCGAGAAGGCGGCGGCAGAGAGCACGGCGATCTGACGGCGCTGGGCAGGCTGTAAAGGAAGGAAGAGTAGCCCTGGAATGTGCTGCAAATCCAAGTTTCCACGCCTCGGGGGCAAGCTCTGGGGAAGCTCGTTGACCTCAACCTGTGCTCTGTGCCAGACGTAGCCGAGAAGCTTTCCGTTAAGATTCAGGCTACAAGGCAGAGCGAATGTGCCGCTACCTAGCGCCGCCAGAGAAAGTGCATAGGCCAGGCGTGTTTGGGCAGAAGCAGCAGCCTGGAGGCTTTCGCTGCCGGCACCGCGCTCTCTGGGCGAGAAGCAGACGACTGTTCGTCTCCAGCAAAACGAAAGCGCGACCTGCTACGAAGGGCATAAGAACGAAGGCAGAGCAGCGGCTGGGCTGCTGTGCGAATGGCCCAGGCTGCAAGAGGAAGCGTGCCTGCCACTCGCTTGTTTGCGGATTCACTTGAGCAGTGGGAAGCAGAAAGTTCAACTTGCGGCTACTTGTGCTGCTCCCTATTTCTCTTCCACTGTTCCCTGGAAGCAATTCTGCTAGCTTCATGCTTGGAGATGCAGAGACGCCCGTGGTAGATGCGGTGGAGAAGGGAAAAACCGAGTGCAGAGGACAGTTTCTGGGGCTTGACGTGAGGCAAGGGGAAGGTTCAGCCCAGCAGTGGCTCTTAGCCCTGGAGCCTTTTTCTTTGCTAGCAGCTGCTGCAAGTGGGCAAGGGAGCTGCGAGAGTGCATCGTGTGAGGAGGGCACGTCTCTCGGAGAAAGAAGCTGCCTAGGCGCAGTGTGCTGTGCTCAGCTTCAAGGCTGCTTAGAGAAGGGGGACTTGAAGAACGCCTTCTTTCTGGACGCCTCCTTCTGCGTGCGCTCAAGCCGCGTGGACTCTGCAACAGTGCGGCTGTAAGAAACTGTTTCTGGCCAGCGTGTGTGATGGAGTGCAAGGGCTGCGCCGGACTCTCGGAAGCAGCCGGAGCATTCTCAGCTGACTGTGCTTGTGAAGCAGCTTTGTGCCGAGCTCATGCAATTCGGTGCACTGAGTGCATGAGCCCGGTGCCCGGCTGCTTCGTTCTTCGCCTTCTGTGCTCTGGACAGAAGTGAAGCCCAGCCATGGCTCGGAGCTGTCGCGCTCTTCAGAGGGTATAGCGCACGCATGCACAGGGTTCTGTGCAGGGATTTTCCTCAGCTCGAGGTACAATCATTTTTCTTGCTGCTTTACAGTGTCCAAACCGCGTGTGTAGCTCTCACTGAGCCAAATGCTTCAGGAGAGAAGCACTTGCTGTAAGATTAGCCTTTGGCTGGCCAAGACTTTCAACACAGCACCACAATGCGGGCGACGAGGAGCAGAAAGGACGAACATCTTTTCGTCCTGGCACCTTCTTCTGAGCGAGACGTCTATCCGCATCTTTGCACGGCTGCAAGGTGCGTGCTGGTACTTGGAAGCGAGAAGGCGGCGGCAGAGAGCACGGCGATCTGACGGCGCTGGGCAGGCTGTAAAGGAAGGAAGAGGAGCCCTGGAATGTGCTGCAAATCCAAGTTTCCACGCCTCGGGGGCAAGCTCTGGGGAAGCTCGTTGACCTCAACCTGTGCTCTGTGCCAGACGTAGCCGAGAAGCTTTCCGTTAAGATTCAGGCTACAAGGCAGAGCGAATGTGCCGCTACCTAGCGCCGCCAGAGAAAGTGCATAGGCCAGGCGTGTTTGGGCAGAAGCAGCAGCCTGGAGGCTTTCGCTACCGGCACCGCGCTCTCTGGGCGAGAAGCAGACGACTGTTCGTCTCCAGCAAAACGAAAGCGCGACCTGCTACGAAGGGCATAAGAACGAAGGCAGAGCAGCGGCTGGGCTGCTGTGCGAATGGCCCAGGCTGCAAGAGGAAGCGTGCCTGCCACTCGCTTGTTTGCGGATTCACTTGAGCAGTGGGAAGCAGAAAGTTCAACTTGCGGCTACTTGTGCTGCTCCCTATTTCTCTTCCCCTGTTCCCTGGAAGCAATTCTGCTAGCTTCATGCTTGGAGATGCAGAGACGCCCGTGGTAGATGCGGTGGAGAAGGGAAAAACCGAGTGCAGAGGACAGTTTCTGGGGCTTGACGTGAGGCAAGGGGAAGGTTCAGCCCAGCAGTGGCTCTTAGCCCTGGAGCCTTTTTCTTTGCTAGCAGCTGCTGCAAGTGGGCAAGGGAGCTGCGAGAGTGCATCGTGTGAGGAGGGCACGTCTCTCGGAGAAAGAAGCTGCCTAGGCGCAGTGTGCTGTGCTCAGCTTCAAGGCTGCTTAGAGAAGGGGGACTTGAAGAACGCCTTCTTTCTGGACGCCTCCTTCTGCGTGCGCTCAAGCCGCGTGGACTCTGCAACAGTGCGGCTGTAAGAAACTGTTTCTGGCCAGCTTGTGTGATGGCGTGCAAGGGCTGCGCCGGACTCTCGGAAGCAGCCGGAGCATTCTCAGCTGACTGTGCTTGTGAAGCAGCTTTGTGCTGAGCTCATGCAATTCGGTGCACTGAGTGCATGAGCCCGGTGCCCGGCTGCTTCGTTCTTCGCCTTCTGTGCTCTGGACAGAAGTGAAGCCCAGCCATGGCTCGGAGCTGTCGCGCTCTTCAGAGGGTATAGCGCACGCATGCACAGGGTTCTGTGCAGGGATTTTCCTCAGCTCGAGGTACAATCATTTTTCTTGCTGCTTTACAGTGTCCAAACCGCGTGTGTAGCTCTCACTGAGCCAAATGCTTCAGGAGAGAAGCACTTGCTGTAAGATTAGCCTTTGGCTGGCCAAGACTTTCAACACAGCACCACAATGCGGGCGACGAGGAGCAGAAAGGACGAACATCTTTTCGTCCTGGCACCTTCTTCTGAGCGAGACGTCTATCCGCATCTTTGCTCTCTGCACGGCTGCAAGGTGCGTGCTGGTACTTGGAAGCGAGAAGGCGGCGGCAGAGAGCACGGCGATCTGACGGCGCTGGGCAGGCTGTAAAGGAAGGAAGAGTAGCCCTGGAATGTGCTGCAAATCCAAGTTTCCACGCCTCGGGGGCAAGCTCTGGGGAAGCTCGTTGACCTCAACCTGTGCTCTGTGCCAGACGTAGCCGAGAAGCTTTCCGTTAAGATTCAGGCTACAAGGCAGAGCGAATGTGCCGCTACCTAGCGCCGCCAGAGAAAGTGCATAGGCCAGGCGTGTTTGGGCAGAAGCAGCAGCCTGGAGGCTTTCGCTGCCGGCACCGCGCTCTCTGGGCGAGAAGCAGACGACTGTTCGTCTCCAGCAAAACGAAAGCGCGACCTGCTACGAAGGGCATAAGAACGAAGGCAGAGCAGCGGCTGGGCTGCTGTGCGAATGGCCCAGGCTGCAAGAGGAAGCGTGCCTGCCACTCGCTTGTTTGCGGATTCACTTGAGCAGTGGGAAGCAGAAAGTTCAACTTGCGGCTACTTGTGCTGCTCCCTATTTCTCTTCCACTGTTCCCTGGAAGCAATTCTGCTAGCTTCATGCTTGGAGATGCAGAGACGCCCGTGGTAGATGCGGTGGAGAAGGGAAAAACCGAGTGCAGAGGACAGTTTCTGGGGCTTGACGTGAGGCAAGGGGAAGGTTCAGCCCAGCAGTGGCTCTTAGCCCTGGAGCCTTTTTCTTTGCTAGCAGCTGCTGCAAGTGGGCAAGGGAGCTGCGAGAGTGCATCGTGTGAGGAGGGCACGTCTCTCGGAGAAAGAAGCTGCCTAGGCGCAGTGTGCTGTGCTCAGCTTCAAGGCTGCTTAGAGAAGGGGGACTTGAAGAACGCCTTCTTTCTGGACGCCTCCTTCTGCGTGCGCTCAAGCCGCGTGGACTCTGCAACAGTGCGGCTGTAAGAAACTGTTTCTGGCCAGCGTGTGTGATGGAGTGCAAGGGCTGCGCCGGACTCTCGGAAGCAGCCGGAGCATTCTCAGCTGACTGTGCTTGTGAAGCAGCTTTGTGCCGAGCTCATGCAATTCGGTGCACTGAGTGCATGAGCCCGGTGCCCGGCTGCTTCGTTCTTCGCCTTCTGTGCTCTGGACAGAAGTGAAGCCCAGCCATGGCTCGGAGCTGTCGCGCTCTTCAGAGGGTATAGCGCACGCATGCACAGGGTTCTGTGCAGGGATTTTCCTCAGCTCGAGGTACAATCATTTTTCTTGCTGCTTTACAGTGTCCAAACCGCGTGTGTAGCTCTCACTGAGCCAAATGCTTCAGGAGAGAAGCACTTGCTGTAAGATTAGCCTTTGGCTGGCCAAGACTTTCAACACAGCACCACAATGCGGGCGACGAGGAGCAGAAAGGACGAACATCTTTTCGTCCTGGCACCTTCTTCTGAGCGAGACGTCTATCCGCATCTTTGCACGGCTGCAAGGTGCGTGCTGGTACTTGGAAGCGAGAAGGCGGCGGCAGAGAGCACGGCGATCTGACGGCGCTGGGCAGGCTGTAAAGGAAGGAAGAGTAGCCCTGGAATGTGCTGCAAATCCAAGTTTCCACGCCTCGGGGGCAAGCTCTGGGGAAGCTCGTTGACCTCAACCTGTGCTCTGTGCCAGACGTAGCCGAGAAGCTTTCCGTTAAGATTCAGGCTACAAGGCAGAGCGAATGTGCCGCTACCTAGCGCCGCCAGAGAAAGTGCATAGGCCAGGCGTGTTTGGGCAGAAGCAGCAGCCTGGAGGCTTTCGCTGCCGGCACCGCGCTCTCTGGGCGAGAAGCAGACGACTGTTCGTCTCCAGCAAAACGAAAGCGCGACCTGCTACGAAGGGCATAAGAACGAAGGCAGAGCAGCGGCTGGGCTGCTGTGCGAATGGCCCAGGCTGCAAGAGGAAGCGTGCCTGCCACTCGCTTGTTTGCGGATTCACTTGAGCAGTGGGAAGCAGAAAGTTCAACTTGCGGCTACTTGTGCTGCTCCCTATTTCTCTTCCACTGTTCCCTGGAAGCAATTCTGCTAGCTTCATGCTTGGAGATGCAGAGACGCCCGTGGTAGATGCGGTGGAGAAGGGAAAAACCGAGTGCAGAGGACAGTTTCTGGGGCTTGACGTGAGGCAAGGGGAAGGTTCAGCCCAGCAGTGGCTCTTAGCCCTGGAGCCTTTTTCTTTGCTAGCAGCTGCTGCAAGTGGGCAAGGGAGCTGCGAGAGTGCATCGTGTGAGGAGGGCACGTCTCTCGGAGAAAGAAGCTGCCTAGGCGCAGTGTGCTGTGCTCAGCTTCAAGGCTGCTTAGAGAAGGGGGACTTGAAGAACGCCTTCTTTCTGGACGCCTCCTTCTGCGTGCGCTCAAGCCGCGTGGACTCTGCAACAGTGCGGCTGTAAGAAACTGTTTCTGGCCAGCGTGTGTGATGGAGTGCAAGGGCTGCGCCGGACTCTCGGAAGCAGCCGGAGCATTCTCAGCTGACTGTGCTTGTGAAGCAGCTTTGTGCCGAGCTCATGCAATTCGGTGCACTGAGTGCATGAGCCCGGTGCCCGGCTGCTTCGTTCTTCGCCTTCTGTGCTCTGGACAGAAGTGAAGCCCAGCCATGGCTCGGAGCTGTCGCGCTCTTCAGAGGGTATAGCGCACGCATGCACAGGGTTCTGTGCAGGGATTTTCCTCAGCTCGAGGTACAATCATTTTTCTTGCTGCTTTACAGTGTCCAAACCGCGTGTGTAGCTCTCACTGAGCCAAATGCTTCAGGAGAGAAGCACTTGCTGTAAGATTAGCCTTTGGCTGGCCAAGACTTTCAACACAGCACCACAATGCGGGCGACGAGGAGCAGAAAGGACGAACATCTTTTCGTCCTGGCACCTTCTTCTGAGCGAGACGTCTATCCGCATCTTTGCACGGCTGCAAGGTGCGTGCTGGTACTTGGAAGCGAGAAGGCGGCGGCAGAGAGCACGGCGATCTGACGGCGCTGGGCAGGCTGTAAAGGAAGGAAGAGGAGCCCTGGAATGTGCTGCAAATCCAAGTTTCCACGCCTCGGGGGCAAGCTCTGGGGAAGCTCGTTGACCTCAACCTGTGCTCTGTGCCAGACGTAGCCGAGAAGCTTTCCGTTAAGATTCAGGCTACAAGGCAGAGCGAATGTGCCGCTACCTAGCGCCGCCAGAGAAAGTGCATAGGCCAGGCGTGTTTGGGCAGAAGCAGCAGCCTGGAGGCTTTCGCTACCGGCACCGCGCTCTCTGGGCGAGAAGCAGACGACTGTTCGTCTCCAGCAAAACGAAAGCGCGACCTGCTACGAAGGGCATAAGAACGAAGGCAGAGCAGCGGCTGGGCTGCTGTGCGAATGGCCCAGGCTGCAAGAGGAAGCGTGCCTGCCACTCGCTTGTTTGCGGATTCACTTGAGCAGTGGGAAGCAGAAAGTTCAACTTGCGGCTACTTGTGCTGCTCCCTATTTCTCTTCCCCTGTTCCCTGGAAGCAATTCTGCTAGCTTCATGCTTGGAGATGCAGAGACGCCCGTGGTAGATGCGGTGGAGAAGGGAAAAACCGAGTGCAGAGGACAGTTTCTGGGGCTTGACGTGAGGCAAGGGGAAGGTTCAGCCCAGCAGTGGCTCTTAGCCCTGGAGCCTTTTTCTTTGCTAGCAGCTGCTGCAAGTGGGCAAGGGAGCTGCGAGAGTGCATCGTGTGAGGAGGGCACGTCTCTCGGAGAAAGAAGCTGCCTAGGCGCAGTGTGCTGTGCTCAGCTTCAAGGCTGCTTAGAGAAGGGGGACTTGAAGAACGCCTTCTTTCTGGACGCCTCCTTCTGCGTGCGCTCAAGCCGCGTGGACTCTGCAACAGTGCGGCTGTAAGAAACTGTTTCTGGCCAGCTTGTGTGATGGCGTGCAAGGGCTGCGCCGGACTCTCGGAAGCAGCCGGAGCATTCTCAGCTGACTGTGCTTGTGAAGCAGCTTTGTGCTGAGCTCATGCAATTCGGTGCACTGAGTGCATGAGCCCGGTGCCCGGCTGCTTCGTTCTTCGCCTTCTGTGCTCTGGACAGAAGTGAAGCCCAGCCATGGCTCGGAGCTGTCGCGCTCTTCAGAGGGTATAGCGCACGCATGCACAGGGTTCTGTGCAGGGATTTTCCTCAGCTCGAGGTACAATCATTTTTCTTGCTGCTTTACAGTGTCCAAACCGCGTGTGTAGCTCTCACTGAGCCAAATGCTTCAGGAGAGAAGCACTTGCTGTAAGATTAGCCTTTGGCTGGCCAAGACTTTCAACACAGCACCACAATGCGGGCGACGAGGAGCAGAAAGGACGAACATCTTTTCGTCCTGGCACCTTCTTCTGAGCGAGACGTCTATCCGCATCTTTGCTCTCTGCACGGCTGCAAGGTGCGTGCTGGTACTTGGAAGCGAGAAGGCGGCGGCAGAGAGCACGGCGATCTGACGGCGCTGGGCAGGCTGTAAAGGAAGGAAGAGTAGCCCTGGAATGTGCTGCAAATCCAAGTTTCCACGCCTCGGGGGCAAGCTCTGGGGAAGCTCGTTGACCTCAACCTGTGCTCTGTGCCAGACTTAGCCGAGAAGCTTTCCGTTAAGATTCAGGCTACAAGGCAGAGCGAATGTGCCGCTACCTAGCGCCGCCAGAGAAAGTGCATAGGCCAGGCGTGTTTGGGCAGAAGCAGCAGCCTGGAGGCTTTCGCTGCCGGCACCGCGCTCTCTGGGCGAGAAGCAGACGACTGTTCGTCTCCAGCAAAACGAAAGCGCGACCTGCTACGAAGGGCATAAGAACGAAGGCAGAGCAGCGGCTGGGCTGCTGTGCGAATGGCCCAGGCTGCAAGAGGAAGCGTGCCTGCCACTCGCTTGTTTGCGGATTCACTTGAGCAGTGGGAAGCAGAAAGTTCAACTTGCGGCTACTTGTGCTGCTCCCTATTTCTCTTCCACTGTTCCCTGGAAGCAATTCTGCTAGCTTCATGCTTGGAGATGCAGAGACGCCCGTGGTAGATGCGGTGGAGAAGGGAAAAACCGAGTGCAGAGGACAGTTTCTGGGGCTTGACGTGAGGCAAGGGGAAGGTTCAGCCCAGCAGTGGCTCTTAGCCCTGGAGCCTTTTTCTTTGCTAGCAGCTGCTGCAAGTGGGCAAGGGAGCTGCGAGAGTGCATCGTGTGAGGAGGGCACGTCTCTCGGAGAAAGAAGCTGCCTAGGCGCAGTGTGCTGTGCTCAGCTTCAAGGCTGCTTAGAGAAGGGGGACTTGAAGAACGCCTTCTTTCTGGACGCCTCCTTCTGCGTGCGCTCAAGCCGCGTGGACTCTGCAACAGTGCGGCTGTAAGAAACTGTTTCTGGCCAGCTTGTGTGATGGCGTGCAAGGGCTGCGCCGGACTCTCGGAAGCAGCCGGAGCATTCTCAGCTGACTGTGCTTGTGAAGCAGCTTTGTGCTGAGCTCATGCAATTCGGTGCACTGAGTGCATGAGCCCGGTGCCCGGCTGCTTCGTTCTTCGCCTTCTGTGCTCTGGACAGAAGTGAAGCCCAGCCATGGCTCGGAGCTGTCGCGCTCTTCAGAGGGTATAGCGCACGCATGCACAGGGTTCTGTGCAGGGATTTTCCTCAGCTCGAGGTACAATCATTTTTCTTGCTGCTTTACAGTGTCCAAACCGCGTGTGTAGCTCTCACTGAGCCAAATGCTTCAGGAGAGAAGCACTTGCTGTAAGATTAGCCTTTGGCTGGCCAAGACTTTCAACACAGCACCACAATGCGGGCGACGAGGAGCAGAAAGGACGAACATCTTTTCGTCCTGGCACCTTCTTCTGAGCGAGACGTCTATCCGCATCTTTGCTCTCTGCACGGCTGCAAGGTGCGTGCTGGTACTTGGAAGCGAGAAGGCGGCGGCAGAGAGCACGGCGATCTGACGGCGCTGGGCAGGCTGTAAAGGAAGGAAGAGGAGCCCTGGAATGTGCTGCAAATCCAAGTTTCCACGCCTCGGGGGCAAGCTCTGGGGAAGCTCGTTGACCTCAACCTGTGCTCTGTGCCAGACGTAGCCGAGAAGCTTTCCGTTAAGATTCAGGCTACAAGGCAGAGCGAATGTGCCGCTACCTAGCGCCGCCAGAGAAAGTGCATAGGCCAGGCGTGTTTGGGCAGAAGCAGCAGCCTGGAGGCTTTCGCTGCCGGCACCGCGCTCTCTGGGCGAGAAGCAGACGACTGTTCGTCTCCAGCAAAACGAAAGCGCGACCTGCTACGAAGGGCATAAGAACGAAGGCAGAGCAGCGGCTGGGCTGCTGTGCGAATGGCCCAGGCTGCAAGAGGAAGCGTGCCTGCCACTCGCTTGTTTGCGGATTCACTTGAGCAGTGGGAAGCAGAAAGTTCAACTTGCGGCTACTTGTGCTGCTCCCTATTTCTCTTCCCCTGTTCCCTGGAAGCAATTCTGCTAGCTTCATGCTTGGAGATGCAGAGACGCCCGTGGTAGATGCGGTGGAGAAGGGAAAAACCGAGTGCAGAGGACAGTTTCTGGGGCTTGACGTGAGGCAAGGGGAAGGTTCAGCCCAGCAGTGGCTCTTAGCCCTGGAGCCTTTTTCTTTGCTAGCAGCTGCTGCAAGTGGGCAAGGGAGCTGCGAGAGTGCATCGTGTGAGGAGGGCACGTCTCTCGGAGAAAGAAGCTGCCTAGGCGCAGTGTGCTGTGCTCAGCTTCAAGGCTGCTTAGAGAAGGGGGACTTGAAGAACGCCTTCTTTCTGGACGCCTCCTTCTGCGTGCGCTCAAGCCGCGTGGACTCTGCAACAGTGCGGCTGTAAGAAACTGTTTCTGGCCAGCTTGTGTGATGGCGTGCAAGGGCTGCGCCGGACTCTCGGAAGCAGCCGGAGCATTCTCAGCTGACTGTGCTTGTGAAGCAGCTTTGTGCTGAGCTCATGCAATTCGGTGCACTGAGTGCATGAGCCCGGTGCCCGGCTGCTTCGTTCTTCGCCTTCTGTGCTCTGGACACAAGTGAAGCCCAGCCATGGCTCGGAGCTGTCGCGCTCTTCAGAGGGTATAGCGCACGCATGCACAGGGTTCTGTGCAGGGATTTTCCTCAGCTCGAGGTACAATCATTTTTCTTGCTGCTTTACAGTGTCCAAACCGCGTGTGTAGCTCTCACTGAGCCAAATGCTTCAGGAGAGAAGCACTTGCTGTAAGATTAGCCTTTGGCTGGCCAAGACTTTCAACACAGCACCACAATGCGGGCGACGAGGAGCAGAAAGGACGAACATCTTTTCGTCCTGGCACCTTCTTCTGAGCGAGACGTCTATCCGCATCTTTGCTCTCTGCACGGCTGCAAGGTGCGTGCTGGTACTTGGAAGCGAGAAGGCGGCGGCAGAGAGCACGGCGATCTGACGGCGCTGGGCAGGCTGTAAAGGAAGGAAGAGGAGCCCTGGAATGTGCTGCAAATCCAAGTTTCCACGCCTCGGGGGCAAGCTCTGGGGAAGCTCGTTGACCTCAACCTGTGCTCTGTGCCAGACGTAGCCGAGAAGCTTTCCGTTAAGATTCAGGCTACAAGGCAGAGCGAATGTGCCGCTACCTAGCGCCGCCAGAGAAAGTGCATAGGCCAGGCGTGTTTGGGCAGAAGCAGCAGCCTGGAGGCTTTCGCTGCCGGCACCGCGCTCTCTGGGCGAGAAGCAGACGACTGTTCGTCTCCAGCAAAACGAAAGCGCGACCTGCTACGAAGGGCATAAGAACGAAGGCAGAGCAGCGGCTGGGCTGCTGTGCGAATGGCCCAGGCTGCAAGAGGAAGCGTGCCTGCCACTCGCTTGTTTGCGGATTCACTTGAGCAGTGGGAAGCAGAAAGTTCAACTTGCGGCTACTTGTGCTGCTCCCTATTTCTCTTCCACTGTTCCCTGGAAGCAATTCTGCTAGCTTCATGCTTGGAGATGCAGAGACGCCCGTGGTAGATGCGGTGGAGAAGGGAAAAACCGAGTGCAGAGGACAGTTTCTGGGGCTTGACGTGAGGCAAGGGGAAGGTTCAGCCCAGCAGTGGCTCTTAGCCCTGGAGCCTTTTTCTTTGCTAGCAGCTGCTGCAAGTGGGCAAGGGAGCTGCGAGAGTGCATCGTGTGAGGAGGGCACGTCTCTCGGAGAAAGAAGCTGCCTAGGCGCAGTGTGCTGTGCTCAGCTTCAAGGCTGCTTAGAGAAGGGGGACTTGAAGAACGCCTTCTTTCTGGACGCCTCCTTCTGCGTGCGCTCAAGCCGCGTGGACTCTGCAACAGTGCGGCTGTAAGAAACTGTTTCTGGCCAGCTTGTGTGATGGAGTGCAAGGGCTGCGCCGGACTCTCGGAAGCAGCCGGAGCATTCTCAGCTGACTGTGCTTGTGAAGCAGCTTTGTGCCGAACTCATGCAATTCGGTGCACTGAGTGCATGAGCCCGGTGCCCGGCTGCTTCGTTCTTCGCCTTCTGTGCTCTGGACAGAAGTGAAGCCCAGCCATGGCTCGGAGCTGTCGCGCTCTTCAGAGGGTATAGCGCACGCATGCACAGGGTTCTGTGCAGGGATTTTCCTCAGCTCGAGGTACAATCATTTTTCTTGCTGCTTTACAGTGTCCAAACCGCGTGTGTAGCTCTCACTGAGCCAAATGCTTCAGGAGAGAAGCACTTGCTGTAAGATTAGCCTTTGGCTGGCCAAGACTTTCAACACAGCACCACAATGCGGGCGACGAGGAGCAGAAAGGACGAACATCTTTTCGTCCTGGCACCTTCTTCTGAGCGAGACGTCTATCCGCATCTTTGCTCTCTGCACGGCTGCAAGGTGCGTGCTGGTACTTGGAAGCGAGAAGGCGGCGGCAGAGAGCACGGCGATCTGACGGCGCTGGGCAGGCTGTAAAGGAAGGAAGAGGAGCCCTGGAATGTGCTGCAAATCCAAGTTTCCACGCCTCGGGGGCAAGCTCTGGGGAAGCTCGTTGACCTCAACCTGTGCTCTGTGCCAGACGTAGCCGAGAAGCTTTCCGTTAAGATTCAGGCTACAAGGCAGAGCGAATGTGCCGCTACCTAGCGCCGCCAGAGAAAGTGCATAGGCCAGGCGTGTTTGGGCAGAAGCAGCAGCCTGGAGGCTTTCGCTGCCGGCACCGTGCTCTCTGGGCGAGAAGCAGACGACTGTTCGTCTCCAGCAAAACGAAAGCGCGACCTGCTACGAAGGGCATAAGAACGAAGGCAGAGCAGCGGCTGGGCTGCTGTGCGAATGGCCCAGGCTGCAAGAGGAAGCGTGCCTGCCACTCGCTTGTTTGCGGATTCACTTGAGCAGTGGGAAGCAGAAAGTTCAACTTGCGGCTACTTGTGCTGCTCCCTATTTCTCTTCCACTGTTCCCTGGAAGCAATTCTGCTAGCTTCATGCTTGGAGATGCAGAGACGCCCGTGGTAGATGCGGTGGAGAAGGGAAAAACCGAGTGCAGAGGACAGTTTCTGGGGCTTGACGTGAGGCAAGGGGAAGGTTCAGCCCAGCAGTGGCTCTTAGCCCTGGAGCCTTTTTCTTTGCTAGCAGCTGCTGCAAGTGGGCAAGGGAGCTGCGAGAGTGCATCGTGTGAGGAGGGCACGTCTCTCGGAGAAAGAAGCTGCCTAGGCGCAGTGTGCTGTGCTCAGCTTCAAGGCTGCTTAGAGAAGGGGGACTTGAAGAACGCCTTCTTTCTGGACGCCTCCTTCTGCGTGCGCTCAAGCCGCGTGGACTCTGCAACAGTGCGGCTGTAAGAAACTGTTTCTGGCCAGCGTGTGTGATGGAGTGCAAGGGCTGCGCCGGACTCTCGGAAGCAGCCGGAGCATTCTCAGCTGACTGTGCTTGTGAAGCAGCTTTGTGCTGAGCTCATGCAATTCGGTGCACTGAGTGCATGAGCCCGGTGCCCGGCTGCTTCGTTCTTCGCCTTCTGTGCTCTGGACAGAAGTGAAGCCCAGCCATGGCTCGGAGCTGTCGCGCTCTTCAGAGGGTATAGCGCACGCATGCACAGGGTTCTGTGCAGGGATTTTCCTCAGCTCGAGGTACAATCATTTTTCTTGCTGCTTTACAGTGTCCAAACCGCGTGTGTAGCTCTCACTGAGCCAAATGCTTCAGGAGAGAAGCACCTGCTGCATTAGCCTTTGGCTGGCCAAGACTTTCAACACAGCACCACAATGCGGGCGACGAGGAGCAGAAAGGACGAACATCTTTTCGTCCTGGCACCTTCTTCTGAGCGAGACGTCTATCCGCATCTTTGCACGGCTGCAAGGTGCGTGCTGGTACTTGGAAGCGAGAAGGCGGCGGCAGAGAGCACGGCGATCTGACGGCGCTGGGCAGGCTGTAAAGGAAGGAAGAGGAGCCCTGGAATGTGCTGCAAATCCAAGTTTCCACGCCTCGGGGGCAAGCTCTGGGGAAGCTCGTTGACCTCAACCTGTGCTCTGTGCCAGACGTAGCCGAGAAGCTTTCCGTTAAGATTCAGGCTACAAGGCAGAGCGAATGTGCCGCTACCTAGCGCCGCCAGAGAAAGTGCATAGGCCAGGCGTGTTTGGGCAGAAGCAGCAGCCTGGAGGCTTTCGCTGCCGGCACCGTGCTCTCTGGGCGAGAAGCAGACGACTGTTCGTCTCCAGCAAAACGAAAGCGCGACCTGCTACGAAGGGCATAAGAACGAAGGCAGAGCAGCGGCTGGGCTGCTGTGCGAATGGCCCAGGCTGCAAGAGGAAGCGTGCCTGCCACTCGCTTGTTTGCGGATTCACTTGAGCAGTGGGAAGCAGAAAGTTCAACTTGCGGCTACTTGTGCTGCTCCCTATTTCTCTTCCACTGTTCCCTGGAAGCAATTCTGCTAGCTTCATGCTTGGAGATGCAGAGACGCCCGTGGTAGATGCGGTGGAGAAGGGAAAAACCGAGTGCAGAGGACAGTTTCTGGGGCTTGACGTGAGGCAAGGGGAAGGTTCAGCCCAGCAGTGGCTCTTAGCCCTGGAGCCTTTTTCTTTGCTAGCAGCTGCTGCAAGTGGGCAAGGGAGCTGCGAGAGTGCATCGTGTGAGGAGGGCACGTCTCTCGGAGAAAGAAGCTGCCTAGGCGCAGTGTGCTGTGCTCAGCTTCAAGGCTGCTTAGAGAAGGGGGACTTGAAGAACGCCTTCTTTCTGGACGCCTCCTTCTGCGTGCGCTCAAGCCGCGTGGACTCTGCAACAGTGCGGCTGTAAGAAACTGTTTCTGGCCAGCTTGTGTGATGGAGTGCAAGGGCTGCGCCGGACTCTCGGAAGCAGCCGGAGCATTCTCAGCTGACTGTGCTTGTGAAGCAGCTTTGTGCCGAGCTCATGCAATTCGGTGCACTGAGTGCATGAGCCCGGTGCCCGGCTGCTTCGTTCTTCGCCTTCTGTGCTCTGGACAGAAGTGAAGCCCAGCCATGGCTCGGAGCTGTCGCGCTCTTCAGAGGGTATAGCGCACGCATGCACAGGGTTCTGTGCAGGGATTTTCCTCAGCTCGAGGTACAATCATTTTTCTTGCTGCTTTACAGTGTCCAAACCGCGTGTGTAGCTCTCACTGAGCCAAATGCTTCAGGAGAGAAGCACTTGCTGTAAGATTAGCCTTTGGCTGGCCAAGACTTTCAACACAGCACCACAATGCGGGCGACGAGGAGCAGAAAGGACGAACATCTTTTCGTCCTGGCACCTTCTTCTGAGCGAGACGTCTATCCGCATCTTTGCTCTCTGCACGGCTGCAAGGTGCGTGCTGGTACTTGGAAGCGAGAAGGCGGCGGCAGAGAGCACGGCGATCTGACGGCGCTGGGCAGGCTGTAAAGGAAGGAAGAGTAGCCCTGGAATGTGCTGCAAATCCAAGTTTCCACGCCTCGGGGGCAAGCTCTGGGGAAGCTCGTTGACCTCAACCTGTGCTCTGTGCCAGACGTAGCCGAGAAGCTTTCCGTTAAGATTCAGGCTACAAGGCAGAGCGAATGTGCCGCTACCTAGCGCCGCCAGAGAAAGTGCATAGGCCAGGCGTGTTTGGGCAGAAGCAGCAGCCTGGAGGCTTTCGCTGCCGGCACCGTGCTCTCTGGGCGAGAAGCAGACGACTGTTCGTCTCCAGCAAAACGAAAGCGCGACCTGCTACGAAGGGCATAAGAACGAAGGCAGAGCAGCGGCTGGGCTGCTGTGCGAATGGCCCAGGCTGCAAGAGGAAGCGTGCCTGCCACTCGCTTGTTTGCGGATTCACTTGAGCAGTGGGAAGCAGAAAGTTCAACTTGCGGCTACTTGTGCTGCTCCCTATTTCTCTTCCACTGTTCCCTGGAAGCAATTCTGCTAGCTTCATGCTTGGAGATGCAGAGACGCCCGTGGTAGATGCGGTGGAGAAGGGAAAAACCGAGTGCAGAGGACAGTTTCTGGGGCTTGACGTGAGGCAAGGGGAAGGTTCAGCCCAGCAGTGGCTCTTAGCCCTGGAGCCTTTTTCTTTGCTAGCAGCTGCTGCAAGTGGGCAAGGGAGCTGCGAGAGTGCATCGTGTGAGGAGGGCACGTCTCTCGGAGAAAGAAGCTGCCTAGGCGCAGTGTGCTGTGCTCAGCTTCAAGGCTGCTTAGAGAAGGGGGACTTGAAGAACGCCTTCTTTCTGGACGCCTCCTTCTGCGTGCGCTCAAGCCGCGTGGACTCTGCAACAGTGCGGCTGTAAGAAACTGTTTCTGGCCAGCGTGTGTGATGGAGTGCAAGGGCTGCGCCGGACTCTCGGAAGCAGCCGGAGCATTCTCAGCTGACTGTGCTTGTGAAGCAGCTTTGTGCTGAGCTCATGCAATTCGGTGCACTGAGTGCATGAGCCCGGTGCCCGGCTGCTTCGTTCTTCGCCTTCTGTGCTCTGGACAGAAGTGAAGCCCAGCCATGGCTCGGAGCTGTCGCGCTCTTCAGAGGGTATAGCGCACGCATGCACAGGGTTCTGTGCAGGGATTTTCCTCAGCTCGAGGTACAATCATTTTTCTTGCTGCTTTACAGTGTCCAAACCGCGTGTGTAGCTCTCACTGAGCCAAATGCTTCAGGAGAGAAGCACCTGCTGCATTAGCCTTTGGCTGGCCAAGACTTTCAACACAGCACCACAATGCGGGCGACGAGGAGCAGAAAGGACGAACATCTTTTCGTCCTGGCACCTTCTTCTGAGCGAGACGTCTATCCGCATCTTTGCACGGCTGCAAGGTGCGTGCTGGTACTTGGAAGCGAGAAGGCGGCGGCAGAGAGCACGGCGATCTGACGGCGCTGGGCAGGCTGTAAAGGAAGGAAGAGGAGCCCTGGAATGTGCTGCAAATCCAAGTTTCCACGCCTCGGGGGCAAGCTCTGGGGAAGCTCGTTGACCTCAACCTGTGCTCTGTGCCAGACGTAGCCGAGAAGCTTTCCGTTAAGATTCAGGCTACAAGGCAGAGCGAATGTGCCGCTACCTAGCGCCGCCAGAGAAAGTGCATAGGCCAGGCGTGTTTGGGCAGAAGCAGCAGCCTGGAGGCTTTCGCTGCCGGCACCGTGCTCTCTGGGCGAGAAGCAGACGACTGTTCGTCTCCAGCAAAACGAAAGCGCGACCTGCTACGAAGGGCATAAGAACGAAGGCAGAGCAGCGGCTGGGCTGCTGTGCGAATGGCCCAGGCTGCAAGAGGAAGCGTGCCTGCCACTCGCTTGTTTGCGGATTCACTTGAGCAGTGGGAAGCAGAAAGTTCAACTTGCGGCTACTTGTGCTGCTCCCTATTTCTCTTCCACTGTTCCCTGGAAGCAATTCTGCTAGCTTCATGCTTGGAGATGCAGAGACGCCCGTGGTAGATGCGGTGGAGAAGGGAAAAACCGAGTGCAGAGGACAGTTTCTGGGGCTTGACGTGAGGCAAGGGGAAGGTTCAGCCCAGCAGTGGCTCTTAGCCCTGGAGCCTTTTTCTTTGCTAGCAGCTGCTGCAAGTGGGCAAGGGAGCTGCGAGAGTGCATCGTGTGAGGAGGGCACGTCTCTCGGAGAAAGAAGCTGCCTAGGCGCAGTGTGCTGTGCTCAGCTTCAAGGCTGCTTAGAGAAGGGGGACTTGAAGAACGCCTTCTTTCTGGACGCCTCCTTCTGCGTGCGCTCAAGCCGCGTGGACTCTGCAACAGTGCGGCTGTAAGAAACTGTTTCTGGCCAGCTTGTGTGATGGAGTGCAAGGGCTGCGCCGGACTCTCGGAAGCAGCCGGAGCATTCTCAGCTGACTGTGCTTGTGAAGCAGCTTTGTGCCGAGCTCATGCAATTCGGTGCACTGAGTGCATGAGCCCGGTGCCCGGCTGCTTCGTTCTTCGCCTTCTGTGCTCTGGACAGAAGTGAAGCCCAGCCATGGCTCGGAGCTGTCGCGCTCTTCAGAGGGTATAGCGCACGCATGCACAGGGTTCTGTGCAGGGATTTTCCTCAGCTCGAGGTACAATCATTTTTCTTGCTGCTTTACAGTGTCCAAACCGCGTGTGTAGCTCTCACTGAGCCAAATGCTTCAGGAGAGAAGCACTTGCTGTAAGATTAGCCTTTGGCTGGCCAAGACTTTCAACACAGCACCACAATGCGGGCGACGAGGAGCAGAAAGGACGAACATCTTTTCGTCCTGGCACCTTCTTCTGAGCGAGACGTCTATCCGCATCTTTGCTCTCTGCACGGCTGCAAGGTGCGTGCTGGTACTTGGAAGCGAGAAGGCGGCGGCAGAGAGCACGGCGATCTGACGGCGCTGGGCAGGCTGTAAAGGAAGGAAGAGTAGCCCTGGAATGTGCTGCAAATCCAAGTTTCCACGCCTCGGGGGCAAGCTCTGGGGAAGCTCGTTGACCTCAACCTGTGCTCTGTGCCAGACGTAGCCGAGAAGCTTTCCGTTAAGATTCAGGCTACAAGGCAGAGCGAATGTGCCGCTACCTAGCGCCGCCAGAGAAAGTGCATAGGCCAGGCGTGTTTGGGCAGAAGCAGCAGCCTGGAGGCTTTCGCTGCCGGCACCGTGCTCTCTGGGCGAGAAGCAGACGACTGTTCGTCTCCAGCAAAACGAAAGCGCGACCTGCTACGAAGGGCATAAGAACGAAGGCAGAGCAGCGGCTGGGCTGCTGTGCGAATGGCCCAGGCTGCAAGAGGAAGCGTGCCTGCCACTCGCTTGTTTGCGGATTCACTTGAGCAGTGGGAAGCAGAAAGTTCAACTTGCGGCTACTTGTGCTGCTCCCTATTTCTCTTCCACTGTTCCCTGGAAGCAATTCTGCTAGCTTCATGCTTGGAGATGCAGAGACGCCCGTGGTAGATGCGGTGGAGAAGGGAAAAACCGAGTGCAGAGGACAGTTTCTGGGGCTTGACGTGAGGCAAGGGGAAGGTTCAGCCCAGCAGTGGCTCTTAGCCCTGGAGCCTTTTTCTTTGCTAGCAGCTGCTGCAAGTGGGCAAGGGAGCTGCGAGAGTGCATCGTGTGAGGAGGGCACGTCTCTCGGAGAAAGAAGCTGCCTAGGCGCAGTGTGCTGTGCTCAGCTTCAAGGCTGCTTAGAGAAGGGGGACTTGAAGAACGCCTTCTTTCTGGACGCCTCCTTCTGCGTGCGCTCAAGCCGCGTGGACTCTGCAACAGTGCGGCTGTAAGAAACTGTTTCTGGCCAGCGTGTGTGATGGAGTGCAAGGGCTGCGCCGGACTCTCGGAAGCAGCCGGAGCATTCTCAGCTGACTGTGCTTGTGAAGCAGCTTTGTGCTGAGCTCATGCAATTCGGTGCACTGAGTGCATGAGCCCGGTGCCCGGCTGCTTCGTTCTTCGCCTTCTGTGCTCTGGACAGAAGTGAAGCCCAGCCATGGCTCGGAGCTGTCGCGCTCTTCAGAGGGTATAGCGCACGCATGCACAGGGTTCTGTGCAGGGATTTTCCTCAGCTCGAGGTACAATCATTTTTCTTGCTGCTTTACAGTGTCCAAACCGCGTGTGTAGCTCTCACTGAGCCAAATGCTTCAGGAGAGAAGCACCTGCTGCATTAGCCTTTGGCTGGCCAAGACTTTCAACACAGCACCACAATGCGGGCGACGAGGAGCAGAAAGGACGAACATCTTTTCGTCCTGGCACCTTCTTCTGAGCGAGACGTCTATCCGCATCTTTGCACGGCTGCAAGGTGCGTGCTGGTACTTGGAAGCGAGAAGGCGGCGGCAGAGAGCACGGCGATCTGACGGCGCTGGGCAGGCTGTAAAGGAAGGAAGAGGAGCCCTGGAATGTGCTGCAAATCCAAGTTTCCACGCCTCGGGGGCAAGCTCTGGGGAAGCTCGTTGACCTCAACCTGTGCTCTGTGCCAGACGTAGCCGAGAAGCTTTCCGTTAAGATTCAGGCTACAAGGCAGAGCGAATGTGCCGCTACCTAGCGCCGCCAGAGAAAGTGCATAGGCCAGGCGTGTTTGGGCAGAAGCAGCAGCCTGGAGGCTTTTGCTGCCGGCACCGTGCTCTCTGGGCGAGAAGCAGACGACTGTTCGTCTCCAGCAAAACGAAAGCGCGACCTGCTACGAAGGGCATAAGAACGAAGGCAGAGCAGCGGCTGGGCTGCTGTGCGAATTGCCCAGGCTGCAAGAGGAAGCGTGCCTGCCACTCGCTTGTTTGCGGATTCACTTGAGCAGTGGGAAGCAGAAAGTTCAACTTGCGGCTACTTGTGCTGCTCCCTATTTCTCTTCCCCTGTTCCCTGGAAGCAATTCTGCTAGCTTCATGCTTGGAGATGCAGAGACGCCCGTGGTAGATGCGGTGGAGAAGGGAAAAACCGAGTGCAGAGGACAGTTTCTGGGGCTTGACGTGAGGCAAGGGGAAGGTTCAGCCCAGCAGTGGCTCTTAGCCCTGGAGCCTTTTTCTTTGCTAGCAGCTGCTGCAAGTGGGCAAGGGAGCTGCGAGAGTGCATCGTGTGAGGAGGGCACGTCTCTCGGAGAAAGAAGCTGCCTAGGCGCAGTGTGCTGTGCTCAGCTTCAAGGCTGCTTAGAGAAGGGGGACTTGAAGAACGCCTTCTTTCTGGACGCCTCCTTCTGCGTGCGCTCAAGCCGCGTGGACTCTGCAACAGTGCGGCTGTAAGAAACTGTTTCTGGCCAGCTTGTGTGATGGAGTGCAAGGGCTGCGCCGGACTCTCGGAAGCAGCCGGAGCATTCTCAGCTGACTGTGCTTGTGAAGCAGCTTTGTGCCGAACTCATGCAATTCGGTGCACTGAGTGCATGAGCCCGGTGCCCGGCTGCTTCGTTCTTCGCCTTCTGTGCTCTGGACAGAAGTGAAGCCCAGCCATGGCTCGGAGCTGTCGCGCTCTTCAGAGGGTATAGCGCACGCATGCACAGGGTTCTGTGCAGGGATTTTCCTCAGCTCGAGGTACAATCATTTTTCTTGCTGCTTTACAGTGTCCAAACCGCGTGTGTAGCTCTCACTGAGCCAAATGCTTCAGGAGAGAAGCACTTGCTGTAAGATTAGCCTTTGGCTGGCCAAGACTTTCAACACAGCACCACAATGCGGGCGACGAGGAGCAGAAAGGACGAACATCTTTTCGTCCTGGCACCTTCTTCTGAGCGAGACGTCTATCCGCATCTTTGCTCTCTGCACGGCTGCAAGGTGCGTGCTGGTACTTGGAAGCGAGAAGGCGGCGGCAGAGAGCACGGCGATCTGACGGCGCTGGGCAGGCTGTAAAGGAAGGAAGAGTAGCCCTGGAATGTGCTGCAAATCCAAGTTTCCACGCCTCGGGGGCAAGCTCTGGGGAAGCTCGTTGACCTCAACCTGTGCTCTGTGCCAGACGTAGCCGAGAAGCTTTCCGTTAAGATTCAGGCTACAAGGCAGAGCGAATGTGCCGCTACCTAGCGCCGCCAGAGAAAGTGCATAGGCCAGGCGTGTTTGGGCAGAAGCAGCAGCCTGGAGGCTTTCGCTACCGGCACCGCGCTCTCTGGGCGAGAAGCAGACGACTGTTCGTCTCCAGCAAAACGAAAGCGCGACCTGCTACGAAGGGCATAAGAACGAAGGCAGAGCAGCGGCTGGGCTGCTGTGCGAATGGCCCAGGCTGCAAGAGGAAGCGTGCCTGCCACTCGCTTGTTTGCGGATTCACTTGAGCAGTGGGAAGCAGAAAGTTCAACTTGCGGCTACTTGTGCTGCTCCCTATTTCTCTTCCCCTGTTCCCTGGAAGCAATTCTGCTAGCTTCATGCTTGGAGATGCAGAGACGCCCGTGGTAGATGCGGTGGAGAAGGGAAAAACCGAGTGCAGAGGACAGTTTCTGGGGCTTGACGTGAGGCAAGGGGAAGGTTGAGCCCAGCAGTGGCTCTTAGCCCTGGAGCCTTTTTCTTTGCTAGCAGCTGCTGCAAGTGGGCAAGGGAGCTGCGAGAGTGCATCGTGTGAGGAGGGCACGTCTCTCGGAGAAAGAAGCTGCCTAGGCGCAGTGTGCTGTGCTCAGCTTCAAGGCTGCTTAGAGAAGGGGGACTTGAAGAACGCCTTCTTTCTGGACGCCTCCTTCTGCGTGCGCTCAAGCCGCGTGGACTCTGCAACAGTGCGGCTGTAAGAAACTGTTTCTGGCCAGCTTGTGTGATGGCGTGCAAGGGCTGCGCCGGACTCTCGGAAGCAGCCGGAGCATTCTCAGCTGACTGTGCTTGTGAAGCAGCTTTGTGCTGAGCTCATGCAATTCGGTGCACTGAGTGCATGAGCCCGGTGCCCGGCTGCTTCGTTCTTCGCCTTCTGTGCTCTGGACAGAAGTGAAGCCCAGCCATGGCTCGGAGCTGTCGCGCTCTTCAGAGGGTATAGCGCACGCATGCACAGGGTTCTGTGCAGGGATTTTCCTCAGCTCGAGGTACAATCATTTTTCTTGCTGCTTTACAGTGTCCAAACCGCGTGTGTAGCTCTCACTGAGCCAAATGCTTCAGGAGAGAAGCACTTGCTGTAAGATTAGCCTTTGGCTGGCCAAGACTTTCAACACAGCACCACAATGCGGGCGACGAGGAGCAGAAAGGACGAACATCTTTTCGTCCTGGCACCTTCTTCTGAGCGAGACGTCTATCCGCATCTTTGCACGGCTGCAAGGTGCGTGCTGGTACTTGGAAGCGAGAAGGCGGCGGCAGAGAGCACGGCGATCTGACGGCGCTGGGCAGGCTGTAAAGGAAGGAAGAGGAGCCCTGGAATGTGCTGCAAATCCAAGTTTCCACGCCTCGGGGGCAAGCTCTGGGGAAGCTCGTTGACCTCAACCTGTGCTCTGTGCCAGACGTAGCCGAGAAGCTTTCCGTTAAGATTCAGGCTACAAGGCAGAGCGAATGTGCCGCTACCTAGCGCCGCCAGAGAAAGTGCATAGGCCAGGCGTGTTTGGGCAGAAGCAGCAGCCTGGAGGCTTTCGCTGCCGGCACCGCGCTCTCTGGGCGAGAAGCAGACGACTGTTCGTCTCCAGCAAAACGAAAGCGCGACCTGCTACGAAGGGCATAAGAACGAAGGCAGAGCAGCGGCTGGGCTGCTGTGCGAATGGCCCAGGCTGCAAGAGGAAGCGTGCCTGCCACTCGCTTGTTTGCGGATTCACTTGAGCAGTGGGAAGCAGAAAGTTCAACTTGCGGCTACTTGTGCTGCTCCCTATTTCTCTTCCACTGTTCCCTGGAAGCAATTCTGCTAGCTTCATGCTTGGAGATGCAGAGACGCCCGTGGTAGATGCGGTGGAGAAGGGAAAAACCGAGTGCAGAGGACAGTTTCTGGGGCTTGACGTGAGGCAAGGGGAAGGTTCAGCCCAGCAGTGGCTCTTAGCCCTGGAGCCTTTTTCTTTGCTAGCAGCTGCTGCAAGTGGGCAAGGGAGCTGCGAGAGTGCATCGTGTGAGGAGGGCACGTCTCTCGGAGAAAGAAGCTGCCTAGGCGCAGTGTGCTGTGCTCAGCTTCAAGGCTGCTTAGAGAAGGGGGACTTGAAGAACGCCTTCTTTCTGGACGCCTCCTTCTGCGTGCGCTCAAGCCGCGTGGACTCTGCAACAGTGCGGCTGTAAGAAACTGTTTCTGGCCAGCTTGTGTGATGGCGTGCAAGGGCTGCGCCGGACTCTCGGAAGCAGCCGGAGCATTCTCAGCTGACTGTGCTTGTGAAGCAGCTTTGTGCTGAGCTCATGCAATTCGGTGCACTGAGTGCATGAGCCCGGTGCCCGGCTGCTTCGTTCTTCGCCTTCTGTGCTCTGGACACAAGTGAAGCCCAGCCATGGCTCGGAGCTGTCGCGCTCTTCAGAGGGTATAGCGCACGCATGCACAGGGTTCTGTGCAGGGATTTTCCTCAGCTCGAGGTACAATCATTTTTCTTGCTGCTTTACAGTGTCCAAACCGCGTGTGTAGCTCTCACTGAGCCAAATGCTTCAGGAGAGAAGCACTTGCTGTAAGATTAGCCTTTGGCTGGCCAAGACTTTCAACACAGCACCACAATGCGGGCGACGAGGAGCAGAAAGGACGAACATCTTTTCGTCCTGGCACCTTCTTCTGAGCGAGACGTCTATCCGCATCTTTGCTCTCTGCACGGCTGCAAGGTGCGTGCTGGTACTTGGAAGCGAGAAGGCGGCGGCAGAGAGCACGGCGATCTGACGGCGCTGGGCAGGCTGTAAAGGAAGGAAGAGTAGCCCTGGAATGTGCTGCAAATCCAAGTTTCCACGCCTCGGGGGCAAGCTCTGGGGAAGCTCGTTGACCTCAACCTGTGCTCTGTGCCAGACTTAGCCGAGAAGCTTTCCGTTAAGATTCAGGCTACAAGGCAGAGCGAATGTGCCGCTACCTAGCGCCGCCAGAGAAAGTGCATAGGCCAGGCGTGTTTGGGCAGAAGCAGCAGCCTGGAGGCTTTCGCTGCCGGCACCGCGCTCTCTGGGCGAGAAGCAGACGACTGTTCGTCTCCAGCAAAACGAAAGCGCGACCTGCTACGAAGGGCATAAGAACGAAGGCAGAGCAGCGGCTGGGCTGCTGTGCGAATGGCCCAGGCTGCAAGAGGAAGCGTGCCTGCCACTCGCTTGTTTGCGGATTCACTTGAGCAGTGGGAAGCAGAAAGTTCAACTTGCGGCTACTTGTGCTGCTCCCTATTTCTCTTCCACTGTTCCCTGGAAGCAATTCTGCTAGCTTCATGCTTGGAGATGCAGAGACGCCCGTGGTAGATGCGGTGGAGAAGGGAAAAACCGAGTGCAGAGGACAGTTTCTGGGGCTTGACGTGAGGCAAGGGGAAGGTTCAGCCCAGCAGTGGCTCTTAGCCCTGGAGCCTTTTTCTTTGCTAGCAGCTGCTGCAAGTGGGCAAGGGAGCTGCGAGAGTGCATCGTGTGAGGAGGGCACGTCTCTCGGAGAAAGAAGCTGCCTAGGCGCAGTGTGCTGTGCTCAGCTTCAAGGCTGCTTAGAGAAGGGGGACTTGAAGAACGCCTTCTTTCTGGACGCCTCCTTCTGCGTGCGCTCAAGCCGCGTGGACTCTGCAACAGTGCGGCTGTAAGAAACTGTTTCTGGCCAGCTTGTGTGATGGCGTGCAAGGGCTGCGCCGGACTCTCGGAAGCAGCCGGAGCATTCTCAGCTGACTGTGCTTGTGAAGCAGCTTTGTGCTGAGCTCATGCAATTCGGTGCACTGAGTGCATGAGCCCGGTGCCCGGCTGCTTCGTTCTTCGCCTTCTGTGCTCTGGACAGAAGTGAAGCCCAGCCATGGCTCGGAGCTGTCGCGCTCTTCAGAGGGTATAGCGCACGCATGCACAGGGTTCTGTGCAGGGATTTTCCTCAGCTCGAGGTACAATCATTTTTCTTGCTGCTTTACAGTGTCCAAACCGCGTGTGTAGCTCTCACTGAGCCAAATGCTTCAGGAGAGAAGCACTTGCTGTAAGATTAGCCTTTGGCTGGCCAAGACTTTCAACACAGCACCACAATGCGGGCGACGAGGAGCAGAAAGGACGAACATCTTTTCGTCCTGGCACCTTCTTCTGAGCGAGACGTCTATCCGCATCTTTGCTCTCTGCACGGCTGCAAGGTGCGTGCTGGTACTTGGAAGCGAGAAGGCGGCGGCAGAGAGCACGGCGATCTGACGGCGCTGGGCAGGCTGTAAAGGAAGGAAGAGGAGCCCTGGAATGTGCTGCAAATCCAAGTTTCCACGCCTCGGGGGCAAGCTCTGGGGAAGCTCGTTGACCTCAACCTGTGCTCTGTGCCAGACGTAGCCGAGAAGCTTTCCGTTAAGATTCAGGCTACAAGGCAGAGCGAATGTGCCGCTACCTAGCGCCGCCAGAGAAAGTGCATAGGCCAGGCGTGTTTGGGCAGAAGCAGCAGCCTGGAGGCTTTCGCTGCCGGCACCGCGCTCTCTGGGCGAGAAGCAGACGACTGTTCGTCTCCAGCAAAACGAAAGCGCGACCTGCTACGAAGGGCATAAGAACGAAGGCAGAGCAGCGGCTGGGCTGCTGTGCGAATGGCCCAGGCTGCAAGAGGAAGCGTGCCTGCCACTCGCTTGTTTGCGGATTCACTTGAGCAGTGGGAAGCAGAAAGTTCAACTTGCGGCTACTTGTGCTGCTCCCTATTTCTCTTCCCCTGTTCCCTGGAAGCAATTCTGCTAGCTTCATGCTTGGAGATGCAGAGACGCCCGTGGTAGATGCGGTGGAGAAGGGAAAAACCGAGTGCAGAGGACAGTTTCTGGGGCTTGACGTGAGGCAAGGGGAAGGTTGAGCCCAGCAGTGGCTCTTAGCCCTGGAGCCTTTTTCTTTGCTAGCAGCTGCTGCAAGTGGGCAAGGGAGCTGCGAGAGTGCATCGTGTGAGGAGGGCACGTCTCTCGGAGAAAGAAGCTGCCTAGGCGCAGTGTGCTGTGCTCAGCTTCAAGGCTGCTTAGAGAAGGGGGACTTGAAGAACGCCTTCTTTCTGGACGCCTCCTTCTGCGTGCGCTCAAGCCGCGTGGACTCTGCAACAGTGCGGCTGTAAGAAACTGTTTCTGGCCAGCTTGTGTGATGGAGTGCAAGGGCTGCGCCGGACTCTCGGAAGCAGCCGGAGCATTCTCAGCTGACTGTGCTTGTGAAGCAGCTTTGTGCCGAACTCATGCAATTCGGTGCACTGAGTGCATGAGCCCGGTGCCCGGCTGCTTCGTTCTTCGCCTTCTGTGCTCTGGACACAAGTGAAGCCCAGCCATGGCTCGGAGCTGTCGCGCTCTTCAGAGGGTATAGCGCACGCATGCACAGGGTTCTGTGCAGGGATTTTCCTCAGCTCGAGGTACAATCATTTTTCTTGCTGCTTTACAGTGTCCAAACCGCGTGTGTAGCTCTCACTGAGCCAAATGCTTCAGGAGAGAAGCACTTGCTGTAAGATTAGCCTTTGGCTGGCCAAGACTTTCAACACAGCACCACAATGCGGGCGACGAGGAGCAGAAAGGACGAACATCTTTTCGTCCTGGCACCTTCTTCTGAGCGAGACGTCTATCCGCATCTTTGCTCTCTGCACGGCTGCAAGGTGCGTGCTGGTACTTGGAAGCGAGAAGGCGGCGGCAGAGAGCACGGCGATCTGACGGCGCTGGGCAGGCTGTAAAGGAAGGAAGAGTAGCCCTGGAATGTGCTGCAAATCCAAGTTTCCACGCCTCGGGGGCAAGCTCTGGGGAAGCTCGTTGACCTCAACCTGTGCTCTGTGCCAGACGTAGCCGAGAAGCTTTCCGTTAAGATTCAGGCTACAAGGCAGAGCGAATGTGCCGCTACCTAGCGCCGCCAGAGAAAGTGCATAGGCCAGGCGTGTTTGGGCAGAAGCAGCAGCCTGGAGGCTTTCGCTGCCGGCACCGTGCTCTCTGGGCGAGAAGCAGACGACTGTTCGTCTCCAGCAAAACGAAAGCGCGACCTGCTACGAAGGGCATAAGAACGAAGGCAGAGCAGCGGCTGGGCTGCTGTGCGAATGGCCCAGGCTGCAAGAGGAAGCGTGCCTGCCACTCGCTTGTTTGCGGATTCACTTGAGCAGTGGGAAGCAGAAAGTTCAACTTGCGGCTACTTGTGCTGCTCCCTATTTCTCTTCCACTGTTCCCTGGAAGCAATTCTGCTAGCTTCATGCTTGGAGATGCAGAGACGCCCGTGGTAGATGCGGTGGAGAAGGGAAAAACCGAGTGCAGAGGACAGTTTCTGGGGCTTGACGTGAGGCAAGGGGAAGGTTCAGCCCAGCAGTGGCTCTTAGCCCTGGAGCCTTTTTCTTTGCTAGCAGCTGCTGCAAGTGGGCAAGGGAGCTGCGAGAGTGCATCGTGTGAGGAGGGCACGTCTCTCGGAGAAAGAAGCTGCCTAGGCGCAGTGTGCTGTGCTCAGCTTCAAGGCTGCTTAGAGAAGGGGGACTTGAAGAACGCCTTCTTTCTGGACGCCTCCTTCTGCGTGCGCTCAAGCCGCGTGGACTCTGCAACAGTGCGGCTGTAAGAAACTGTTTCTGGCCAGCGTGTGTGATGGAGTGCAAGGGCTGCGCCGGACTCTCGGAAGCAGCCGGAGCATTCTCAGCTGACTGTGCTTGTGAAGCAGCTTTGTGCTGAGCTCATGCAATTCGGTGCACTGAGTGCATGAGCCCGGTGCCCGGCTGCTTCGTTCTTCGCCTTCTGTGCTCTGGACAGAAGTGAAGCCCAGCCATGGCTCGGAGCTGTCGCGCTCTTCAGAGGGTATAGCGCACGCATGCACAGGGTTCTGTGCAGGGATTTTCCTCAGCTCGAGGTACAATCATTTTTCTTGCTGCTTTACAGTGTCCAAACCGCGTGTGTAGCTCTCACTGAGCCAAATGCTTCAGGAGAGAAGCACCTGCTGCATTAGCCTTTGGCTGGCCAAGACTTTCAACACAGCACCACAATGCGGGCGACGAGGAGCAGAAAGGACGAACATCTTTTCGTCCTGGCACCTTCTTCTGAGCGAGACGTCTATCCGCATCTTTGCACGGCTGCAAGGTGCGTGCTGGTACTTGGAAGCGAGAAGGCGGCGGCAGAGAGCACGGCGATCTGACGGCGCTGGGCAGGCTGTAAAGGAAGGAAGAGGAGCCCTGGAATGTGCTGCAAATCCAAGTTTCCACGCCTCGGGGGCAAGCTCTGGGGAAGCTCGTTGACCTCAACCTGTGCTCTGTGCCAGACGTAGCCGAGAAGCTTTCCGTTAAGATTCAGGCTACAAGGCAGAGCGAATGTGCCGCTACCTAGCGCCGCCAGAGAAAGTGCATAGGCCAGGCGTGTTTGGGCAGAAGCAGCAGCCTGGAGGCTTTCGCTGCCGGCACCGTGCTCTCTGGGCGAGAAGCAGACGACTGTTCGTCTCCAGCAAAACGAAAGCGCGACCTGCTACGAAGGGCATAAGAACGAAGGCAGAGCAGCGGCTGGGCTGCTGTGCGAATGGCCCAGGCTGCAAGAGGAAGCGTGCCTGCCACTCGCTTGTTTGCGGATTCACTTGAGCAGTGGGAAGCAGAAAGTTCAACTTGCGGCTACTTGTGCTGCTCCCTATTTCTCTTCCACTGTTCCCTGGAAGCAATTCTGCTAGCTTCATGCTTGGAGATGCAGAGACGCCCGTGGTAGATGCGGTGGAGAAGGGAAAAACCGAGTGCAGAGGACAGTTTCTGGGGCTTGACGTGAGGCAAGGGGAAGGTTCAGCCCAGCAGTGGCTCTTAGCCCTGGAGCCTTTTTCTTTGCTAGCAGCTGCTGCAAGTGGGCAAGGGAGCTGCGAGAGTGCATCGTGTGAGGAGGGCACGTCTCTCGGAGAAAGAAGCTGCCTAGGCGCAGTGTGCTGTGCTCAGCTTCAAGGCTGCTTAGAGAAGGGGGACTTGAAGAACGCCTTCTTTCTGGACGCCTCCTTCTGCGTGCGCTCAAGCCGCGTGGACTCTGCAACAGTGCGGCTGTAAGAAACTGTTTCTGGCCAGCTTGTGTGATGGAGTGCAAGGGCTGCGCCGGACTCTCGGAAGCAGCCGGAGCATTCTCAGCTGACTGTGCTTGTGAAGCAGCTTTGTGCCGAGCTCATGCAATTCGGTGCACTGAGTGCATGAGCCCGGTGCCCGGCTGCTTCGTTCTTCGCCTTCTGTGCTCTGGACAGAAGTGAAGCCCAGCCATGGCTCGGAGCTGTCGCGCTCTTCAGAGGGTATAGCGCACGCATGCACAGGGTTCTGTGCAGGGATTTTCCTCAGCTCGAGGTACAATCATTTTTCTTGCTGCTTTACAGTGTCCAAACCGCGTGTGTAGCTCTCACTGAGCCAAATGCTTCAGGAGAGAAGCACTTGCTGTAAGATTAGCCTTTGGCTGGCCAAGACTTTCAACACAGCACCACAATGCGGGCGACGAGGAGCAGAAAGGACGAACATCTTTTCGTCCTGGCACCTTCTTCTGAGCGAGACGTCTATCCGCATCTTTGCTCTCTGCACGGCTGCAAGGTGCGTGCTGGTACTTGGAAGCGAGAAGGCGGCGGCAGAGAGCACGGCGATCTGACGGCGCTGGGCAGGCTGTAAAGGAAGGAAGAGGAGCCCTGGAATGTGCTGCAAATCCAAGTTTCCACGCCTCGGGGGCAAGCTCTGGGGAAGCTCGTTGACCTCAACCTGTGCTCTGTGCCAGACGTAGCCGAGAAGCTTTCCGTTAAGATTCAGGCTACAAGGCAGAGCGAATGTGCCGCTACCTAGCGCCGCCAGAGAAAGTGCATAGGCCAGGCGTGTTTGGGCAGAAGCAGCAGCCTGGAGGCTTTCGCTGCCGGCACCGTGCTCTCTGGGCGAGAAGCAGACGACTGTTCGTCTCCAGCAAAACGAAAGCGCGACCTGCTACGAAGGGCATAAGAACGAAGGCAGAGCAGCGGCTGGGCTGCTGTGCGAATGGCCCAGGCTGCAAGAGGAAGCGTGCCTGCCACTCGCTTGTTTGCGGATTCACTTGAGCAGTGGGAAGCAGAAAGTTCAACTTGCGGCTACTTGTGCTGCTCCCTATTTCTCTTCCACTGTTCCCTGGAAGCAATTCTGCTAGCTTCATGCTTGGAGATGCAGAGACGCCCGTGGTAGATGCGGTGGAGAAGGGAAAAACCGAGTGCAGAGGACAGTTTCTGGGGCTTGACGTGAGGCAAGGGGAAGGTTCAGCCCAGCAGTGGCTCTTAGCCCTGGAGCCTTTTTCTTTGCTAGCAGCTGCTGCAAGTGGGCAAGGGAGCTGCGAGAGTGCATCGTGTGAGGAGGGCACGTCTCTCGGAGAAAGAAGCTGCCTAGGCGCAGTGTGCTGTGCTCAGCTTCAAGGCTGCTTAGAGAAGGGGGACTTGAAGAACGCCTTCTTTCTGGACGCCTCCTTCTGCGTGCGCTCAAGCCGCGTGGACTCTGCAACAGTGCGGCTGTAAGAAACTGTTTCTGGCCAGCGTGTGTGATGGAGTGCAAGGGCTGCGCCGGACTCTCGGAAGCAGCCGGAGCATTCTCAGCTGACTGTGCTTGTGAAGCAGCTTTGTGCTGAGCTCATGCAATTCGGTGCACTGAGTGCATGAGCCCGGTGCCCGGCTGCTTCGTTCTTCGCCTTCTGTGCTCTGGACAGAAGTGAAGCCCAGCCATGGCTCGGAGCTGTCGCGCTCTTCAGAGGGTATAGCGCACGCATGCACAGGGTTCTGTGCAGGGATTTTCCTCAGCTCGAGGTACAATCATTTTTCTTGCTGCTTTACAGTGTCCAAACCGCGTGTGTAGCTCTCACTGAGCCAAATGCTTCAGGAGAGAAGCACCTGCTGCATTAGCCTTTGGCTGGCCAAGACTTTCAACACAGCACCACAATGCGGGCGACGAGGAGCAGAAAGGACGAACATCTTTTCGTCCTGGCACCTTCTTCTGAGCGAGACGTCTATCCGCATCTTTGCACGGCTGCAAGGTGCGTGCTGGTACTTGGAAGCGAGAAGGCGGCGGCAGAGAGCACGGCGATCTGACGGCGCTGGGCAGGCTGTAAAGGAAGGAAGAGGAGCCCTGGAATGTGCTGCAAATCCAAGTTTCCACGCCTCGGGGGCAAGCTCTGGGGAAGCTCGTTGACCTCAACCTGTGCTCTGTGCCAGACGTAGCCGAGAAGCTTTCCGTTAAGATTCAGGCTACAAGGCAGAGCGAATGTGCCGCTACCTAGCGCCGCCAGAGAAAGTGCATAGGCCAGGCGTGTTTGGGCAGAAGCAGCAGCCTGGAGGCTTTTGCTGCCGGCACCGTGCTCTCTGGGCGAGAAGCAGACGACTGTTCGTCTCCAGCAAAACGAAAGCGCGACCTGCTACGAAGGGCATAAGAACGAAGGCAGAGCAGCGGCTGGGCTGCTGTGCGAATTGCCCAGGCTGCAAGAGGAAGCGTGCCTGCCACTCGCTTGTTTGCGGATTCACTTGAGCAGTGGGAAGCAGAAAGTTCAACTTGCGGCTACTTGTGCTGCTCCCTATTTCTCTTCCACTGTTCCCTGGAAGCAATTCTGCTAGCTTCATGCTTGGAGATGCAGAGACGCCCGTGGTAGATGCGGTGGAGAAGGGAAAAACCGAGTGCAGAGGACAGTTTCTGGGGCTTGACGTGAGGCAAGGGGAAGGTTCAGCCCAGCAGTGGCTCTTAGCCCTGGAGCCTTTTTCTTTGCTAGCAGCTGCTGCAAGTGGGCAAGGGAGCTGCGAGAGTGCATCGTGTGAGGAGGGCACGTCTCTCGGAGAAAGAAGCTGCCTAGGCGCAGTGTGCTGTGCTCAGCTTCAAGGCTGCTTAGAGAAGGGGGACTTGAAGAACGCCTTCTTTCTGGACGCCTCCTTCTGCGTGCGCTCAAGCCGCGTGGACTCTGCAACAGTGCGGCTGTAAGAAACTGTTTCTGGCCAGCTTGTGTGATGGAGTGCAAGGGCTGCGCCGGACTCTCGGAAGCAGCCGGAGCATTCTCAGCTGACTGTGCTTGTGAAGCAGCTTTGTGCCGAACTCATGCAATTCGGTGCACTGAGTGCATGAGCCCGGTGCCCGGCTGCTTCGTTCTTCGCCTTCTGTGCTCTGGACAGAAGTGAAGCCCAGCCATGGCTCGGAGCTGTCGCGCTCTTCAGAGGGTATAGCGCACGCATGCACAGGGTTCTGTGCAGGGATTTTCCTCAGCTCGAGGTACAATCATTTTTCTTGCTGCTTTACAGTGTCCAAACCGCGTGTGTAGCTCTCACTGAGCCAAATGCTTCAGGAGAGAAGCACTTGCTGTAAGATTAGCCTTTGGCTGGCCAAGACTTTCAACACAGCACCACAATGCGGGCGACGAGGAGCAGAAAGGACGAACATCTTTTCGTCCTGGCACCTTCTTCTGAGCGAGACGTCTATCCGCATCTTTGCTCTCTGCACGGCTGCAAGGTGCGTGCTGGTACTTGGAAGCGAGAAGGCGGCGGCAGAGAGCACGGCGATCTGACGGCGCTGGGCAGGCTGTAAAGGAAGGAAGAGTAGCCCTGGAATGTGCTGCAAATCCAAGTTTCCACGCCTCGGGGGCAAGCTCTGGGGAAGCTCGTTGACCTCAACCTGTGCTCTGTGCCAGACGTAGCCGAGAAGCTTTCCGTTAAGATTCAGGCTACAAGGCAGAGCGAATGTGCCGCTACCTAGCGCCGCCAGAGAAAGTGCATAGGCCAGGCGTGTTTGGGCAGAAGCAGCAGCCTGGAGGCTTTCGCTACCGGCACCGCGCTCTCTGGGCGAGAAGCAGACGACTGTTCGTCTCCAGCAAAACGAAAGCGCGACCTGCTACGAAGGGCATAAGAACGAAGGCAGAGCAGCGGCTGGGCTGCTGTGCGAATGGCCCAGGCTGCAAGAGGAAGCGTGCCTGCCACTCGCTTGTTTGCGGATTCACTTGAGCAGTGGGAAGCAGAAAGTTCAACTTGCGGCTACTTGTGCTGCTCCCTATTTCTCTTCCCCTGTTCCCTGGAAGCAATTCTGCTAGCTTCATGCTTGGAGATGCAGAGACGCCCGTGGTAGATGCGGTGGAGAAGGGAAAAACCGAGTGCAGAGGACAGTTTCTGGGGCTTGACGTGAGGCAAGGGGAAGGTTGAGCCCAGCAGTGGCTCTTAGCCCTGGAGCCTTTTTCTTTGCTAGCAGCTGCTGCAAGTGGGCAAGGGAGCTGCGAGAGTGCATCGTGTGAGGAGGGCACGTCTCTCGGAGAAAGAAGCTGCCTAGGCGCAGTGTGCTGTGCTCAGCTTCAAGGCTGCTTAGAGAAGGGGGACTTGAAGAACGCCTTCTTTCTGGACGCCTCCTTCTGCGTGCGCTCAAGCCGCGTGGACTCTGCAACAGTGCGGCTGTAAGAAACTGTTTCTGGCCAGCTTGTGTGATGGCGTGCAAGGGCTGCGCCGGACTCTCGGAAGCAGCCGGAGCATTCTCAGCTGACTGTGCTTGTGAAGCAGCTTTGTGCCGAGCTCATGCAATTCGGTGCACTGAGTGCATGAGCCCGGTGCCCGGCTGCTTCGTTCTTCGCCTTCTGTGCTCTGGACAGAAGTGAAGCCCAGCCATGGCTCGGAGCTGTCGCGCTCTTCAGAGGGTATAGCGCACGCATGCACAGGGTTCTGTGCAGGGATTTTCCTCAGCTCGAGGTACAATCATTTTTCTTGCTGCTTTACAGTGTCCAAACCGCGTGTGTAGCTCTCACTGAGCCAAATGCTTCAGGAGAGAAGCACTTGCTGTAAGATTAGCCTTTGGCTGGCCAAGACTTTCAACACAGCACCACAATGCGGGCGACGAGGAGCAGAAAGGACGAACATCTTTTCGTCCTGGCACCTTCTTCTGAGCGAGACGTCTATCCGCATCTTTGCACGGCTGCAAGGTGCGTGCTGGTACTTGGAAGCGAGAAGGCGGCGGCAGAGAGCACGGCGATCTGACGGCGCTGGGCAGGCTGTAAAGGAAGGAAGAGGAGCCCTGGAATGTGCTGCAAATCCAAGTTTCCACGCCTCGGGGGCAAGCTCTGGGGAAGCTCGTTGACCTCAACCTGTGCTCTGTGCCAGACGTAGCCGAGAAGCTTTCCGTTAAGATTCAGGCTACAAGGCAGAGCGAATGTGCCGCTACCTAGCGCCGCCAGAGAAAGTGCATAGGCCAGGCGTGTTTGGGCAGAAGCAGCAGCCTGGAGGCTTTCGCTGCCGGCACCGTGCTCTCTGGGCGAGAAGCAGACGACTGTTCGTCTCCAGCAAAACGAAAGCGCGACCTGCTACGAAGGGCATAAGAACGAAGGCAGAGCAGCGGCTGGGCTGCTGTGCGAATGGCCCAGGCTGCAAGAGGAAGCGTGCCTGCCACTCGCTTGTTTGCGGATTCACTTGAGCAGTGGGAAGCAGAAAGTTCAACTTGCGGCTACTTGTGCTGCTCCCTATTTCTCTTCCACTGTTCCCTGGAAGCAATTCTGCTAGCTTCATGCTTGGAGATGCAGAGACGCCCGTGGTAGATGCGGTGGAGAAGGGAAAAACCGAGTGCAGAGGACAGTTTCTGGGGCTTGACGTGAGGCAAGGGGAAGGTTCAGCCCAGCAGTGGCTCTTAGCCCTGGAGCCTTTTTCTTTGCTAGCAGCTGCTGCAAGTGGGCAAGGGAGCTGCGAGAGTGCATCGTGTGAGGAGGGCACGTCTCTCGGAGAAAGAAGCTGCCTAGGCGCAGTGTGCTGTGCTCAGCTTCAAGGCTGCTTAGAGAAGGGGGACTTGAAGAACGCCTTCTTTCTGGACGCCTCCTTCTGCGTGCGCTCAAGCCGCGTGGACTCTGCAACAGTGCGGCTGTAAGAAACTGTTTCTGGCCAGCTTGTGTGATGGAGTGCAAGGGCTGCGCCGGACTCTCGGAAGCAGCCGGAGCATTCTCAGCTGACTGTGCTTGTGAAGCAGCTTTGTGCCGAGCTCATGCAATTCGGTGCACTGAGTGCATGAGCCCGGTGCCCGGCTGCTTCGTTCTTCGCCTTCTGTGCTCTGGACACAAGTGAAGCCCAGCCATGGCTCGGAGCTGTCGCGCTCTTCAGAGGGTATAGCGCACGCATGCACAGGGTTCTGTGCAGGGATTTTCCTCAGCTCGAGGTACAATCATTTTTCTTGCTGCTTTACAGTGTCCAAACCGCGTGTGTAGCTCTCACTGAGCCAAATGCTTCAGGAGAGAAGCACTTGCTGTAAGATTAGCCTTTGGCTGGCCAAGACTTTCAACACAGCACCACAATGCGGGCGACGAGGAGCAGAAAGGACGAACATCTTTTCGTCCTGGCACCTTCTTCTGAGCGAGACGTCTATCCGCATCTTTGCTCTCTGCACGGCTGCAAGGTGCGTGCTGGTACTTGGAAGCGAGAAGGCGGCGGCAGAGAGCACGGCGATCTGACGGCGCTGGGCAGGCTGTAAAGGAAGGAAGAGGAGCCCTGGAATGTGCTGCAAATCCAAGTTTCCACGCCTCGGGGGCAAGCTCTGGGGAAGCTCGTTGACCTCAACCTGTGCTCTGTGCCAGACGTAGCCGAGAAGCTTTCCGTTAAGATTCAGGCTACAAGGCAGAGCGAATGTGCCGCTACCTAGCGCCGCCAGAGAAAGTGCATAGGCCAGGCGTGTTTGGGCAGAAGCAGCAGCCTGGAGGCTTTCGCTGCCGGCACCGCGCTCTCTGGGCGAGAAGCAGACGACTGTTCGTCTCCAGCAAAACGAAAGCGCGACCTGCTACGAAGGGCATAAGAACGAAGGCAGAGCAGCGGCTGGGCTGCTGTGCGAATGGCCCAGGCTGCAAGAGGAAGCGTGCCTGCCACTCGCTTGTTTGCGGATTCACTTGAGCAGTGGGAAGCAGAAAGTTCAACTTGCGGCTACTTGTGCTGCTCCCTATTTCTCTTCCACTGTTCCCTGGAAGCAATTCTGCTAGCTTCATGCTTGGAGATGCAGAGACGCCCGTGGTAGATGCGGTGGAGAAGGGAAAAACCGAGTGCAGAGGACAGTTTCTGGGGCTTGACGTGAGGCAAGGGGAAGGTTCAGCCCAGCAGTGGCTCTTAGCCCTGGAGCCTTTTTCTTTGCTAGCAGCTGCTGCAAGTGGGCAAGGGAGCTGCGAGAGTGCATCGTGTGAGGAGGGCACGTCTCTCGGAGAAAGAAGCTGCCTAGGCGCAGTGTGCTGTGCTCAGCTTCAAGGCTGCTTAGAGAAGGGGGACTTGAAGAACGCCTTCTTTCTGGACGCCTCCTTCTGCGTGCGCTCAAGCCGCGTGGACTCTGCAACAGTGCGGCTGTAAGAAACTGTTTCTGGCCAGCTTGTGTGATGGCGTGCAAGGGCTGCGCCGGACTCTCGGAAGCAGCCGGAGCATTCTCAGCTGACTGTGCTTGTGAAGCAGCTTTGTGCCGAGCTCATGCAATTCGGTGCACTGAGTGCATGAGCCCGGTGCCCGGCTGCTTCGTTCTTCGCCTTCTGTGCTCTGGACAGAAGTGAAGCCCAGCCATGGCTCGGAGCTGTCGCGCTCTTCAGAGGGTATAGCGCACGCATGCACAGGGTTCTGTGCAGGGATTTTCCTCAGCTCGAGGTACAATCATTTTTCTTGCTGCTTTACAGTGTCCAAACCGCGTGTGTAGCTCTCACTGAGCCAAATGCTTCAGGAGAGAAGCACTTGCTGTAAGATTAGCCTTTGGCTGGCCAAGACTTTCAACACAGCACCACAATGCGGGCGACGAGGAGCAGAAAGGACGAACATCTTTTCGTCCTGGCACCTTCTTCTGAGCGAGACGTCTATCCGCATCTTTGCACGGCTGCAAGGTGCGTGCTGGTACTTGGAAGCGAGAAGGCGGCGGCAGAGAGCACGGCGATCTGACGGCGCTGGGCAGGCTGTAAAGGAAGGAAGAGGAGCCCTGGAATGTGCTGCAAATCCAAGTTTCCACGCCTCGGGGGCAAGCTCTGGGGAAGCTCGTTGACCTCAACCTGTGCTCTGTGCCAGACGTAGCCGAGAAGCTTTCCGTTAAGATTCAGGCTACAAGGCAGAGCGAATGTGCCGCTACCTAGCGCCGCCAGAGAAAGTGCATAGGCCAGGCGTGTTTGGGCAGAAGCAGCAGCCTGGAGGCTTTCGCTGCCGGCACCGCGCTCTCTGGGCGAGAAGCAGACGACTGTTCGTCTCCAGCAAAACGAAAGCGCGACCTGCTACGAAGGGCATAAGAACGAAGGCAGAGCAGCGGCTGGGCTGCTGTGCGAATGGCCCAGGCTGCAAGAGGAAGCGTGCCTGCCACTCGCTTGTTTGCGGATTCACTTGAGCAGTGGGAAGCAGAAAGTTCAACTTGCGGCTACTTGTGCTGCTCCCTATTTCTCTTCCCCTGTTCCCTGGAAGCAATTCTGCTAGCTTCATGCTTGGAGATGCAGAGACGCCCGTGGTAGATGCGGTGGAGAAGGGAAAAACCGAGTGCAGAGGACAGTTTCTGGGGCTTGACGTGAGGCAAGGGGAAGGTTCAGCCCAGCAGTGGCTCTTAGCCCTGGAGCCTTTTTCTTTGCTAGCAGCTGCTGCAAGTGGGCAAGGGAGCTGCGAGAGTGCATCGTGTGAGGAGGGCACGTCTCTCGGAGAAAGAAGCTGCCTAGGCGCAGTGTGCTGTGCTCAGCTTCAAGGCTGCTTAGAGAAGGGGGACTTGAAGAACGCCTTCTTTCTGGACGCCTCCTTCTGCGTGCGCTCAAGCCGCGTGGACTCTGCAACAGTGCGGCTGTAAGAAACTGTTTCTGGCCAGCTTGTGTGATGGCGTGCAAGGGCTGCGCCGGACTCTCGGAAGCAGCCGGAGCATTCTCAGCTGACTGTGCTTGTGAAGCAGCTTTGTGCTGAGCTCATGCAATTCGGTGCACTGAGTGCATGAGCCCGGTGCCCGGCTGCTTCGTTCTTCGCCTTCTGTGCTCTGGACAGAAGTGAAGCCCAGCCATGGCTCGGAGCTGTCGCGCTCTTCAGAGGGTATAGCGCACGCATGCACAGGGTTCTGTGCAGGGATTTTCCTCAGCTCGAGGTACAATCATTTTTCTTGCTGCTTTACAGTGTCCAAACCGCGTGTGTAGCTCTCACTGAGCCAAATGCTTCAGGAGAGAAGCACTTGCTGTAAGATTAGCCTTTGGCTGGCCAAGACTTTCAACACAGCACCACAATGCGGGCGACGAGGAGCAGAAAGGACGAACATCTTTTCGTCCTGGCACCTTCTTCTGAGCGAGACGTCTATCCGCATCTTTGCTCTCTGCACGGCTGCAAGGTGCGTGCTGGTACTTGGAAGCGAGAAGGCGGCGGCAGAGAGCACGGCGATCTGACGGCGCTGGGCAGGCTGTAAAGGAAGGAAGAGGAGCCCTGGAATGTGCTGCAAATCCAAGTTTCCACGCCTCGGGGGCAAGCTCTGGGGAAGCTCGTTGACCTCAACCTGTGCTCTGTGCCAGACGTAGCCGAGAAGCTTTCCGTTAAGATTCAGGCTACAAGGCAGAGCGAATGTGCCGCTACCTAGCGCCGCCAGAGAAAGTGCATAGGCCAGGCGTGTTTGGGCAGAAGCAGCAGCCTGGAGGCTTTCGCTGCCGGCACCGCGCTCTCTGGGCGAGAAGCAGACGACTGTTCGTCTCCAGCAAAACGAAAGCGCGACCTGCTACGAAGGGCATAAGAACGAAGGCAGAGCAGCGGCTGGGCTGCTGTGCGAATGGCCCAGGCTGCAAGAGGAAGCGTGCCTGCCACTCGCTTGTTTGCGGATTCACTTGAGCAGTGGGAAGCAGAAAGTTCAACTTGCGGCTACTTGTGCTGCTCCCTATTTCTCTTCCACTGTTCCCTGGAAGCAATTCTGCTAGCTTCATGCTTGGAGATGCAGAGACGCCCGTGGTAGATGCGGTGGAGAAGGGAAAAACCGAGTGCAGAGGACAGTTTCTGGGGCTTGACGTGAGGCAAGGGGAAGGTTCAGCCCAGCAGTGGCTCTTAGCCCTGGAGCCTTTTTCTTTGCTAGCAGCTGCTGCAAGTGGGCAAGGGAGCTGCGAGAGTGCATCGTGTGAGGAGGGCACGTCTCTCGGAGAAAGAAGCTGCCTAGGCGCAGTGTGCTGTGCTCAGCTTCAAGGCTGCTTAGAGAAGGGGGACTTGAAGAACGCCTTCTTTCTGGACGCCTCCTTCTGCGTGCGCTCAAGCCGCGTGGACTCTGCAACAGTGCGGCTGTAAGAAACTGTTTCTGGCCAGCTTGTGTGATGGAGTGCAAGGGCTGCGCCGGACTCTCGGAAGCAGCCGGAGCATTCTCAGCTGACTGTGCTTGTGAAGCAGCTTTGTGCTGAGCTCATGCAATTCGGTGCACTGAGTGCATGAGCCCGGTGCCCGGCTGCTTCGTTCTTCGCCTTCTGTGCTCTGGACAGAAGTGAAGCCCAGCCATGGCTCGGAGCTGTCGCGCTCTTCAGAGGGTATAGCGCACGCATGCACAGGGTTCTGTGCAGGGATTTTCCTCAGCTCGAGGTACAATCATTTTTCTTGCTGCTTTACAGTGTCCAAACCGCGTGTGTAGCTCTCACTGAGCCAAATGCTTCAGGAGAGAAGCACCTGCTGCATTAGCCTTTGGCTGGCCAAGACTTTCAACACAGCACCACAATGCGGGCGACGAGGAGCAGAAAGGACGAACATCTTTTCGTCCTGGCACCTTCTTCTGAGCGAGACGTCTATCCGCATCTTTGCTCTCTGCACGGCTGCAAGGTGCGTGCTGGTACTTGGAAGCGAGAAGGCGGCGGCAGAGAGCACGGCGATCTGACGGCGCTGGGCAGGCTGTAAAGGAAGGAAGAGTAGCCCTGGAATGTGCTGCAAATCCAAGTTTCCACGCCTCGGGGGCAAGCTCTGGGGAAGCTCGTTGACCTCAACCTGTGCTCTGTGCCAGACGTAGCCGAGAAGCTTTCCGTTAAGATTCAGGCTACAAGGCAGAGCGAATGTGCCGCTACCTAGCGCCGCCAGAGAAAGTGCATAGGCCAGGCGTGTTTGGGCAGAAGCAGCAGCCTGGAGGCTTTCGCTGCCGGCACCGCGCTCTCTGGGCGAGAAGCAGACGACTGTTCGTCTCCAGCAAAACGAAAGCGCGACCTGCTACGAAGGGCATAAGAACGAAGGCAGAGCAGCGGCTGGGCTGCTGTGCGAATGGCCCAGGCTGCAAGAGGAAGCGTGCCTGCCACTCGCTTGTTTGCGGATTCACTTGAGCAGTGGGAAGCAGAAAGTTCAACTTGCGGCTACTTGTGCTGCTCCCTATTTCTCTTCCCCTGTTCCCTGGAAGCAATTCTGCTAGCTTCATGCTTGGAGATGCAGAGACGCCCGTGGTAGATGCGGTGGAGAAGGGAAAAACCGAGTGCAGAGGACAGTTTCTGGGGCTTGACGTGAGGCAAGGGGAAGGTTCAGCCCAGCAGTGGCTCTTAGCCCTGGAGCCTTTTTCTTTGCTAGCAGCTGCTGCAAGTGGGCAAGGGAGCTGCGAGAGTGCATCGTGTGAGGAGGGCACGTCTCTCGGAGAAAGAAGCTGCCTAGGCGCAGTGTGCTGTGCTCAGCTTCAAGGCTGCTTAGAGAAGGGGGACTTGAAGAACGCCTTCTTTCTGGACGCCTCCTTCTGCGTGCGCTCAAGCCGCGTGGACTCTGCAACAGTGCGGCTGTAAGAAACTGTTTCTGGCCAGCGTGTGTGATGGAGTGCAAGGGCTGCGCCGGACTCTCGGAAGCAGCCGGAGCATTCTCAGCTGACTGTGCTTGTGAAGCAGCTTTGTGCCGAGCTCATGCAATTCGGTGCACTGAGTGCATGAGCCCGGTGCCCGGCTGCTTCGTTCTTCGCCTTCTGTGCTCTGGACAGAAGTGAAGCCCAGCCATGGCTCGGAGCTGTCGCGCTCTTCAGAGGGTATAGCGCACGCATGCACAGGGTTCTGTGCAGGGATTTTCCTCAGCTCGAGGTACAATCATTTTTCTTGCTGCTTTACAGTGTCCAAACCGCGTGTGTAGCTCTCACTGAGCCAAATGCTTCAGGAGAGAAGCACTTGCTGTAAGATTAGCCTTTGGCTGGCCAAGACTTTCAACACAGCACCACAATGCGGGCGACGAGGAGCAGAAAGGACGAACATCTTTTCGTCCTGGCACCTTCTTCTGAGCGAGACGTCTATCCGCATCTTTGCACGGCTGCAAGGTGCGTGCTGGTACTTGGAAGCGAGAAGGCGGCGGCAGAGAGCACGGCGATCTGACGGCGCTGGGCAGGCTGTAAAGGAAGGAAGAGGAGCCCTGGAATGTGCTGCAAATCCAAGTTTCCACGCCTCGGGGGCAAGCTCTGGGGAAGCTCGTTGACCTCAACCTGTGCTCTGTGCCAGACGTAGCCGAGAAGCTTTCCGTTAAGATTCAGGCTACAAGGCAGAGCGAATGTGCCGCTACCTAGCGCCGCCAGAGAAAGTGCATAGGCCAGGCGTGTTTGGGCAGAAGCAGCAGCCTGGAGGCTTTCGCTACCGGCACCGCGCTCTCTGGGCGAGAAGCAGACGACTGTTCGTCTCCAGCAAAACGAAAGCGCGACCTGCTACGAAGGGCATAAGAACGAAGGCAGAGCAGCGGCTGGGCTGCTGTGCGAATGGCCCAGGCTGCAAGAGGAAGCGTGCCTGCCACTCGCTTGTTTGCGGATTCACTTGAGCAGTGGGAAGCAGAAAGTTCAACTTGCGGCTACTTGTGCTGCTCCCTATTTCTCTTCCCCTGTTCCCTGGAAGCAATTCTGCTAGCTTCATGCTTGGAGATGCAGAGACGCCCGTGGTAGATGCGGTGGAGAAGGGAAAAACCGAGTGCAGAGGACAGTTTCTGGGGCTTGACGTGAGGCAAGGGGAAGGTTCAGCCCAGCAGTGGCTCTTAGCCCTGGAGCCTTTTTCTTTGCTAGCAGCTGCTGCAAGTGGGCAAGGGAGCTGCGAGAGTGCATCGTGTGAGGAGGGCACGTCTCTCGGAGAAAGAAGCTGCCTAGGCGCAGTGTGCTGTGCTCAGCTTCAAGGCTGCTTAGAGAAGGGGGACTTGAAGAACGCCTTCTTTCTGGACGCCTCCTTCTGCGTGCGCTCAAGCCGCGTGGACTCTGCAACAGTGCGGCTGTAAGAAACTGTTTCTGGCCAGCTTGTGTGATGGCGTGCAAGGGCTGCGCCGGACTCTCGGAAGCAGCCGGAGCATTCTCAGCTGACTGTGCTTGTGAAGCAGCTTTGTGCTGAGCTCATGCAATTCGGTGCACTGAGTGCATGAGCCCGGTGCCCGGCTGCTTCGTTCTTCGCCTTCTGTGCTCTGGACAGAAGTGAAGCCCAGCCATGGCTCGGAGCTGTCGCGCTCTTCAGAGGGTATAGCGCACGCATGCACAGGGTTCTGTGCAGGGATTTTCCTCAGCTCGAGGTACAATCATTTTTCTTGCTGCTTTACAGTGTCCAAACCGCGTGTGTAGCTCTCACTGAGCCAAATGCTTCAGGAGAGAAGCACTTGCTGTAAGATTAGCCTTTGGCTGGCCAAGACTTTCAACACAGCACCACAATGCGGGCGACGAGGAGCAGAAAGGACGAACATCTTTTCGTCCTGGCACCTTCTTCTGAGCGAGACGTCTATCCGCATCTTTGCACGGCTGCAAGGTGCGTGCTGGTACTTGGAAGCGAGAAGGCGGCGGCAGAGAGCACGGCGATCTGACGGCGCTGGGCAGGCTGTAAAGGAAGGAAGAGTAGCCCTGGAATGTGCTGCAAATCCAAGTTTCCACGCCTCGGGGGCAAGCTCTGGGGAAGCTCGTTGACCTCAACCTGTGCTCTGTGCCAGACTTAGCCGAGAAGCTTTCCGTTAAGATTCAGGCTACAAGGCAGAGCGAATGTGCCGCTACCTAGCGCCGCCAGAGAAAGTGCATAGGCCAGGCGTGTTTGGGCAGAAGCAGCAGCCTGGAGGCTTTCGCTACCGGCACCGCGCTCTCTGGGCGAGAAGCAGACGACTGTTCGTCTCCAGCAAAACGAAAGCGCGACCTGCTACGAAGGGCATAAGAACGAAGGCAGAGCAGCGGCTGGGCTGCTGTGCGAATGGCCCAGGCTGCAAGAGGAAGCGTGCCTGCCACTCGCTTGTTTGCGGATTCACTTGAGCAGTGGGAAGCAGAAAGTTCAACTTGCGGCTACTTGTGCTGCTCCCTATTTCTCTTCCCCTGTTCCCTGGAAGCAATTCTGCTAGCTTCATGCTTGGAGATGCAGAGACGCCCGTGGTAGATGCGGTGGAGAAGGGAAAAACCGAGTGCAGAGGACAGTTTCTGGGGCTTGACGTGAGGCAAGGGGAAGGTTGAGCCCAGCAGTGGCTCTTAGCCCTGGAGCCTTTTTCTTTGCTAGCAGCTGCTGCAAGTGGGCAAGGGAGCTGCGAGAGTGCATCGTGTGAGGAGGGCACGTCTCTCGGAGAAAGAAGCTGCCTAGGCGCAGTGTGCTGTGCTCAGCTTCAAGGCTGCTTAGAGAAGGGGGACTTGAAGAACGCCTTCTTTCTGGACGCCTCCTTCTGCGTGCGCTCAAGCCGCGTGGACTCTGCAACAGTGCGGCTGTAAGAAACTGTTTCTGGCCAGCGTGTGTGATGGAGTGCAAGGGCTGCGCCGGACTCTCGGAAGCAGCCGGAGCATTCTCAGCTGACTGTGCTTGTGAAGCAGCTTTGTGCCGAGCTCATGCAATTCGGTGCACTGAGTGCATGAGCCCGGTGCCCGGCTGCTTCGTTCTTCGCCTTCTGTGCTCTGGACACAAGTGAAGCCCAGCCATGGCTCGGAGCTGTCGCGCTCTTCAGAGGGTATAGCGCACGCATGCACAGGGTTCTGTGCAGGGATTTTCCTCAGCTCGAGGTACAATCATTTTTCTTGCTGCTTTACAGTGTCCAAACCGCGTGTGTAGCTCTCACTGAGCCAAATGCTTCAGGAGAGAAGCACTTGCTGTAAGATTAGCCTTTGGCTGGCCAAGACTTTCAACACAGCACCACAATGCGGGCGACGAGGAGCAGAAAGGACGAACATCTTTTCGTCCTGGCACCTTCTTCTGAGCGAGACGTCTATCCGCATCTTTGCTCTCTGCACGGCTGCAAGGTGCGTGCTGGTACTTGGAAGCGAGAAGGCGGCGGCAGAGAGCACGGCGATCTGACGGCGCTGGGCAGGCTGTAAAGGAAGGAAGAGTAGCCCTGGAATGTGCTGCAAATCCAAGTTTCCACGCCTCGGGGGCAAGCTCTGGGGAAGCTCGTTGACCTCAACCTGTGCTCTGTGCCAGACGTAGCCGAGAAGCTTTCCGTTAAGATTCAGGCTACAAGGCAGAGCGAATGTGCCGCTACCTAGCGCCGCCAGAGAAAGTGCATAGGCCAGGCGTGTTTGGGCAGAAGCAGCAGCCTGGAGGCTTTCGCTGCCGGCACCGCGCTCTCTGGGCGAGAAGCAGACGGCTGTTCGTCTCCAGCAAAACGAAAGCGCGACCTGCTACGAAGGGCATAAGAACGAAGGCAGAGCAGCGGCTGGGCTGCTGTGCGAATGGCCCAGGCTGCAAGAGGAAGCGTGCCTGCCACTCGCTTGTTTGCGGATTCACTTGAGCAGTGGGAAGCAGAAAGTTCAACTTGCGGCTACTTGTGCTGCTCCCTATTTCTCTTCCCCTGTTCCCTGGAAGCAATTCTGCTAGCTTCATGCTTGGAGATGCAGAGACGCCCGTGGTAGATGCGGTGGAGAAGGGAAAAACCGAGTGCAGAGGACAGTTTCTGGGGCTTGACGTGAGGCAAGGGAAAGGTTCAGCCCAGCAGTGGCTCTTAGCCCTGGAGCCTTTTTCTTTGCTAGCAGCTGCTGCAAGTGGGCAAGGGAGCTGCGAGAGTGCATCGTGTGAGGAGGGCACGTCTCTCGGAGAAAGAAGCTGCCTAGGCGCAGTGTGCTGTGCTCAGCTTCAAGGCTGCTTAGAGAAGGGGGACTTGAAGAACGCCTTCTTTCTGGACGCCTCCTTCTGCGTGCGCTCAAGCCGCGTGGACTCTGCAACAGTGCGGCTGTAAGAAACTGTTTCTGGCCAGCTTGTGTGATGGAGTGCAAGGGCTGCGCCGGACTCTCGGAAGCAGCCGGAGCATTCTCAGCTGACTGTGCTTGTGAAGCAGCTTTGTGCTGAGCTCATGCAATTCGGTGCACTGAGTGCATGAGCCCGGTGCCCGGCTGCTTCGTTCTTCGCCTTCTGTGCTCTGGACAGAAGTGAAGCCCAGCCATGGCTCGGAGCTGTCGCGCTCTTCAGAGGGTATAGCGCACGCATGCACAGGGTTCTGTGCAGGGATTTTCCTCAGCTCGAGGTACAATCATTTTTCTTGCTGCTTTACAGTGTCCAAACCGCGTGTGTAGCTCTCACTGAGCCAAATGCTTCAGGAGAGAAGCACTTGCTGTAAGATTAGCCTTTGGCTGGCCAAGACTTTCAACACAGCACCACAATGCGGGCGACGAGGAGCAGAAAGGACGAACATCTTTTCGTCCTGGCACCTTCTTCTGAGCGAGACGTCTATCCGCATCTTTGCTCTCTGCACGGCTGCAAGGTGCGTGCTGGTACTTGGAAGCGAGAAGGCGGCGGCAGAGAGCACGGCGATCTGACGGCGCTGGGCAGGCTGTAAAGGAAGGAAGAGGAGCCCTGGAATGTGCTGCAAATCCAAGTTTCCACGCCTCGGGGGCAAGCTCTGGGGAAGCTCGTTGACCTCAACCTGTGCTCTGTGCCAGACGTAGCCGAGAAGCTTTCCGTTAAGATTCAGGCTACAAGGCAGAGCGAATGTGCCGCTACCTAGCGCCGCCAGAGAAAGTGCATAGGCCAGGCGTGTTTGGGCAGAAGCAGCAGCCTGGAGGCTTTCGCTGCCGGCACCGCGCTCTCTGGGCGAGAAGCAGACGACTGTTCGTCTCCAGCAAAACGAAAGCGCGACCTGCTACGAAGGGCATAAGAACGAAGGCAGAGCAGCGGCTGGGCTGCTGTGCGAATGGCCCAGGCTGCAAGAGGAAGCGTGCCTGCCACTCGCTTGTTTGCGGATTCACTTGAGCAGTGGGAAGCAGAAAGTTCAACTTGCGGCTACTTGTGCTGCTCCCTATTTCTCTTCCACTGTTCCCTGGAAGCAATTCTGCTAGCTTCATGCTTGGAGATGCAGAGACGCCCGTGGTAGATGCGGTGGAGAAGGGAAAAACCGAGTGCAGAGGACAGTTTCTGGGGCTTGACGTGAGGCAAGGGGAAGGTTCAGCCCAGCAGTGGCTCTTAGCCCTGGAGCCTTTTTCTTTGCTAGCAGCTGCTGCAAGTGGGCAAGGGAGCTGCGAGAGTGCATCGTGTGAGGAGGGCACGTCTCTCGGAGAAAGAAGCTGCCTAGGCGCAGTGTGCTGTGCTCAGCTTCAAGGCTGCTTAGAGAAGGGGGACTTGAAGAACGCCTTCTTTCTGGACGCCTCCTTCTGCGTGCGCTCAAGCCGCGTGGACTCTGCAACAGTGCGGCTGTAAGAAACTGTTTCTGGCCAGCTTGTGTGATGGAGTGCAAGGGCTGCGCCGGACTCTCGGAAGCAGCCGGAGCATTCTCAGCTGACTGTGCTTGTGAAGCAGCTTTGTGCTGAGCTCATGCAATTCGGTGCACTGAGTGCATGAGCCCGGTGCCCGGCTGCTTCGTTCTTCGCCTTCTGTGCTCTGGACACAAGTGAAGCCCAGCCATGGCTCGGAGCTGTCGCGCTCTTCAGAGGGTATAGCGCACGCATGCACAGGGTTCTGTGCAGGGATTTTCCTCAGCTCGAGGTACAATCATTTTTCTTGCTGCTTTACAGTGTCCAAACCGCGTGTGTAGCTCTCACTGAGCCAAATGCTTCAGGAGAGAAGCACCTGCTGCATTAGCCTTTGGCTGGCCAAGACTTTCAACACAGCACCACAATGCGGGCGACGAGGAGCAGAAAGGACGAACATCTTTTCGTCCTGGCACCTTCTTCTGAGCGAGACGTCTATCCGCATCTTTGCTCTCTGCACGGCTGCAAGGTGCGTGCTGGTACTTGGAAGCGAGAAGGCGGCGGCAGAGAGCACGGCGATCTGACGGCGCTGGGCAGGCTGTAAAGGAAGGAAGAGTAGCCCTGGAATGTGCTGCAAATCCAAGTTTCCACGCCTCGGGGGCAAGCTCTGGGGAAGCTCGTTGACCTCAACCTGTGCTCTGTGCCAGACGTAGCCGAGAAGCTTTCCGTTAAGATTCAGGCTACAAGGCAGAGCGAATGTGCCGCTACCTAGCGCCGCCAGAGAAAGTGCATAGGCCAGGCGTGTTTGGGCAGAAGCAGCAGCCTGGAGGCTTTCGCTGCCGGCACCGCGCTCTCTGGGCGAGAAGCAGACGACTGTTCGTCTCCAGCAAAACGAAAGCGCGACCTGCTACGAAGGGCATAAGAACGAAGGCAGAGCAGCGGCTGGGCTGCTGTGCGAATGGCCCAGGCTGCAAGAGGAAGCGTGCCTGCCACTCGCTTGTTTGCGGATTCACTTGAGCAGTGGGAAGCAGAAAGTTCAACTTGCGGCTACTTGTGCTGCTCCCTATTTCTCTTCCCCTGTTCCCTGGAAGCAATTCTGCTAGCTTCATGCTTGGAGATGCAGAGACGCCCGTGGTAGATGCGGTGGAGAAGGGAAAAACCGAGTGCAGAGGACAGTTTCTGGGGCTTGACGTGAGGCAAGGGGAAGGTTCAGCCCAGCAGTGGCTCTTAGCCCTGGAGCCTTTTTCTTTGCTAGCAGCTGCTGCAAGTGGGCAAGGGAGCTGCGAGAGTGCATCGTGTGAGGAGGGCACGTCTCTCGGAGAAAGAAGCTGCCTAGGCGCAGTGTGCTGTGCTCAGCTTCAAGGCTGCTTAGAGAAGGGGGACTTGAAGAACGCCTTCTTTCTGGACGCCTCCTTCTGCGTGCGCTCAAGCCGCGTGGACTCTGCAACAGTGCGGCTGTAAGAAACTGTTTCTGGCCAGCGTGTGTGATGGAGTGCAAGGGCTGCGCCGGACTCTCGGAAGCAGCCGGAGCATTCTCAGCTGACTGTGCTTGTGAAGCAGCTTTGTGCCGAGCTCATGCAATTCGGTGCACTGAGTGCATGAGCCCGGTGCCCGGCTGCTTCGTTCTTCGCCTTCTGTGCTCTGGACAGAAGTGAAGCCCAGCCATGGCTCGGAGCTGTCGCGCTCTTCAGAGGGTATAGCGCACGCATGCACAGGGTTCTGTGCAGGGATTTTCCTCAGCTCGAGGTACAATCATTTTTCTTGCTGCTTTACAGTGTCCAAACCGCGTGTGTAGCTCTCACTGAGCCAAATGCTTCAGGAGAGAAGCACTTGCTGTAAGATTAGCCTTTGGCTGGCCAAGACTTTCAACACAGCACCACAATGCGGGCGACGAGGAGCAGAAAGGACGAACATCTTTTCGTCCTGGCACCTTCTTCTGAGAGAGACGTCTATCCGCATCTTTGCTCTCTGCACGGCTGCAAGGTGCGTGCTGGTACTTGGAAGCGAGAAGGCGGCGGCAGAGAGCACGGCGATCTGACGGCGCTGGGCAGGCTGTAAAGGAAGGAAGAGGAGCCCTGGAATGTGCTGCAAATCCAAGTTTCCACGCCTCGGGGGCAAGCTCTGGGGAAGCTCGTTGACCTCAACCTGTGCTCTGTGCCAGACGTAGCCGAGAAGCTTTCCGTTAAGATTCAGGCTACAAGGCAGAGCGAATGTGCCGCTACCTAGCGCCGCCAGAGAAAGTGCATAGGCCAGGCGTGTTTGGGCAGAAGCAGCAGCCTGGAGGCTTTCGCTGCCGGCACCGCGCTCTCTGGGCGAGAAGCAGACGACTGTTCGTCTCCAGCAAAACGAAAGCGCGACCTGCTACGAAGGGCATAAGAACGAAGGCAGAGCAGCGGCTGGGCTGCTGTGCGAATGGCCCAGGCTGCAAGAGGAAGCGTGCCTGCCACTCGCTTGTTTGCGGATTCACTTGAGCAGTGGGAAGCAGAAAGTTCAACTTGCGGCTACTTGTGCTGCTCCCTATTTCTCTTCCACTGTTCCCTGGAAGCAATTCTGCTAGCTTCATGCTTGGAGATGCAGAGACGCCCGTGGTAGATGCGGTGGAGAAGGGAAAAACCGAGTGCAGAGGACAGTTTCTGGGGCTTGACGTGAGGCAAGGGGGAGGTTGAGCCCAGCAGTGGCTCTTAGCCCTGGAGCCTTTTTCTTTGCTAGCAGCTGCTGCAAGTGGGCAAGGGAGCTGCGAGAGTGCATCGTGTGAGGAGGGCACGTCTCTCGGAGAAAGAAGCTGCCTAGGCGCAGTGTGCTGTGCTCAGCTTCAAGGCTGCTTAGAGAAGGGGGACTTGAAGAACGCCTTCTTTCTGGACGCCTCCTTCTGCGTGCGCTCAAGCCGCGTGGACTCTGCAACAGTGCGGCTGTAAGAAACTGTTTCTGGCCAGCTTGTGTGATGGAGTGCAAGGGCTGCGCCGGACTCTCGGAAGCAGCCGGAGCATTCTCAGCTGACTGTGCTTGTGAAGCAGCTTTGTGCTGAGCTCATGCAATTCGGTGCACTGAGTGCATGAGCCCGGTGCCCGGCTGCTTCGTTCTTCGCCTTCTGTGCTCTGGACACAAGTGAAGCCCAGCCATGGCTCGGAGCTGTCGCGCTCTTCAGAGGGTATAGCGCACGCATGCACAGGGTTCTGTGCAGGGATTTTCCTCAGCTCGAGGTACAATCATTTTTCTTGCTGCTTTACAGTGTCCAAACCGCGTGTGTAGCTCTCACTGAGCCAAATGCTTCAGGAGAGAAGCACCTGCTGCATTAGCCTTTGGCTGGCCAAGACTTTCAACACAGCACCACAATGCGGGCGACGAGGAGCAGAAAGGACGAACATCTTTTCGTCCTGGCACCTTCTTCTGAGCGAGACGTCTATCCGCATCTTTGCTCTCTGCACGGCTGCAAGGTGCGTGCTGGTACTTGGAAGCGAGAAGGCGGCGGCAGAGAGCACGGCGATCTGACGGCGCTGGGCAGGCTGTAAAGGAAGGAAGAGTAGCCCTGGAATGTGCTGCAAATCCAAGTTTCCACGCCTCGGGGGCAAGCTCTGGGGAAGCTCGTTGACCTCAACCTGTGCTCTGTGCCAGACGTAGCCGAGAAGCTTTCCGTTAAGATTCAGGCTACAAGGCAGAGCGAATGTGCCGCTACCTAGCGCCGCCAGAGAAAGTGCATAGGCCAGGCGTGTTTGGGCAGAAGCAGCAGCCTGGAGGCTTTCGCTGCCGGCACCGCGCTCTCTGGGCGAGAAGCAGACGACTGTTCGTCTCCAGCAAAACGAAAGCGCGACCTGCTACGAAGGGCATAAGAACGAAGGCAGAGCAGCGGCTGGGCTGCTGTGCGAATGGCCCAGGCTGCAAGAGGAAGCGTGCCTGCCACTCGCTTGTTTGCGGATTCACTTGAGCAGTGGGAAGCAGAAAGTTCAACTTGCGGCTACTTGTGCTGCTCCCTATTTCTCTTCCACTGTTCCCTGGAAGCAATTCTGCTAGCTTCATGCTTGGAGATGCAGAGACGCCCGTGGTAGATGCGGTGGAGAAGGGAAAAACCGAGTGCAGAGGACAGTTTCTGGGGCTTGACGTGAGGCAAGGGGAAGGTTCAGCCCAGCAGTGGCTCTTAGCCCTGGAGCCTTTTTCTTTGCTAGCAGCTGCTGCAAGTGGGCAAGGGAGCTGCGAGAGTGCATCGTGTGAGGAGGGCACGTCTCTCGGAGAAAGAAGCTGCCTAGGCGCAGTGTGCTGTGCTCAGCTTCAAGGCTGCTTAGAGAAGGGGGACTTGAAGAACGCCTTCTTTCTGGACGCCTCCTTCTGCGTGCGCTCAAGCCGCGTGGACTCTGCAACAGTGCGGCTGTAAGAAACTGTTTCTGGCCAGCGTGTGTGATGGAGTGCAAGGGCTGCGCCGGACTCTCGGAAGCAGCCGGAGCATTCTCAGCTGACTGTGCTTGTGAAGCAGCTTTGTGCCGAGCTCATGCAATTCGGTGCACTGAGTGCATGAGCCCGGTGCCCGGCTGCTTCGTTCTTCGCCTTCTGTGCTCTGGACAGAAGTGAAGCCCAGCCATGGCTCGGAGCTGTCGCGCTCTTCAGAGGGTATAGCGCACGCATGCACAGGGTTCTGTGCAGGGATTTTCCTCAGCTCGAGGTACAATCATTTTTCTTGCTGCTTTACAGTGTCCAAACCGCGTGTGTAGCTCTCACTGAGCCAAATGCTTCAGGAGAGAAGCACTTGCTGTAAGATTAGCCTTTGGCTGGCCAAGACTTTCAACACAGCACCACAATGCGGGCGACGAGGAGCAGAAAGGACGAACATCTTTTCGTCCTGGCACCTTCTTCTGAGCGAGACGTCTATCCGCATCTTTGCACGGCTGCAAGGTGCGTGCTGGTACTTGGAAGCGAGAAGGCGGCGGCAGAGAGCACGGCGATCTGACGGCGCTGGGCAGGCTGTAAAGGAAGGAAGAGGAGCCCTGGAATGTGCTGCAAATCCAAGTTTCCACGCCTCGGGGGCAAGCTCTGGGGAAGCTCGTTGACCTCAACCTGTGCTCTGTGCCAGACGTAGCCGAGAAGCTTTCCGTTAAGATTCAGGCTACAAGGCAGAGCGAATGTGCCGCTACCTAGCGCCGCCAGAGAAAGTGCATAGGCCAGGCGTGTTTGGGCAGAAGCAGCAGCCTGGAGGCTTTCGCTACCGGCACCGCGCTCTCTGGGCGAGAAGCAGACGACTGTTCGTCTCCAGCAAAACGAAAGCGCGACCTGCTACGAAGGGCATAAGAACGAAGGCAGAGCAGCGGCTGGGCTGCTGTGCGAATGGCCCAGGCTGCAAGAGGAAGCGTGCCTGCCACTCGCTTGTTTGCGGATTCACTTGAGCAGTGGGAAGCAGAAAGTTCAACTTGCGGCTACTTGTGCTGCTCCCTATTTCTCTTCCCCTGTTCCCTGGAAGCAATTCTGCTAGCTTCATGCTTGGAGATGCAGAGACGCCCGTGGTAGATGCGGTGGAGAAGGGAAAAACCGAGTGCAGAGGACAGTTTCTGGGGCTTGACGTGAGGCAAGGGGAAGGTTCAGCCCAGCAGTGGCTCTTAGCCCTGGAGCCTTTTTCTTTGCTAGCAGCTGCTGCAAGTGGGCAAGGGAGCTGCGAGAGTGCATCGTGTGAGGAGGGCACGTCTCTCGGAGAAAGAAGCTGCCTAGGCGCAGTGTGCTGTGCTCAGCTTCAAGGCTGCTTAGAGAAGGGGGACTTGAAGAACGCCTTCTTTCTGGACGCCTCCTTCTGCGTGCGCTCAAGCCGCGTGGACTCTGCAACAGTGCGGCTGTAAGAAACTGTTTCTGGCCAGCTTGTGTGATGGCGTGCAAGGGCTGCGCCGGACTCTCGGAAGCAGCCGGAGCATTCTCAGCTGACTGTGCTTGTGAAGCAGCTTTGTGCTGAGCTCATGCAATTCGGTGCACTGAGTGCATGAGCCCGGTGCCCGGCTGCTTCGTTCTTCGCCTTCTGTGCTCTGGACAGAAGTGAAGCCCAGCCATGGCTCGGAGCTGTCGCGCTCTTCAGAGGGTATAGCGCACGCATGCACAGGGTTCTGTGCAGGGATTTTCCTCAGCTCGAGGTACAATCATTTTTCTTGCTGCTTTACAGTGTCCAAACCGCGTGTGTAGCTCTCACTGAGCCAAATGCTTCAGGAGAGAAGCACTTGCTGTAAGATTAGCCTTTGGCTGGCCAAGACTTTCAACACAGCACCACAATGCGGGCGACGAGGAGCAGAAAGGACGAACATCTTTTCGTCCTGGCACCTTCTTCTGAGCGAGACGTCTATCCGCATCTTTGCTCTCTGCACGGCTGCAAGGTGCGTGCTGGTACTTGGAAGCGAGAAGGCGGCGGCAGAGAGCACGGCGATCTGACGGCGCTGGGCAGGCTGTAAAGGAAGGAAGAGTAGCCCTGGAATGTGCTGCAAATCCAAGTTTCCACGCCTCGGGGGCAAGCTCTGGGGAAGCTCGTTGACCTCAACCTGTGCTCTGTGCCAGACGTAGCCGAGAAGCTTTCCGTTAAGATTCAGGCTACAAGGCAGAGCGAATGTGCCGCTACCTAGCGCCGCCAGAGAAAGTGCATAGGCCAGGCGTGTTTGGGCAGAAGCAGCAGCCTGGAGGCTTTCGCTGCCGGCACCGCGCTCTCTGGGCGAGAAGCAGACGACTGTTCGTCTCCAGCAAAACGAAAGCGCGACCTGCTACGAAGGGCATAAGAACGAAGGCAGAGCAGCGGCTGGGCTGCTGTGCGAATGGCCCAGGCTGCAAGAGGAAGCGTGCCTGCCACTCGCTTGTTTGCGGATTCACTTGAGCAGTGGGAAGCAGAAAGTTCAACTTGCGGCTACTTGTGCTGCTCCCTATTTCTCTTCCACTGTTCCCTGGAAGCAATTCTGCTAGCTTCATGCTTGGAGATGCAGAGACGCCCGTGGTAGATGCGGTGGAGAAGGGAAAAACCGAGTGCAGAGGACAGTTTCTGGGGCTTGACGTGAGGCAAGGGGAAGGTTGAGCCCAGCAGTGGCTCTTAGCCCTGGAGCCTTTTTCTTTGCTAGCAGCTGCTGCAAGTGGGCAAGGGAGCTGCGAGAGTGCATCGTGTGAGGAGGGCACGTCTCTCGGAGAAAGAAGCTGCCTAGGCGCAGTGTGCTGTGCTCAGCTTCAAGGCTGCTTAGAGAAGGGGGACTTGAAGAACGCCTTCTTTCTGGACGCCTCCTTCTGCGTGCGCTCAAGCCGCGTGGACTCTGCAACAGTGCGGCTGTAAGAAACTGTTTCTGGCCAGCGTGTGTGATGGAGTGCAAGGGCTGCGCCGGACTCTCGGAAGCAGCCGGAGCATTCTCAGCTGACTGTGCTTGTGAAGCAGCTTTGTGCCGAGCTCATGCAATTCGGTGCACTGAGTGCATGAGCCCGGTGCCCGGCTGCTTCGTTCTTCGCCTTCTGTGCTCTGGACACAAGTGAAGCCCAGCCATGGCTCGGAGCTGTCGCGCTCTTCAGAGGGTATAGCGCACGCATGCACAGGGTTCTGTGCAGGGATTTTCCTCAGCTCGAGGTACAATCATTTTTCTTGCTGCTTTACAGTGTCCAAACCGCGTGTGTAGCTCTCACTGAGCCAAATGCTTCAGGAGAGAAGCACTTGCTGTAAGATTAGCCTTTGGCTGGCCAAGACTTTCAACACAGCACCACAATGCGGGCGACGAGGAGCAGAAAGGACGAACATCTTTTCGTCCTGGCACCTTCTTCTGAGCGAGACGTCTATCCGCATCTTTGCACGGCTGCAAGGTGCGTGCTGGTACTTGGAAGCGAGAAGGCGGCGGCAGAGAGCACGGCGATCTGACGGCGCTGGGCAGGCTGTAAAGGAAGGAAGAGGAGCCCTGGAATGTGCTGCAAATCCAAGTTTCCACGCCTCGGGGGCAAGCTCTGGGGAAGCTCGTTGACCTCAACCTGTGCTCTGTGCCAGACGTAGCCGAGAAGCTTTCCGTTAAGATTCAGGCTACAAGGCAGAGCGAATGTGCCGCTACCTAGCGCCGCCAGAGAAAGTGCATAGGCCAGGCGTGTTTGGGCAGAAGCAGCAGCCTGGAGGCTTTCGCTACCGGCACCGCGCTCTCTGGGCGAGAAGCAGACGACTGTTCGTCTCCAGCAAAACGAAAGCGCGACCTGCTACGAAGGGCATAAGAACGAAGGCAGAGCAGCGGCTGGGCTGCTGTGCGAATGGCCCAGGCTGCAAGAGGAAGCGTGCCTGCCACTCGCTTGTTTGCGGATTCACTTGAGCAGTGGGAAGCAGAAAGTTCAACTTGCGGCTACTTGTGCTGCTCCCTATTTCTCTTCCCCTGTTCCCTGGAAGCAATTCTGCTAGCTTCATGCTTGGAGATGCAGAGACGCCCGTGGTAGATGCGGTGGAGAAGGGAAAAACCGAGTGCAGAGGACAGTTTCTGGGGCTTGACGTGAGGCAAGGGGAAGGTTCAGCCCAGCAGTGGCTCTTAGCCCTGGAGCCTTTTTCTTTGCTAGCAGCTGCTGCAAGTGGGCAAGGGAGCTGCGAGAGTGCATCGTGTGAGGAGGGCACGTCTCTCGGAGAAAGAAGCTGCCTAGGCGCAGTGTGCTGTGCTCAGCTTCAAGGCTGCTTAGAGAAGGGGGACTTGAAGAACGCCTTCTTTCTGGACGCCTCCTTCTGCGTGCGCTCAAGCCGCGTGGACTCTGCAACAGTGCGGCTGTAAGAAACTGTTTCTGGCCAGCGTGTGTGATGGAGTGCAAGGGCTGCGCCGGACTCTCGGAAGCAGCCGGAGCATTCTCAGCTGACTGTGCTTGTGAAGCAGCTTTGTGCCGAGCTCATGCAATTCGGTGCACTGAGTGCATGAGCCCGGTGCCCGGCTGCTTCGTTCTTCGCCTTCTGTGCTCTGGACACAAGTGAAGCCCAGCCATGGCTCGGAGCTGTCGCGCTCTTCAGAGGGTATAGCGCACGCATGCACAGGGTTCTGTGCAGGGATTTTCCTCAGCTCGAGGTACAATCATTTTTCTTGCTGCTTTACAGTGTCCAAACCGCGTGTGTAGCTCTCACTGAGCCAAATGCTTCAGGAGAGAAGCACTTGCTGTAAGATTAGCCTTTGGCTGGCCAAGACTTTCAACACAGCACCACAATGCGGGCGACGAGGAGCAGAAAGGACGAACATCTTTTCGTCCTGGCACCTTCTTCTGAGCGAGACGTCTATCCGCATCTTTGCTCTCTGCACGGCTGCAAGGTGCGTGCTGGTACTTGGAAGCGAGAAGGCGGCGGCAGAGAGCACGGCGATCTGACGGCGCTGGGCAGGCTGTAAAGGAAGGAAGAGTAGCCCTGGAATGTGCTGCAAATCCAAGTTTCCACGCCTCGGGGGCAAGCTCTGGGGAAGCTCGTTGACCTCAACCTGTGCTCTGTGCCAGACTTAGCCGAGAAGCTTTCCGTTAAGATTCAGGCTACAAGGCAGAGCGAATGTGCCGCTACCTAGCGCCGCCAGAGAAAGTGCATAGGCCAGGCGTGTTTGGGCAGAAGCAGCAGCCTGGAGGCTTTCGCTGCCGGCACCGCGCTCTCTGGGCGAGAAGCAGACGACTGTTCGTCTCCAGCAAAACGAAAGCGCGACCTGCTACGAAGGGCATAAGAACGAAGGCAGAGCAGCGGCTGGGCTGCTGTGCGAATGGCCCAGGCTGCAAGAGGAAGCGTGCCTGCCACTCGCTTGTTTGCGGATTCACTTGAGCAGTGGGAAGCAGAAAGTTCAACTTGCGGCTACTTGTGCTGCTCCCTATTTCTCTTCCACTGTTCCCTGGAAGCAATTCTGCTAGCTTCATGCTTGGAGATGCAGAGACGCCCGTGGTAGATGCGGTGGAGAAGGGAAAAACCGAGTGCAGAGGACAGTTTCTGGGGCTTGACGTGAGGCAAGGGGAAGGTTCAGCCCAGCAGTGGCTCTTAGCCCTGGAGCCTTTTTCTTTGCTAGCAGCTGCTGCAAGTGGGCAAGGGAGCTGCGAGAGTGCATCGTGTGAGGAGGGCACGTCTCTCGGAGAAAGAAGCTGCCTAGGCGCAGTGTGCTGTGCTCAGCTTCAAGGCTGCTTAGAGAAGGGGGACTTGAAGAACGCCTTCTTTCTGGACGCCTCCTTCTGCGTGCGCTCAAGCCGCGTGGACTCTGCAACAGTGCGGCTGTAAGAAACTGTTTCTGGCCAGCTTGTGTGATGGCGTGCAAGGGCTGCGCCGGACTCTCGGAAGCAGCCGGAGCATTCTCAGCTGACTGTGCTTGTGAAGCAGCTTTGTGCTGAGCTCATGCAATTCGGTGCACTGAGTGCATGAGCCCGGTGCCCGGCTGCTTCGTTCTTCGCCTTCTGTGCTCTGGACAGAAGTGAAGCCCAGCCATGGCTCGGAGCTGTCGCGCTCTTCAGAGGGTATAGCGCACGCATGCACAGGGTTCTGTGCAGGGATTTTCCTCAGCTCGAGGTACAATCATTTTTCTTGCTGCTTTACAGTGTCCAAACCGCGTGTGTAGCTCTCACTGAGCCAAATGCTTCAGGAGAGAAGCACTTGCTGTAAGATTAGCCTTTGGCTGGCCAAGACTTTCAACACAGCACCACAATGCGGGCGACGAGGAGCAGAAAGGACGAACATCTTTTCGTCCTGGCACCTTCTTCTGAGCGAGACGTCTATCCGCATCTTTGCTCTCTGCACGGCTGCAAGGTGCGTGCTGGTACTTGGAAGCGAGAAGGCGGCGGCAGAGAGCACGGCGATCTGACGGCGCTGGGCAGGCTGTAAAGGAAGGAAGAGGAGCCCTGGAATGTGCTGCAAATCCAAGTTTCCACGCCTCGGGGGCAAGCTCTGGGGAAGCTCGTTGACCTCAACCTGTGCTCTGTGCCAGACGTAGCCGAGAAGCTTTCCGTTAAGATTCAGGCTACAAGGCAGAGCGAATGTGCCGCTACCTAGCGCCGCCAGAGAAAGTGCATAGGCCAGGCGTGTTTGGGCAGAAGCAGCAGCCTGGAGGCTTTCGCTGCCGGCACCGCGCTCTCTGGGCGAGAAGCAGACGACTGTTCGTCTCCAGCAAAACGAAAGCGCGACCTGCTACGAAGGGCATAAGAACGAAGGCAGAGCAGCGGCTGGGCTGCTGTGCGAATGGCCCAGGCTGCAAGAGGAAGCGTGCCTGCCACTCGCTTGTTTGCGGATTCACTTGAGCAGTGGGAAGCAGAAAGTTCAACTTGCGGCTACTTGTGCTGCTCCCTATTTCTCTTCCCCTGTTCCCTGGAAGCAATTCTGCTAGCTTCATGCTTGGAGATGCAGAGACGCCCGTGGTAGATGCGGTGGAGAAGGGAAAAACCGAGTGCAGAGGACAGTTTCTGGGGCTTGACGTGAGGCAAGGGGAAGGTTCAGCCCAGCAGTGGCTCTTAGCCCTGGAGCCTTTTTCTTTGCTAGCAGCTGCTGCAAGTGGGCAAGGGAGCTGCGAGAGTGCATCGTGTGAGGAGGGCACGTCTCTCGGAGAAAGAAGCTGCCTAGGCGCAGTGTGCTGTGCTCAGCTTCAAGGCTGCTTAGAGAAGGGGGACTTGAAGAACGCCTTCTTTCTGGACGCCTCCTTCTGCGTGCGCTCAAGCCGCGTGGACTCTGCAACAGTGCGGCTGTAAGAAACTGTTTCTGGCCAGCTTGTGTGATGGCGTGCAAGGGCTGCGCCGGACTCTCGGAAGCAGCCGGAGCATTCTCAGCTGACTGTGCTTGTGAAGCAGCTTTGTGCTGAGCTCATGCAATTCGGTGCACTGAGTGCATGAGCCCGGTGCCCGGCTGCTTCGTTCTTCGCCTTCTGTGCTCTGGACAGAAGTGAAGCCCAGCCATGGCTCGGAGCTGTCGCGCTCTTCAGAGGGTATAGCGCACGCATGCACAGGGTTCTGTGCAGGGATTTTCCTCAGCTCGAGGTACAATCATTTTTCTTGCTGCTTTACAGTGTCCAAACCGCGTGTGTAGCTCTCACTGAGCCAAATGCTTCAGGAGAGAAGCACTTGCTGTAAGATTAGCCTTTGGCTGGCCAAGACTTTCAACACAGCACCACAATGCGGGCGACGAGGAGCAGAAAGGACGAACATCTTTTCGTCCTGGCACCTTCTTCTGAGCGAGACGTCTATCCGCATCTTTGCTCTCTGCACGGCTGCAAGGTGCGTGCTGGTACTTGGAAGCGAGAAGGCGGCGGCAGAGAGCACGGCGATCTGACGGCGCTGGGCAGGCTGTAAAGGAAGGAAGAGGAGCCCTGGAATGTGCTGCAAATCCAAGTTTCCACGCCTCGGGGGCAAGCTCTGGGGAAGCTCGTTGACCTCAACCTGTGCTCTGTGCCAGACGTAGCCGAGAAGCTTTCCGTTAAGATTCAGGCTACAAGGCAGAGCGAATGTGCCGCTACCTAGCGCCGCCAGAGAAAGTGCATAGGCCAGGCGTGTTTGGGCAGAAGCAGCAGCCTGGAGGCTTTCGCTGCCGGCACCGCGCTCTCTGGGCGAGAAGCAGACGACTGTTCGTCTCCAGCAAAACGAAAGCGCGACCTGCTACGAAGGGCATAAGAACGAAGGCAGAGCAGCGGCTGGGCTGCTGTGCGAATGGCCCAGGCTGCAAGAGGAAGCGTGCCTGCCACTCGCTTGTTTGCGGATTCACTTGAGCAGTGGGAAGCAGAAAGTTCAACTTGCGGCTACTTGTGCTGCTCCCTATTTCTCTTCCACTGTTCCCTGGAAGCAATTCTGCTAGCTTCATGCTTGGAGATGCAGAGACGCCCGTGGTAGATGCGGTGGAGAAGGGAAAAACCGAGTGCAGAGGACAGTTTCTGGGGCTTGACGTGAGGGAAGGGGAAGGTTCAGCCCAGCAGTGGCTCTTAGCCCTGGAGCCTTTTTCTTTGCTAGCAGCTGCTGCAAGTGGGCAAGGGAGCTGCGAGAGTGCATCGTGTGAGGAGGGCACGTCTCTCGGAGAAAGAAGCTGCCTAGGCGCAGTGTGCTGTGCTCAGCTTCAAGGCTGCTTAGAGAAGGGGGACTTGAAGAACGCCTTCTTTCTGGACGCCTCCTTCTGCGTGCGCTCAAGCCGCGTGGACTCTGCAACAGTGCGGCTGTAAGAAACTGTTTCTGGCCAGCTTGTGTGATGGAGTGCAAGGGCTGCGCCGGACTCTCGGAAGCAGCCGGAGCATTCTCAGCTGACTGTGCTTGTGAAGCAGCTTTGTGCTGAGCTCATGCAATTCGGTGCACTGAGTGCATGAGCCCGGTGCCCGGCTGCTTCGTTCTTCGCCTTCTGTGCTCTGGACAGAAGTGAAGCCCAGCCATGGCTCGGAGCTGTCGCGCTCTTCAGAGGGTATAGCGCACGCATGCACAGGGTTCTGTGCAGGGATTTTCCTCAGCTCGAGGTACAATCATTTTTCTTGCTGCTTTACAGTGTCCAAACCGCGTGTGTAGCTCTCACTGAGCCAAATGCTTCAGGAGAGAAGCACCTGCTGCATTAGCCTTTGGCTGGCCAAGACTTTCAACACAGCACCACAATGCGGGCGACGAGGAGCAGAAAGGACGAACATCTTTTCGTCCTGGCACCTTCTTCTGAGCGAGACGTCTATCCGCATCTTTGCTCTCTGCACGGCTGCAAGGTGCGTGCTGGTACTTGGAAGCGAGAAGGCGGCGGCAGAGAGCACGGCGATCTGACGGCGCTGGGCAGGCTGTAAAGGAAGGAAGAGTAGCCCTGGAATGTGCTGCAAATCCAAGTTTCCACGCCTCGGGGGCAAGCTCTGGGGAAGCTCGTTGACCTCAACCTGTGCTCTGTGCCAGACGTAGCCGAGAAGCTTTCCGTTAAGATTCAGGCTACAAGGCAGAGCGAATGTGCCGCTACCTAGCGCCGCCAGAGAAAGTGCATAGGCCAGGCGTGTTTGGGCAGAAGCAGCAGCCTGGAGGCTTTCGCTGCCGGCACCGCGCTCTCTGGGCGAGAAGCAGACGACTGTTCGTCTCCAGCAAAACGAAAGCGCGACCTGCTACGAAGGGCATAAGAACGAAGGCAGAGCAGCGGCTGGGCTGCTGTGCGAATGGCCCAGGCTGCAAGAGGAAGCGTGCCTGCCACTCGCTTGTTTGCGGATTCACTTGAGCAGTGGGAAGCAGAAAGTTCAACTTGCGGCTACTTGTGCTGCTCCCTATTTCTCTTCCCCTGTTCCCTGGAAGCAATTCTGCTAGCTTCATGCTTGGAGATGCAGAGACGCCCGTGGTAGATGCGGTGGAGAAGGGAAAAACCGAGTGCAGAGGACAGTTTCTGGGGCTTGACGTGAGGCAAGGGGAAGGTTCAGCCCAGCAGTGGCTCTTAGCCCTGGAGCCTTTTTCTTTGCTAGCAGCTGCTGCAAGTGGGCAAGGGAGCTGCGAGAGTGCATCGTGTGAGGAGGGCACGTCTCTCGGAGAAAGAAGCTGCCTAGGCGCAGTGTGCTGTGCTCAGCTTCAAGGCTGCTTAGAGAAGGGGGACTTGAAGAACGCCTTCTTTCTGGACGCCTCCTTCTGCGTGCGCTCAAGCCGCGTGGACTCTGCAACAGTGCGGCTGTAAGAAACTGTTTCTGGCCAGCGTGTGTGATGGAGTGCAAGGGCTGCGCCGGACTCTCGGAAGCAGCCGGAGCATTCTCAGCTGACTGTGCTTGTGAAGCAGCTTTGTGCCGAGCTCATGCAATTCGGTGCACTGAGTGCATGAGCCCGGTGCCCGGCTGCTTCGTTCTTCGCCTTCTGTGCTCTGGACAGAAGTGAAGCCCAGCCATGGCTCGGAGCTGTCGCGCTCTTCAGAGGGTATAGCGCACGCATGCACAGGGTTCTGTGCAGGGATTTTCCTCAGCTCGAGGTACAATCATTTTTCTTGCTGCTTTACAGTGTCCAAACCGCGTGTGTAGCTCTCACTGAGCCAAATGCTTCAGGAGAGAAGCACTTGCTGTAAGATTAGCCTTTGGCTGGCCAAGACTTTCAACACAGCACCACAATGCGGGCGACGAGGAGCAGAAAGGACGAACATCTTTTCGTCCTGGCACCTTCTTCTGAGCGAGACGTCTATCCGCATCTTTGCACGGCTGCAAGGTGCGTGCTGGTACTTGGAAGCGAGAAGGCGGCGGCAGAGAGCACGGCGATCTGACGGCGCTGGGCAGGCTGTAAAGGAAGGAAGAGGAGCCCTGGAATGTGCTGCAAATCCAAGTTTCCACGCCTCGGGGGCAAGCTCTGGGGAAGCTCGTTGACCTCAACCTGTGCTCTGTGCCAGACGTAGCCGAGAAGCTTTCCGTTAAGATTCAGGCTACAAGGCAGAGCGAATGTGCCGCTACCTAGCGCCGCCAGAGAAAGTGCATAGGCCAGGCGTGTTTGGGCAGAAGCAGCAGCCTGGAGGCTTTCGCTACCGGCACCGCGCTCTCTGGGCGAGAAGCAGACGACTGTTCGTCTCCAGCAAAACGAAAGCGCGACCTGCTACGAAGGGCATAAGAACGAAGGCAGAGCAGCGGCTGGGCTGCTGTGCGAATGGCCCAGGCTGCAAGAGGAAGCGTGCCTGCCACTCGCTTGTTTGCGGATTCACTTGAGCAGTGGGAAGCAGAAAGTTCAACTTGCGGCTACTTGTGCTGCTCCCTATTTCTCTTCCCCTGTTCCCTGGAAGCAATTCTGCTAGCTTCATGCTTGGAGATGCAGAGACGCCCGTGGTAGATGCGGTGGAGAAGGGAAAAACCGAGTGCAGAGGACAGTTTCTGGGGCTTGACGTGAGGCAAGGGGAAGGTTCAGCCCAGCAGTGGCTCTTAGCCCTGGAGCCTTTTTCTTTGCTAGCAGCTGCTGCAAGTGGGCAAGGGAGCTGCGAGAGTGCATCGTGTGAGGAGGGCACGTCTCTCGGAGAAAGAAGCTGCCTAGGCGCAGTGTGCTGTGCTCAGCTTCAAGGCTGCTTAGAGAAGGGGGACTTGAAGAACGCCTTCTTTCTGGACGCCTCCTTCTGCGTGCGCTCAAGCCGCGTGGACTCTGCAACAGTGCGGCTGTAAGAAACTGTTTCTGGCCAGCTTGTGTGATGGCGTGCAAGGGCTGCGCCGGACTCTCGGAAGCAGCCGGAGCATTCTCAGCTGACTGTGCTTGTGAAGCAGCTTTGTGCTGAGCTCATGCAATTCGGTGCACTGAGTGCATGAGCCCGGTGCCCGGCTGCTTCGTTCTTCGCCTTCTGTGCTCTGGACAGAAGTGAAGCCCAGCCATGGCTCGGAGCTGTCGCGCTCTTCAGAGGGTATAGCGCACGCATGCACAGGGTTCTGTGCAGGGATTTTCCTCAGCTCGAGGTACAATCATTTTTCTTGCTGCTTTACAGTGTCCAAACCGCGTGTGTAGCTCTCACTGAGCCAAATGCTTCAGGAGAGAAGCACTTGCTGTAAGATTAGCCTTTGGCTGGCCAAGACTTTCAACACAGCACCACAATGCGGGCGACGAGGAGCAGAAAGGACGAACATCTTTTCGTCCTGGCACCTTCTTCTGAGCGAGACGTCTATCCGCATCTTTGCACGGCTGCAAGGTGCGTGCTGGTACTTGGAAGCGAGAAGGCGGCGGCAGAGAGCACGGCGATCTGACGGCGCTGGGCAGGCTGTAAAGGAAGGAAGAGTAGCCCTGGAATGTGCTGCAAATCCAAGTTTCCACGCCTCGGGGGCAAGCTCTGGGGAAGCTCGTTGACCTCAACCTGTGCTCTGTGCCAGACTTAGCCGAGAAGCTTTCCGTTAAGATTCAGGCTACAAGGCAGAGCGAATGTGCCGCTACCTAGCGCCGCCAGAGAAAGTGCATAGGCCAGGCGTGTTTGGGCAGAAGCAGCAGCCTGGAGGCTTTCGCTACCGGCACCGCGCTCTCTGGGCGAGAAGCAGACGACTGTTCGTCTCCAGCAAAACGAAAGCGCGACCTGCTACGAAGGGCATAAGAACGAAGGCAGAGCAGCGGCTGGGCTGCTGTGCGAATGGCCCAGGCTGCAAGAGGAAGCGTGCCTGCCACTCGCTTGTTTGCGGATTCACTTGAGCAGTGGGAAGCAGAAAGTTCAACTTGCGGCTACTTGTGCTGCTCCCTATTTCTCTTCCCCTGTTCCCTGGAAGCAATTCTGCTAGCTTCATGCTTGGAGATGCAGAGACGCCCGTGGTAGATGCGGTGGAGAAGGGAAAAACCGAGTGCAGAGGACAGTTTCTGGGGCTTGACGTGAGGCAAGGGGAAGGTTCAGCCCAGCAGTGGCTCTTAGCCCTGGAGCCTTTTTCTTTGCTAGCAGCTGCTGCAAGTGGGCAAGGGAGCTGCGAGAGTGCATCGTGTGAGGAGGGCACGTCTCTCGGAGAAAGAAGCTGCCTAGGCGCAGTGTGCTGTGCTCAGCTTCAAGGCTGCTTAGAGAAGGGGGACTTGAAGAACGCCTTCTTTCTGGACGCCTCCTTCTGCGTGCGCTCAAGCCGCGTGGACTCTGCAACAGTGCGGCTGTAAGAAACTGTTTCTGGCCAGCGTGTGTGATGGAGTGCAAGGGCTGCGCCGGACTCTCGGAAGCAGCCGGAGCATTCTCAGCTGACTGTGCTTGTGAAGCAGCTTTGTGCCGAGCTCATGCAATTCGGTGCACTGAGTGCATGAGCCCGGTGCCCGGCTGCTTCGTTCTTCGCCTTCTGTGCTCTGGACACAAGTGAAGCCCAGCCATGGCTCGGAGCTGTCGCGCTCTTCAGAGGGTATAGCGCACGCATGCACAGGGTTCTGTGCAGGGATTTTCCTCAGCTCGAGGTACAATCATTTTTCTTGCTGCTTTACAGTGTCCAAACCGCGTGTGTAGCTCTCACTGAGCCAAATGCTTCAGGAGAGAAGCACTTGCTGTAAGATTAGCCTTTGGCTGGCCAAGACTTTCAACACAGCACCACAATGCGGGCGACGAGGAGCAGAAAGGACGAACATCTTTTCGTCCTGGCACCTTCTTCTGAGCGAGACGTCTATCCGCATCTTTGCTCTCTGCACGGCTGCAAGGTGCGTGCTGGTACTTGGAAGCGAGAAGGCGGCGGCAGAGAGCACGGCGATCTGACGGCGCTGGGCAGGCTGTAAAGGAAGGAAGAGTAGCCCTGGAATGTGCTGCAAATCCAAGTTTCCACGCCTCGGGGGCAAGCTCTGGGGAAGCTCGTTGACCTCAACCTGTGCTCTGTGCCAGACGTAGCCGAGAAGCTTTCCGTTAAGATTCAGGCTACAAGGCAGAGCGAATGTGCCGCTACCTAGCGCCGCCAGAGAAAGTGCATAGGCCAGGCGTGTTTGGGCAGAAGCAGCAGCCTGGAGGCTTTCGCTGCCGGCACCGCGCTCTCTGGGCGAGAAGCAGACGGCTGTTCGTCTCCAGCAAAACGAAAGCGCGACCTGCTACGAAGGGCATAAGAACGAAGGCAGAGCAGCGGCTGGGCTGCTGTGCGAATGGCCCAGGCTGCAAGAGGAAGCGTGCCTGCCACTCGCTTGTTTGCGGATTCACTTGAGCAGTGGGAAGCAGAAAGTTCAACTTGCGGCTACTTGTGCTGCTCCCTATTTCTCTTCCCCTGTTCCCTGGAAGCAATTCTGCTAGCTTCATGCTTGGAGATGCAGAGACGCCCGTGGTAGATGCGGTGGAGAAGGGAAAAACCGAGTGCAGAGGACAGTTTCTGGGGCTTGACGTGAGGCAAGGGAAAGGTTCAGCCCAGCAGTGGCTCTTAGCCCTGGAGCCTTTTTCTTTGCTAGCAGCTGCTGCAAGTGGGCAAGGGAGCTGCGAGAGTGCATCGTGTGAGGAGGGCACGTCTCTCGGAGAAAGAAGCTGCCTAGGCGCAGTGTGCTGTGCTCAGCTTCAAGGCTGCTTAGAGAAGGGGGACTTGAAGAACGCCTTCTTTCTGGACGCCTCCTTCTGCGTGCGCTCAAGCCGCGTGGACTCTGCAACAGTGCGGCTGTAAGAAACTGTTTCTGGCCAGCTTGTGTGATGGAGTGCAAGGGCTGCGCCGGACTCTCGGAAGCAGCCGGAGCATTCTCAGCTGACTGTGCTTGTGAAGCAGCTTTGTGCTGAGCTCATGCAATTCGGTGCACTGAGTGCATGAGCCCGGTGCCCGGCTGCTTCGTTCTTCGCCTTCTGTGCTCTGGACAGAAGTGAAGCCCAGCCATGGCTCGGAGCTGTCGCGCTCTTCAGAGGGTATAGCGCACGCATGCACAGGGTTCTGTGCAGGGATTTTCCTCAGCTCGAGGTACAATCATTTTTCTTGCTGCTTTACAGTGTCCAAACCGCGTGTGTAGCTCTCACTGAGCCAAATGCTTCAGGAGAGAAGCACCTGCTGCATTAGCCTTTGGCTGGCCAAGACTTTCAACACAGCACCACAATGCGGGCGACGAGGAGCAGAAAGGACGAACATCTTTTCGTCCTGGCACCTTCTTCTGAGCGAGACGTCTATCCGCATCTTTGCACGGCTGCAAGGTGCGTGCTGGTACTTGGAAGCGAGAAGGCGGCGGCAGAGAGCACGGCGATCTGACGGCGCTGGGCAGGCTGTAAAGGAAGGAAGAGGAGCCCTGGAATGTGCTGCAAATCCAAGTTTCCACGCCTCGGGGGCAAGCTCTGGGGAAGCTCGTTGACCTCAACCTGTGCTCTGTGCCAGACGTAGCCGAGAAGCTTTCCGTTAAGATTCAGGCTACAAGGCAGAGCGAATGTGCCGCTACCTAGCGCCGCCAGAGAAAGTGCATAGGCCAGGCGTGTTTGGGCAGAAGCAGCAGCCTGGAGGCTTTCGCTGCCGGCACCGTGCTCTCTGGGCGAGAAGCAGACGACTGTTCGTCTCCAGCAAAACGAAAGCGCGACCTGCTACGAAGGGCATAAGAACGAAGGCAGAGCAGCGGCTGGGCTGCTGTGCGAATGGCCCAGGCTGCAAGAGGAAGCGTGCCTGCCACTCGCTTGTTTGCGGATTCACTTGAGCAGTGGGAAGCAGAAAGTTCAACTTGCGGCTACTTGTGCTGCTCCCTATTTCTCTTCCCCTGTTCCCTGGAAGCAATTCTGCTAGCTTCATGCTTGGAGATGCAGAGACGCCCGTGGTAGATGCGGTGGAGAAGGGAAAAACCGAGTGCAGAGGACAGTTTCTGGGGCTTGACGTGAGGCAAGGGGAAGGTTCAGCCCAGCAGTGGCTCTTAGCCCTGGAGCCTTTTTCTTTGCTAGCAGCTGCTGCAAGTGGGCAAGGGAGCTGCGAGAGTGCATCGTGTGAGGAGGGCACGTCTCTCGGAGAAAGAAGCTGCCTAGGCGCAGTGTGCTGTGCTCAGCTTCAAGGCTGCTTAGAGAAGGGGGACTTGAAGAACGCCTTCTTTCTGGACGCCTCCTTCTGCGTGCGCTCAAGCCGCGTGGACTCTGCAACAGTGCGGCTGTAAGAAACTGTTTCTGGCCAGCTTGTGTGATGGAGTGCAAGGGCTGCGCCGGACTCTCGGAAGCAGCCGGAGCATTCTCAGCTGACTGTGCTTGTGAAGCAGCTTTGTGCTGAGCTCATGCAATTCGGTGCACTGAGTGCATGAGCCCGGTGCCCGGCTGCTTCGTTCTTCGCCTTCTGTGCTCTGGACAGAAGTGAAGCCCAGCCATGGCTCGGAGCTGTCGCGCTCTTCAGAGGGTATAGCGCACGCATGCACAGGGTTCTGTGCAGGGATTTTCCTCAGCTCGAGGTACAATCATTTTTCTTGCTGCTTTACAGTGTCCAAACCGCGTGTGTAGCTCTCACTGAGCCAAATGCTTCAGGAGAGAAGCACTTGCTGTAAGATTAGCCTTTGGCTGGCCAAGACTTTCAACACAGCACCACAATGCGGGCGACGAGGAGCAGAAAGGACGAACATCTTTTCGTCCTGGCACCTTCTTCTGAGCGAGACGTCTATCCGCATCTTTGCTCTCTGCACGGCTGCAAGGTGCGTGCTGGTACTTGGAAGCGAGAAGGCGGCGGCAGAGAGCACGGCGATCTGACGGCGCTGGGCAGGCTGTAAAGGAAGGAAGAGTAGCCCTGGAATGTGCTGCAAATCCAAGTTTCCACGCCTCGGGGGCAAGCTCTGGGGAAGCTCGTTGACCTCAACCTGTGCTCTGTGCCAGACTTAGCCGAGAAGCTTTCCGTTAAGATTCAGGCTACAAGGCAGAGCGAATGTGCCGCTACCTAGCGCCGCCAGAGAAAGTGCATAGGCCAGGCGTGTTTGGGCAGAAGCAGCAGCCTGGAGGCTTTCGCTACCGGCACCGCGCTCTCTGGGCGAGAAGCAGACGACTGTTCGTCTCCAGCAAAACGAAAGCGCGACCTGCTACGAAGGGCATAAGAACGAAGGCAGAGCAGCGGCTGGGCTGCTGTGCGAATGGCCCAGGCTGCAAGAGGAAGCGTGCCTGCCACTCGCTTGTTTGCGGATTCACTTGAGCAGTGGGAAGCAGAAAGTTCAACTTGCGGCTACTTGTGCTGCTCCCTATTTCTCTTCCCCTGTTCCCTGGAAGCAATTCTGCTAGCTTCATGCTTGGAGATGCAGAGACGCCCGTGGTAGATGCGGTGGAGAAGGGAAAAACCGAGTGCAGAGGACAGTTTCTGGGGCTTGACGTGAGGCAAGGGGAAGGTTGAGCCCAGCAGTGGCTCTTAGCCCTGGAGCCTTTTTCTTTGCTAGCAGCTGCTGCAAGTGGGCAAGGGAGCTGCGAGAGTGCATCGTGTGAGGAGGGCACGTCTCTCGGAGAAAGAAGCTGCCTAGGCGCAGTGTGCTGTGCTCAGCTTCAAGGCTGCTTAGAGAAGGGGGACTTGAAGAACGCCTTCTTTCTGGACGCCTCCTTCTGCGTGCGCTCAAGCCGCGTGGACTCTGCAACAGTGCGGCTGTAAGAAACTGTTTCTGGCCAGCTTGTGTGATGGCGTGCAAGGGCTGCGCCGGACTCTCGGAAGCAGCCGGAGCATTCTCAGCTGACTGTGCTTGTGAAGCAGCTTTGTGCTGAGCTCATGCAATTCGGTGCACTGAGTGCATGAGCCCGGTGCCCGGCTGCTTCGTTCTTCGCCTTCTGTGCTCTGGACACAAGTGAAGCCCAGCCATGGCTCGGAGCTGTCGCGCTCTTCAGAGGGTATAGCGCACGCATGCACAGGGTTCTGTGCAGGGATTTTCCTCAGCTCGAGGTACAATCATTTTTCTTGCTGCTTTACAGTGTCCAAACCGCGTGTGTAGCTCTCACTGAGCCAAATGCTTCAGGAGAGAAGCACTTGCTGTAAGATTAGCCTTTGGCTGGCCAAGACTTTCAACACAGCACCACAATGCGGGCGACGAGGAGCAGAAAGGACGAACATCTTTTCGTCCTGGCACCTTCTTCTGAGCGAGACGTCTATCCGCATCTTTGCTCTCTGCACGGCTGCAAGGTGCGTGCTGGTACTTGGAAGCGAGAAGGCGGCGGCAGAGAGCACGGCGATCTGACGGCGCTGGGCAGGCTGTAAAGGAAGGAAGAGGAGCCCTGGAATGTGCTGCAAATCCAAGTTTCCACGCCTCGGGGGCAAGCTCTGGGGAAGCTCGTTGACCTCAACCTGTGCTCTGTGCCAGACGTAGCCGAGAAGCTTTCCGTTAAGATTCAGGCTACAAGGCAGAGCGAATGTGCCGCTACCTAGCGCCGCCAGAGAAAGTGCATAGGCCAGGCGTGTTTGGGCAGAAGCAGCAGCCTGGAGGCTTTCGCTGCCGGCACCGCGCTCTCTGGGCGAGAAGCAGACGACTGTTCGTCTCCAGCAAAACGAAAGCGCGACCTGCTACGAAGGGCATAAGAACGAAGGCAGAGCAGCGGCTGGGCTGCTGTGCGAATGGCCCAGGCTGCAAGAGGAAGCGTGCCTGCCACTCGCTTGTTTGCGGATTCACTTGAGCAGTGGGAAGCAGAAAGTTCAACTTGCGGCTACTTGTGCTGCTCCCTATTTCTCTTCCACTGTTCCCTGGAAGCAATTCTGCTAGCTTCATGCTTGGAGATGCAGAGACGCCCGTGGTAGATGCGGTGGAGAAGGGAAAAACCGAGTGCAGAGGACAGTTTCTGGGGCTTGACGTGAGGCAAGGGGAAGGTTCAGCCCAGCAGTGGCTCTTAGCCCTGGAGCCTTTTTCTTTGCTAGCAGCTGCTGCAAGTGGGCAAGGGAGCTGCGAGAGTGCATCGTGTGAGGAGGGCACGTCTCTCGGAGAAAGAAGCTGCCTAGGCGCAGTGTGCTGTGCTCAGCTTCAAGGCTGCTTAGAGAAGGGGGACTTGAAGAACGCCTTCTTTCTGGACGCCTCCTTCTGCGTGCGCTCAAGCCGCGTGGACTCTGCAACAGTGCGGCTGTAAGAAACTGTTTCTGGCCAGCTTGTGTGATGGCGTGCAAGGGCTGCGCCGGACTCTCGGAAGCAGCCGGAGCATTCTCAGCTGACTGTGCTTGTGAAGCAGCTTTGTGCTGAGCTCATGCAATTCGGTGCACTGAGTGCATGAGCCCGGTGCCCGGCTGCTTCGTTCTTCGCCTTCTGTGCTCTGGACAGAAGTGAAGCCCAGCCATGGCTCGGAGCTGTCGCGCTCTTCAGAGGGTATAGCGCACGCATGCACAGGGTTCTGTGCAGGGATTTTCCTCAGCTCGAGGTACAATCATTTTTCTTGCTGCTTTACAGTGTCCAAACCGCGTGTGTAGCTCTCACTGAGCCAAATGCTTCAGGAGAGAAGCACTTGCTGTAAGATTAGCCTTTGGCTGGCCAAGACTTTCAACACAGCACCACAATGCGGGCGACGAGGAGCAGAAAGGACGAACATCTTTTCGTCCTGGCACCTTCTTCTGAGCGAGACGTCTATCCGCATCTTTGCTCTCTGCACGGCTGCAAGGTGCGTGCTGGTACTTGGAAGCGAGAAGGCGGCGGCAGAGAGCACGGCGATCTGACGGCGCTGGGCAGGCTGTAAAGGAAGGAAGAGTAGCCCTGGAATGTGCTGCAAATCCAAGTTTCCACGCCTCGGGGGCAAGCTCTGGGGAAGCTCGTTGACCTCAACCTGTGCTCTGGGCCAGACGTAGCCGAGAAGCTTTCCGTTAAGATTCAGGCTACAAGGCAGAGCGAATGTGCCGCTACCTAGCGCCGCCAGAGAAAGTGCATAGGCCAGGCGTGTTTGGGCAGAAGCAGCAGCCTGGAGGCTTTCGCTGCCGGCACCGCGCTCTCTGGGCGAGAAGCAGACGACTGTTCGTCTCCAGCAAAACGAAAGCGCGACCTGCTACGAAGGGCATAAGAACGAAGGCAGAGCAGCGGCTGGGCTGCTGTGCGAATGGCCCAGGCTGCAAGAGGAAGCGTGCCTGCCACTCGCTTGTTTGCGGATTCACTTGAGCAGTGGGAAGCAGAAAGTTCAACTTGCGGCTACTTGTGCTGCTCCCTATTTCTCTTCCACTGTTCCCTGGAAGCAATTCTGCTAGCTTCATGCTTGGAGATGCAGAGACGCCCGTGGTAGATGCGGTGGAGAAGGGAAAAACCGAGTGCAGAGGACAGTTTCTGGGGCTTGACGTGAGGCAAGGGGAAGGTTCAGCCCAGCAGTGGCTCTTAGCCCTGGAGCCTTTTTCTTTGCTAGCAGCTGCTGCAAGTGGGCAAGGGAGCTGCGAGAGTGCATCGTGTGAGGAGGGCACGTCTCTCGGAGAAAGAAGCTGCCTAGGCGCAGTGTGCTGTGCTCAGCTTCAAGGCTGCTTAGAGAAGGGGGACTTGAAGAACGCCTTCTTTCTGGACGCCTCCTTCTGCGTGCGCTCAAGCCGCGTGGACTCTGCAACAGTGCGGCTGTAAGAAACTGTTTCTGGCCAGCTTGTGTGATGGCGTGCAAGGGCTGCGCCGGACTCTCGGAAGCAGCCGGAGCATTCTCAGCTGACTGTGCTTGTGAAGCAGCTTTGTGCTGAGCTCATGCAATTCGGTGCACTGAGTGCATGAGCCCGGTGCCCGGCTGCTTCGTTCTTCGCCTTCTGTGCTCTGGACACAAGTGAAGCCCAGCCATGGCTCGGAGCTGTCGCGCTCTTCAGAGGGTATAGCGCACGCATGCACAGGGTTCTGTGCAGGGATTTTCCTCAGCTCGAGGTACAATCATTTTTCTTGCTGCTTTACAGTGTCCAAACCGCGTGTGTAGCTCTCACTGAGCCAAATGCTTCAGGAGAGAAGCACTTGCTGTAAGATTAGCCTTTGGCTGGCCAAGACTTTCAACACAGCACCACAATGCGGGCGACGAGGAGCAGAAAGGACGAACATCTTTTCGTCCTGGCACCTTCTTCTGAGCGAGACGTCTATCCGCATCTTTGCTCTCTGCACGGCTGCAAGGTGCGTGCTGGTACTTGGAAGCGAGAAGGCGGCGGCAGAGAGCACGGCGATCTGACGGCGCTGGGCAGGCTGTAAAGGAAGGAAGAGGAGCCCTGGAATGTGCTGCAAATCCAAGTTTCCACGCCTCGGGGGCAAGCTCTGGGGAAGCTCGTTGACCTCAACCTGTGCTCTGTGCCAGACGTAGCCGAGAAGCTTTCCGTTAAGATTCAGGCTACAAGGCAGAGCGAATGTGCCGCTACCTAGCGCCGCCAGAGAAAGTGCATAGGCCAGGCGTGTTTGGGCAGAAGCAGCAGCCTGGAGGCTTTCGCTACCGGCACCGCGCTCTCTGGGCGAGAAGCAGACGACTGTTCGTCTCCAGCAAAACGAAAGCGCGACCTGCTACGAAGGGCATAAGAACGAAGGCAGAGCAGCGGCTGGGCTGCTGTGCGAATGGCCCAGGCTGCAAGAGGAAGCGTGCCTGCCACTCGCTTGTTTGCGGATTCACTTGAGCAGTGGGAAGCAGAAAGTTCAACTTGCGGCTACTTGTGCTGCTCCCTATTTCTCTTCCACTGTTCCCTGGAAGCAATTCTGCTAGCTTCATGCTTGGAGATGCAGAGACGCCCGTGGTAGATGCGGTGGAGAAGGGAAAAACCGAGTGCAGAGGACAGTTTCTGGGGCTTGACGTGAGGCAAGGGGAAGGTTGAGCCCAGCAGTGGCTCTTAGCCCTGGAGCCTTTTTCTTTGCTAGCAGCTGCTGCAAGTGGGCAAGGGAGCTGCGAGAGTGCATCGTGTGAGGAGGGCACGTCTCTCGGAGAAAGAAGCTGCCTAGGCGCAGTGTGCTGTGCTCAGCTTCAAGGCTGCTTAGAGAAGGGGGACTTGAAGAACGCCTTCTTTCTGGACGCCTCCTTCTGCGTGCGCTCAAGCCGCGTGGACTCTGCAACAGTGCGGCTGTAAGAAACTGTTTCTGGCCAGCTTGTGTGATGGCGTGCAAGGGCTGCGCCGGACTCTCGGAAGCAGCCGGAGCATTCTCAGCTGACTGTGCTTGTGAAGCAGCTTTGTGCTGAGCTCATGCAATTCGGTGCACTGAGTGCATGAGCCCGGTGCCCGGCTGCTTCGTTCTTCGCCTTCTGTGCTCTGGACACAAGTGAAGCCCAGCCATGGCTCGGAGCTGTCGCGCTCTTCAGAGGGTATAGCGCACGCATGCACAGGGTTCTGTGCAGGGATTTTCCTCAGCTCGAGGTACAATCATTTTTCTTGCTGCTTTACAGTGTCCAAACCGCGTGTGTAGCTCTCACTGAGCCAAATGCTTCAGGAGAGAAGCACTTGCTGTAAGATTAGCCTTTGGCTGGCCAAGACTTTCAACACAGCACCACAATGCGGGCGACGAGGAGCAGAAAGGACGAACATCTTTTCGTCCTGGCACCTTCTTCTGAGCGAGACGTCTATCCGCATCTTTGCTCTCTGCACGGCTGCAAGGTGCGTGCTGGTACTTGGAAGCGAGAAGGCGGCGGCAGAGAGCACGGCGATCTGACGGCGCTGGGCAGGCTGTAAAGGAAGGAAGAGGAGCCCTGGAATGTGCTGCAAATCCAAGTTTCCACGCCTCGGGGGCAAGCTCTGGGGAAGCTCGTTGACCTCAACCTGTGCTCTGTGCCAGACGTAGCCGAGAAGCTTTCCGTTAAGATTCAGGCTACAAGGCAGAGCGAATGTGCCGCTACCTAGCGCCGCCAGAGAAAGTGCATAGGCCAGGCGTGTTTGGGCAGAAGCAGCAGCCTGGAGGCTTTCGCTGCCGGCACCGCGCTCTCTGGGCGAGAAGCAGACGACTGTTCGTCTCCAGCAAAACGAAAGCGCGACCTGCTACGAAGGGCATAAGAACGAAGGCAGAGCAGCGGCTGGGCTGCTGTGCGAATGGCCCAGGCTGCAAGAGGAAGCGTGCCTGCCACTCGCTTGTTTGCGGATTCACTTGAGCAGTGGGAAGCAGAAAGTTCAACTTGCGGCTACTTGTGCTGCTCCCTATTTCTCTTCCACTGTTCCCTGGAAGCAATTCTGCTAGCTTCATGCTTGGAGATGCAGAGACGCCCGTGGTAGATGCGGTGGAGAAGGGAAAAACCGAGTGCAGAGGACAGTTTCTGGGGCTTGACGTGAGGCAAGGGGAAGGTTCAGCCCAGCAGTGGCTCTTAGCCCTGGAGCCTTTTTCTTTGCTAGCAGCTGCTGCAAGTGGGCAAGGGAGCTGCGAGAGTGCATCGTGTGAGGAGGGCACGTCTCTCGGAGAAAGAAGCTGCCTAGGCGCAGTGTGCTGTGCTCAGCTTCAAGGCTGCTTAGAGAAGGGGGACTTGAAGAACGCCTTCTTTCTGGACGCCTCCTTCTGCGTGCGCTCAAGCCGCGTGGACTCTGCAACAGTGCGGCTGTAAGAAACTGTTTCTGGCCAGCTTGTGTGATGGCGTTCAAGGGCTGCGCCGGACTCTCGGAAGCAGCCGGAGCATTCTCAGCTGACTGTGCTTGTGAAGCAGCTTTGTGCTGAGCTCATGCAATTCGGTGCACTGAGTGCATGAGCCCGGTGCCCGGCTGCTTCGTTCTTCGCCTTCTGTGCTCTGGACAGAAGTGAAGCCCAGCCATGGCTCGGAGCTGTCGCGCTCTTCAGAGGGTATAGCGCACGCATGCACAGGGTTCTGTGCAGGGATTTTCCTCAGCTCGAGGTACAATCATTTTTCTTGCTGCTTTACAGTGTCCAAACCGCGTGTGTAGCTCTCACTGAGCCAAATGCTTCAGGAGAGAAGCACTTGCTGTAAGATTAGCCTTTGGCTGGCCAAGACTTTCAACACAGCACCACAATGCGGGCGACGAGGAGCAGAAAGGACGAACATCTTTTCGTCCTGGCACCTTCTTCTGAGCGAGACGTCTATCCGCATCTTTGCTCTCTGCACGGCTGCAAGGTGCGTGCTGGTACTTGGAAGCGAGAAGGCGGCGGCAGAGAGCACGGCGATCTGACGGCGCTGGGCAGGCTGTAAAGGAAGGAAGAGGAGCCCTGGAATGTGCTGCAAATCCAAGTTTCCACGCCTCGGGGGCAAGCTCTGGGGAAGCTCGTTGACCTCAACCTGTGCTCTGTGCCAGACGTAGCCGAGAAGCTTTCCGTTAAGATTCAGGCTACAAGGCAGAGCGAATGTGCCGCTACCTAGCGCCGCCAGAGAAAGTGCATAGGCCAGGCGTGTTTGGGCAGAAGCAGCAGCCTGGAGGCTTTCGCTGCCGGCACCGCGCTCTCTGGGCGAGAAGCAGACGACTGTTCGTCTCCAGCAAAACGAAAGCGCGACCTGCTACGAAGGGCATAAGAACGAAGGCAGAGCAGCGGCTGGGCTGCTGTGCGAATGGCCCAGGCTGCAAGAGGAAGCGTGCCTGCCACTCGCTTGTTTGCGGATTCACTTGAGCAGTGGGAAGCAGAAAGTTCAACTTGCGGCTACTTGTGCTGCTCCCTATTTCTCTTCCACAGTTCCCTGGAAGCAATTCTGCTAGCTTCATGCTTGGAGATGCAGAGACGCCCGTGGTAGATGCGGTGGAGAAGGGAAAAACCGAGTGCAGAGGACAGTTTCTGGGGCTTGACGTGAGGCAAGGGGAAGGTTGAGCCCAGCAGTGGCTCTTAGCCCTGGAGCCTTTTTCTTTGCTAGCAGCTGCTGCAAGTGGGCAAGGGAGCTGCGAGAGTGCATCGTGTGAGGAGGGCACGTCTCTCGGAGAAAGAAGCTGCCTAGGCGCAGTGTGCTGTGCTCAGCTTCAAGGCTGCTTAGAGAAGGGGGACTTGAAGAACGCCTTCTTTCTGGACGCCTCCTTCTGCGTGCGCTCAAGCCGCGTGGACTCTGCAACAGTGCGGCTGTAAGAAACTGTTTCTGGCCAGCTTGTGTGATGGCGTGCAAGGGCTGCGCCGGACTCTCGGAAGCAGCCGGAGCATTCTCAGCTGACTGTGCTTGTGAAGCAGCTTTGTGCTGAGCTCATGCAATTCGGTGCACTGAGTGCATGAGCCCGGTGCCCGGCTGCTTCGTTCTTCGCCTTCTGTGCTCTGGACACAAGTGAAGCCCAGCCATGGCTCGGAGCTGTCGCGCTCTTCAGAGGGTATAGCGCACGCATGCACAGGGTTCTGTGCAGGGATTTTCCTCAGCTCGAGGTACAATCATTTTTCTTGCTGCTTTACAGTGTCCAAACCGCGTGTGTAGCTCTCACTGAGCCAAATGCTTCAGGAGAGAAGCACTTGCTGTAAGATTAGCCTTTGGCTGGCCAAGACTTTCAACACAGCACCACAATGCGGGCGACGAGGAGCAGAAAGGACGAACATCTTTTCGTCCTGGCACCTTCTTCTGAGCGAGACGTCTATCCGCATCTTTGCTCTCTGCACGGCTGCAAGGTGCGTGCTGGTACTTGGAAGCGAGAAGGCGGCGGCAGAGAGCACGGCGATCTGACGGCGCTGGGCAGGCTGTAAAGGAAGGAAGAGGAGCCCTGGAATGTGCTGCAAATCCAAGTTTCCACGCCTCGGGGGCAAGCTCTGGGGAAGCTCGTTGACCTCAACCTGTGCTCTGTGCCAGACGTAGCCGAGAAGCTTTCCGTTAAGATTCAGGCTACAAGGCAGAGCGAATGTGCCGCTACCTAGCGCCGCCAGAGAAAGTGCATAGGCCAGGCGTGTTTGGGCAGAAGCAGCAGCCTGGAGGCTTTCGCTGCCGGCACCGCGCTCTCTGGGCGAGAAGCAGACGACTGTTCGTCTCCAGCAAAACGAAAGCGCGACCTGCTACGAAGGGCATAAGAACGAAGGCAGAGCAGCGGCTGGGCTGCTGTGCGAATGGCCCAGGCTGCAAGAGGAAGCGTGCCTGCCACTCGCTTGTTTGCGGATTCACTTGAGCAGTGGGAAGCAGAAAGTTCAACTTGCGGCTACTTGTGCTGCTCCCTATTTCTCTTCCACTGTTCCCTGGAAGCAATTCTGCTAGCTTCATGCTTGGAGATGCAGAGACGCCCGTGGTAGATGCGGTGGAGAAGGGAAAAACCGAGTGCAGAGGACAGTTTCTGGGGCTTGACGTGAGGCAAGGGGAAGGTTCAGCCCAGCAGTGGCTCTTAGCCCTGGAGCCTTTTTCTTTGCTAGCAGCTGCTGCAAGTGGGCAAGGGAGCTGCGAGAGTGCATCGTGTGAGGAGGGCACGTCTCTCGGAGAAAGAAGCTGCCTAGGCGCAGTGTGCTGTGCTCAGCTTCAAGGCTGCTTAGAGAAGGGGGACTTGAAGAACGCCTTCTTTCTGGACGCCTCCTTCTGCGTGCGCTCAAGCCGCGTGGACTCTGCAACAGTGCGGCTGTAAGAAACTGTTTCTGGCCAGCGTGTGTGATGGAGTGCAAGGGCTGCGCCGGACTCTCGGAAGCAGCCGGAGCATTCTCAGCTGACTGTGCTTGTGAAGCAGCTTTGTGCCGAGCTCATGCAATTCGGTGCACTGAGTGCATGAGCCCGGTGCCCGGCTGCTTCGTTCTTCGCCTTCTGTGCTCTGGACAGAAGTGAAGCCCAGCCATGGCTCGGAGCTGTCGCGCTCTTCAGAGGGTATAGCGCACGCATGCACAGGGTTCTGTGCAGGGATTTTCCTCAGCTCGAGGTACAATCATTTTTCTTGCTGCTTTACAGTGTCCAAACCGCGTGTGTAGCTCTCACTGAGCCAAATGCTTCAGGAGAGAAGCACTTGCTGTAAGATTAGCCTTTGGCTGGCCAAGACTTTCAACACAGCACCACAATGCGGGCGACGAGGAGCAGAAAGGACGAACATCTTTTCGTCCTGGCACCTTCTTCTGAGCGAGACGTCTATCCGCATCTTTGCTCTCTGCACGGCTGCAAGGTGCGTGCTGGTACTTGGAAGCGAGAAGGCGGCGGCAGAGAGCACGGCGATCTGACGGCGCTGGGCAGGCTGTAAAGGAAGGAAGAGTAGCCCTGGAATGTGCTGCAAATCCAAGTTTCCACGCCTCGGGGGCAAGCTCTGGGGAAGCTCGTTGACCTCAACCTGTGCTCTGTGCCAGACGTAGCCGAGAAGCTTTCCGTTAAGATTCAGGCTACAAGGCAGAGCGAATGTGCCGCTACCTAGCGCCGCCAGAGAAAGTGCATAGGCCAGGCGTGTTTGGGCAGAAGCAGCAGCCTGGAGGCTTTCGCTGCCGGCACCGCGCTCTCTGGGCGAGAAGCAGACGGCTGTTCGTCTCCAGCAAAACGAAAGCGCGACCTGCTACGAAGGGCATAAGAACGAAGGCAGAGCAGCGGCTGGGCTGCTGTGCGAATGGCCCAGGCTGCAAGAGGAAGCGTGCCTGCCACTCGCTTGTTTGCGGATTCACTTGAGCAGTGGGAAGCAGAAAGTTCAACTTGCGGCTACTTGTGCTGCTCCCTATTTTTCTTCCCCTGTTCCCTGGAAGCAATTCTGCTAGCTTCATGCTTGGAGATGCAGAGACGCCCGTGGTAGATGCGGTGGAGAAGGGAAAAACCGAGTGCAGAGGACAGTTTCTGGGGCTTGACGTGAGGCAAGGGAAAGGTTCAGCCCAGCAGTGGCTCTTAGCCCTGGAGCCTTTTTCTTTGCTAGCAGCTGCTGCAAGTGGGCAAGGGAGCTGCGAGAGTGCATCGTGTGAGGAGGGCACGTCTCTCGGAGAAAGAAGCTGCCTAGGCGCAGTGTGCTGTGCTCAGCTTCAAGGCTGCTTAGAGAAGGGGGACTTGAAGAACGCCTTCTTTCTGGACGCCTCCTTCTGCGTGCGCTCAAGCCGCGTGGACTCTGCAACAGTGCGGCTGTAAGAAACTGTTTCTGGCCAGCTTGTGTGATGGAGTGCAAGGGCTGCGCCGGACTCTCGGAAGCAGCCGGAGCATTCTCAGCTGACTGTGCTTGTGAAGCAGCTTTGTGCTGAGCTCATGCAATTCGGTGCACTGAGTGCATGAGCCCGGTGCCCGGCTGCTTCGTTCTTCGCCTTCTGTGCTCTGGACAGAAGTGAAGCCCAGCCATGGCTCGGAGCTGTCGCGCTCTTCAGAGGGTATAGCGCACGCATGCACAGGGTTCTGTGCAGGGATTTTCCTCAGCTCGAGGTACAATCATTTTTCTTGCTGCTTTACAGTGTCCAAACCGCGTGTGTAGCTCTCACTGAGCCAAATGCTTCAGGAGAGAAGCACCTGCTGCATTAGCCTTTGGCTGGCCAAGACTTTCAACACAGCACCACAATGCGGGCGACGAGGAGCAGAAAGGACGAACATCTTTTCGTCCTGGCACCTTCTTCTGAGCGAGACGTCTATCCGCATCTTTGCACGGCTGCAAGGTGCGTGCTGGTACTTGGAAGCGAGAAGGCGGCGGCAGAGAGCACGGCGATCTGACGGCGCTGGGCAGGCTGTAAAGGAAGGAAGAGGAGCCCTGGAATGTGCTGCAAATCCAAGTTTCCACGCCTCGGGGGCAAGCTCTGGGGAAGCTCGTTGACCTCAACCTGTGCTCTGTGCCAGACGTAGCCGAGAAGCTTTCCGTTAAGATTCAGGCTACAAGGCAGAGCGAATGTGCCGCTACCTAGCGCCGCCAGAGAAAGTGCATAGGCCAGGCGTGTTTGGGCAGAAGCAGCAGCCTGGAGGCTTTCGCTACCGGCACCGCGCTCTCTGGGCGAGAAGCAGACGACTGTTCGTCTCCAGCAAAACGAAAGCGCGACCTGCTACGAAGGGCATAAGAACGAAGGCAGAGCAGCGGCTGGGCTGCTGTGCGAATGGCCCAGGCTGCAAGAGGAAGCGTGCCTGCCACTCGCTTGTTTGCGGATTCACTTGAGCAGTGGGAAGCAGAAAGTTCAACTTGCGGCTACTTGTGCTGCTCCCTATTTTTCTTCCCCTGTTCCCTGGAAGCAATTCTGCTAGCTTCATGCTTGGAGATGCAGAGACGCCCGTGGTAGATGCGGTGGAGAAGGGAAAAACCGAGTGCAGAGGACAGTTTCTGGGGCTTGACGTGAGGCAAGGGAAAGGTTCAGCCCAGCAGTGGCTCTTAGCCCTGGAGCCTTTTTCTTTGCTAGCAGCTGCTGCAAGTGGGCAAGGGAGCTGCGAGAGTGCATCGTGTGAGGAGGGCACGTCTCTCGGAGAAAGAAGCTGCCTAGGCGCAGTGTGCTGTGCTCAGCTTCAAGGCTGCTTAGAGAAGGGGGACTTGAAGAACGCCTTCTTTCTGGACGCCTCCTTCTGCGTGCGCTCAAGCCGCGTGGACTCTGCAACAGTGCGGCTGTAAGAAACTGTTTCTGGCCAGCTTGTGTGATGGCGTGCAAGGGCTGCGCCGGACTCTCGGAAGCAGCCGGAGCATTCTCAGCTGACTGTGCTTGTGAAGCAGCTTTGTGCTGAGCTCATGCAATTCGGTGCACTGAGTGCATGAGCCCGGTGCCCGGCTGCTTCGTTCTTCGCCTTCTGTGCTCTGGACACAAGTGAAGCCCAGCCATGGCTCGGAGCTGTCGCGCTCTTCAGAGGGTATAGCGCACGCATGCACAGGGTTCTGTGCAGGGATTTTCCTCAGCTCGAGGTACAATCATTTTTCTTGCTGCTTTACAGTGTCCAAACCGCGTGTGTAGCTCTCACTGAGCCAAATGCTTCAGGAGAGAAGCACTTGCTGTAAGATTAGCCTTTGGCTGGCCAAGACTTTCAACACAGCACCACAATGCGGGCGACGAGGAGCAGAAAGGACGAACATCTTTTCGTCCTGGCACCTTCTTCTGAGCGAGACGTCTATCCGCATCTTTGCTCTCTGCACGGCTGCAAGGTGCGTGCTGGTACTTGGAAGCGAGAAGGCGGCGGCAGAGAGCACGGCGATCTGACGGCACTGGGCAGGCTGTAAAGGAAGGAAGAGGAGCCCTGGAATGTGCTGCAAATCCAAGTTTCCACGCCTCGGGGGCAAGCTCTGGGGAAGCTCGTTGACCTCAACCTGTGCTCTGTGCCAGACGTAGCCGAGAAGCTTTCCGTTAAGATTCAGGCTACAAGGCAGAGCGAATGTGCCGCTACCTAGCGCCGCCAGAGAAAGTGCATAGGCCAGGCGTGTTTGGGCAGAAGCAGCAGCCTGGAGGCTTTCGCTGCCGGCACCGCGCTCTCTGGGCGAGAAGCAGACGACTGTTCGTCTCCAGCAAAACGAAAGCGCGACCTGCTACGAAGGGCATAAGAACGAAGGCAGAGCAGCGGCTGGGCTGCTGTGCGAATGGCCCAGGCTGCAAGAGGAAGCGTGCCTGCCACTCGCTTGTTTGCGGATTCACTTGAGCAGTGGGAAGCAGAAAGTTCAACTTGCGGCTACTTGTGCTGCTCCCTATTTCTCTTCCACTGTTCCCTGGAAGCAATTCTGCTAGCTTCATGCTTGGAGATGCAGAGACGCCCGTGGTAGATGCGGTGGAGAAGGGAAAAACCGAGTGCAGAGGACAGTTTCTGGGGCTTGACGTGAGGCAAGGGGAAGGTTCAGCCCAGCAGTGGCTCTTAGCCCTGGAGCCTTTTTCTTTGCTAGCAGCTGCTGCAAGTGGGCAAGGGAGCTGCGAGAGTGCATCGTGTGAGGAGGGCACGTCTCTCGGAGAAAGAAGCTGCCTAGGCGCAGTGTGCTGTGCTCAGCTTCAAGGCTGCTTAGAGAAGGGGGACTTGAAGAACGCCTTCTTTCTGGACGCCTCCTTCTGCGTGCGCTCAAGCCGCGTGGACTCTGCAACAGTGCGGCTGTAAGAAACTGTTTCTGGCCAGCTTGTGTGATGGCGTGCAAGGGCTGCGCCGGACTCTCGGAAGCAGCCGGAGCATTCTCAGCTGACTGTGCTTGTGAAGCAGCTTTGTGCTGAGCTCATGCAATTCGGTGCACTGAGTGCATGAGCCCGGTGCCCGGCTGCTTCGTTCTTCGCCTTCTGTGCTCTGGACAGAAGTGAAGCCCAGCCATGGCTCGGAGCTGTCGCGCTCTTCAGAGGGTATAGCGCACGCATGCACAGGGTTCTGTGCAGGGATTTTCCTCAGCTCGAGGTACAATCATTTTTCTTGCTGCTTTACAGTGTCCAAACCGCGTGTGTAGCTCTCACTGAGCCAAATGCTTCAGGAGAGAAGCACTTGCTGTAAGATTAGCCTTTGGCTGGCCAAGACTTTCAACACAGCACCACAATGCGGGCGACGAGGAGCAGAAAGGACGAACATCTTTTCGTCCTGGCACCTTCTTCTGAGCGAGACGTCTATCCGCATCTTTGCTCTCTGCACGGCTGCAAGGTGCGTGCTGGTACTTGGAAGCGAGAAGGCGGCGGCAGAGAGCACGGCGATCTGACGGCGCTGGGCAGGCTGTAAAGGAAGGAAGAGGAGCCCTGGAATGTGCTGCAAATCCAAGTTTCCACGCCTCGGGGGCAAGCTCTGGGGAAGCTCGTTGACCTCAACCTGTGCTCTGTGCCAGACGTAGCCGAGAAGCTTTCCGTTAAGATTCAGGCTACAAGGCAGAGCGAATGTGCCGCTACCTAGCGCCGCCAGAGAAAGTGCATAGGCCAGGCGTGTTTGGGCAGAAGCAGCAGCCTGGAGGCTTTCGCTGCCGGCACCGCGCTCTCTGGGCGAGAAGCAGACGACTGTTCGTCTCCAGCAAAACGAAAGCGCGACCTGCTACGAAGGGCATAAGAACGAAGGCAGAGCAGCGGCTGGGCTGCTGTGCGAATGGCCCAGGCTGCAAGAGGAAGCGTGCCTGCCACTCGCTTGTTTGCGGATTCACTTGAGCAGTGGGAAGCAGAAAGTTCAACTTGCGGCTACTTGTGCTGCTCCCTATTTCTCTTCCCCTGTTCCCTGGAAGCAATTCTGCTAGCTTCATGCTTGGAGATGCAGAGACGCCCGTGGTAGATGCGGTGGAGAAGGGAAAAACCGAGTGCAGAGGACAGTTTCTGGGGCTTGACGTGAGGCAAGCGGAAGGTTCAGCCCAGCAGTGGCTCTTAGCCCTGGAGCCTTTTTCTTTGCTAGCAGCTGCTGCAAGTGGGCAAGGGAGCTGCGAGAGTGCATCGTGTGAGGAGGGCACGTCTCTCGGAGAAAGAAGCTGCCTAGGCGCAGTGTGCTGTGCTCAGCTTCAAGGCTGCTTAGAGAAGGGGGACTTGAAGAACGCCTTCTTTCTGGACGCCTCCTTCTGCGTGCGCTCAAGCCGCGTGGACTCTGCAACAGTGCGGCTGTAAGAAACTGTTTCTGGCCAGCTTGTGTGATGGCGTGCAAGGGCTGCGCCGGACTCTCGGAAGCAGCCGGAGCATTCTCAGCTGACTGTGCTTGTGAAGCAGCTTTGTGCTGAGCTCATGCAATTCGGTGCACTGAGTGCATGAGCCCGGTGCCCGGCTGCTTCGTTCTTCGCCTTCTGTGCTCTGGACACAAGTGAAGCCCAGCCATGGCTCGGAGCTGTCGCGCTCTTCAGAGGGTATAGCGCACGCATGCACAGGGTTCTGTGCAGGGATTTTCCTCAGCTCGAGGTACAATCATTTTTCTTGCTGCTTTACAGTGTCCAAACCGCGTGTGTAGCTCTCACTGAGCCAAATGCTTCAGGAGAGAAGCACTTGCTGTAAGATTAGCCTTTGGCTGGCCAAGACTTTCAACACAGCACCACAATGCGGGCGACGAGGAGCAGAAAGGACGAACATCTTTTCGTCCTGGCACCTTCTTCTGAGCGAGACGTCTATCCGCATCTTTGCTCTCTGCACGGCTGCAAGGTGCGTGCTGGTACTTGGAAGCGAGAAGGCGGCGGCAGAGAGCACGGCGATCTGACGGCGCTGGGCAGGCTGTAAAGGAAGGAAGAGTAGCCCTGGAATGTGCTGCAAATCCAAGTTTCCACGCCTCGGGGGCAAGCTCTGGGGAAGCTCGTTGACCTCAACCTGTGCTCTGTGCCAGACGTAGCCGAGAAGCTTTCCGTTAAGATTCAGGCTACAAGGCAGAGCGAATGTGCCGCTACCTAGCGCCGCCAGAGAAAGTGCATAGGCCAGGCGTGTTTGGGCAGAAGCAGCAGCCTGGAGGCTTTCGCTGCCGGCACCGCGCTCTCTGGGCGAGAAGCAGACGACTGTTCGTCTCCAGCAAAACGAAAGCGCGACCTGCTACGAAGGGCATAAGAACGAAGGCAGAGCAGCGGCTGGGCTGCTGTGCGAATGGCCCAGGCTGCAAGAGGAAGCGTGCCTGCCACTCGCTTGTTTGCGGATTCACTTGAGCAGTGGGAAGCAGAAAGTTCAACTTGCGGCTACTTGTGCTGCTCCCTATTTCTCTTCCCCTGTTCCCTGGAAGCAATTCTGCTAGCTTCATGCTTGGAGATGCAGAGACGCCCGTGGTAGATGCGGTGGAGAAGGGAAAAACCGAGTGCAGAGGACAGTTTCTGGGGCTTGACGTGAGGCAAGGGGAAGGTTCAGCCCAGCAGTGGCTCTTAGCCCTGGAGCCTTTTTCTTTGCTAGCAGCTGCTGCAAGTGGGCAAGGGAGCTGCGAGAGTGCATCGTGTGAGGAGGGCACGTCTCTCGGAGAAAGAAGCTGCCTAGGCGCAGTGTGCTGTGCTCAGCTTCAAGGCTGCTTAGAGAAGGGGGACTTGAAGAACGCCTTCTTTCTGGACGCCTCCTTCTGCGTGCGCTCAAGCCGCGTGGACTCTGCAACAGTGCGGCTGTAAGAAACTGTTTCTGGCCAGCTTGTGTGATGGCGTGCAAGGGCTGCGCCGGACTCTCGGAAGCAGCCGGAGCATTCTCAGCTGACTGTGCTTGTGAAGCAGCTTTGTGCTGAGCTCATGCAATTCGGTGCACTGAGTGCATGAGCCCGGTGCCCGGCTGCTTCGTTCTTCGCCTTCTGTGCTCTGGACACAAGTGAAGCCCAGCCATGGCTCGGAGCTGTCGCGCTCTTCAGAGGGTATAGCGCACGCATGCACAGGGTTCTGTGCAGGGATTTTCCTCAGCTCGAGGTACAATCATTTTTCTTGCTGCTTTACAGTGTCCAAACCGCGTGTGTAGCTCTCACTGAGCCAAATGCTTCAGGAGAGAAGCACTTGCTGTAAGATTAGCCTTTGGCTGGCCAAGACTTTCAACACAGCACCACAATGCGGGCGACGAGGAGCAGAAAGGACGAACATCTTTTCGTCCTGGCACCTTCTTCTGAGCGAGACGTCTATCCGCATCTTTGCTCTCTGCACGGCTGCAAGGTGCGTGCTGGTACTTGGAAGCGAGAAGGCGGCGGCAGAGAGCACGGCGATCTGACGGCGCTGGGCAGGCTGTAAAGGAAGGAAGAGGAGCCCTGGAATGTGCTGCAAATCCAAGTTTCCACGCCTCGGGGGCAAGCTCTGGGGAAGCTCGTTGACCTCAACCTGTGCTCTGTGCCAGACGTAGCCGAGAAGCTTTCCGTTAAGATTCAGGCTACAAGGCAGAGCGAATGTGCCGCTACCTAGCGCCGCCAGAGAAAGTGCATAGGCCAGGCGTGTTTGGGCAGAAGCAGCAGCCTGGAGGCTTTCGCTGCCGGCACCGCGCTCTCTGGGCGAGAAGCAGACGACTGTTCGTCTCCAGCAAAACGAAAGCGCGACCTGCTACGAAGGGCATAAGAACGAAGGCAGAGCAGCGGCTGGGCTGCTGTGCGAATGGCCCAGGCTGCAAGAGGAAGCGTGCCTGCCACTCGCTTGTTTGCGGATTCACTTGAGCAGTGGGAAGCAGAAAGTTCAACTTGCGGCTACTTGTGCTGCTCCCTATTTCTCTTCCACTGTTCCCTGGAAGCAATTCTGCTAGCTTCATGCTTGGAGATGCAGAGACGCCCGTGGTAGATGCGGTGGAGAAGGGAAAAACCGAGTGCAGAGGACAGTTTCTGGGGCTTGACGTGAGGCAAGGGGAAGGTTCAGCCCAGCAGTGGCTCTTAGCCCTGGAGCCTTTTTCTTTGCTAGCAGCTGCTGCAAGTGGGCAAGGGAGCTGCGAGAGTGCATCGTGTGAGGAGGGCACGTCTCTCGGAGAAAGAAGCTGCCTAGGCGCAGTGTGCTGTGCTCAGCTTCAAGGCTGCTTAGAGAAGGGGGACTTGAAGAACGCCTTCTTTCTGGACGCCTCCTTCTGCGTGCGCTCAAGCCGCGTGGACTCTGCAACAGTGCGGCTGTAAGAAACTGTTTCTGGCCAGCTTGTGTGATGGCGTGCAAGGGCTGCGCCGGACTCTCGGAAGCAGCCGGAGCATTCTCAGCTGACTGTGCTTGTGAAGCAGCTTTGTGCTGAGCTCATGCAATTCGGTGCACTGAGTGCATGAGCCCGGTGCCCGGCTGCTTCGTTCTTCGCCTTCTGTGCTCTGGACAGAAGTGAAGCCCAGCCATGGCTCGGAGCTGTCGCGCTCTTCAGAGGGTATAGCGCACGCATGCACAGGGTTCTGTGCAGGGATTTTCCTCAGCTCGAGGTACAATCATTTTTCTTGCTGCTTTACAGTGTCCAAACCGCGTGTGTAGCTCTCACTGAGCCAAATGCTTCAGGAGAGAAGCACTTGCTGTAAGATTAGCCTTTGGCTGGCCAAGACTTTCAACACAGCACCACAATGCGGGCGACGAGGAGCAGAAAGGACGAACATCTTTTCGTCCTGGCACCTTCTTCTGAGCGAGACGTCTATCCGCATCTTTGCTCTCTGCACGGCTGCAAGGTGCGTGCTGGTACTTGGAAGCGAGAAGGCGGCGGCAGAGAGCACGGCGATCTGACGGCGCTGGGCAGGCTGTAAAGGAAGGAAGAGGAGCCCTGGAATGTGCTGCAAATCCAAGTTTCCACGCCTCGGGGGCAAGCTCTGGGGAAGCTCGTTGACCTCAACCTGTGCTCTGTGCCAGACGTAGCCGAGAAGCTTTCCGTTAAGATTCAGGCTACAAGGCAGAGCGAATGTGCCGCTACCTAGCGCCGCCAGAGAAAGTGCATAGGCCAGGCGTGTTTGGGCAGAAGCAGCAGCCTGGAGGCTTTCGCTGCCGGCACCGTGCTCTCTGGGCGAGAAGCAGACGACTGTTCGTCTCCAGCAAAACGAAAGCGCGACCTGCTACGAAGGGCATAAGAACGAAGGCAGAGCAGCGGCTGGGCTGCTGTGCGAATGGCCCAGGCTGCAAGAGGAAGCGTGCCTGCCACTCGCTTGTTTGCGGATTCACTTGAGCAGTGGGAAGCAGAAAGTTCAACTTGCGGCTACTTGTGCTGCTCCCTATTTCTCTTCCACTGTTCCCTGGAAGCAATTCTGCTAGCTTCATGCTTGGAGATGCAGAGACGCCCGTGGTAGATGCGGTGGAGAAGGGAAAAACCGAGTGCAGAGGACAGTTTCTGGGGCTTGACGTGAGGCAAGGGGAAGGTTCAGCCCAGCAGTGGCTCTTAGCCCTGGAGCCTTTTTCTTTGCTAGCAGCTGCTGCAAGTGGGCAAGGGAGCTGCGAGAGTGCATCGTGTGAGGAGGGCACGTCTCTCGGAGAAAGAAGCTGCCTAGGCGCAGTGTGCTGTGCTCAGCTTCAAGGCTGCTTAGAGAAGGGGGACTTGAAGAACGCCTTCTTTCTGGACGCCTCCTTCTGCGTGCGCTCAAGCCGCGTGGACTCTGCAACAGTGCGGCTGTAAGAAACTGTTTCTGGCCAGCTTGTGTGATGGCGTGCAAGGGCTGCGCCGGACTCTCGGAAGCAGCCGGAGCATTCTCAGCTGACTGTGCTTGTGAAGCAGCTTTGTGCTGAGCTCATGCAATTCGGTGCACTGAGTGCATGAGCCCGGTGCCCGGCTGCTTCGTTCTTCGCCTTCTGTGCTCTGGACAGAAGTGAAGCCCAGCCATGGCTCGGAGCTGTCGCGCTCTTCAGAGGGTATAGCGCACGCATGCACAGGGTTCTGTGCAGGGATTTTCCTCAGCTCGAGGTACAATCATTTTTCTTGCTGCTTTACAGTGTCCAAACCGCGTGTGTAGCTCTCACTGAGCCAAATGCTTCAGGAGAGAAGCACTTGCTGTAAGATTAGCCTTTGGCTGGCCAAGACTTTCAACACAGCACCACAATGCGGGCGACGAGGAGCAGAAAGGACGAACATCTTTTCGTCCTGGCACCTTCTTCTGAGCGAGACGTCTATCCGCATCTTTGCTCTCTGCACGGCTGCAAGGTACGTGCTGGTACTTGGAAGCGAGAAGGCGGCGGCAGAGAGCACGGCGATCTGACGGCGCTGGGCAGGCTGTAAAGGAAGGAAGAGGAGCCCTGGAATGTGCTGCAAATCCAAGTTTCCACGCCTCGGGGGCAAGCTCTGGGGAAGCTCGTTGACCTCAACCTGTGCTCTGTGCCAGACGTAGCCGAGAAGCTTTCCGTTAAGATTCAGGCTACAAGGCAGAGCGAATGTGCCGCTACCTAGCGCCGCCAGAGAAAGTGCATAGGCCAGGCGTGTTTGGGCAGAAGCAGCAGCCTGGAGGCTTTCGCTGCCGGCCCCGCGCTCTCTGGGCGAGAAGCAGACGACTGTTCGTCTCCAGCAAAACGAAAGCGCGACCTGCTACGAAGGGCATAAGAACGAAGGCAGAGCAGCGGCTGGGCTGCTGTGCGAATGGCCCAGGCTGCAAGAGGAAGCGTGCCTGCCACTCGCTTGTTTGCGGATTCACTTGAGCAGTGGGAAGCAGAAAGTTCAACTTGCGGCTACTTGTGCTGCTCCCTATTTCTCTTCCACTGTTCCCTGGAAGCAATTCTGCTAGCTTCATGCTTGGAGATGCAGAGACGCCCGTGGTAGATGCGGTGGAGAAGGGAAAAACCGAGTGCAGAGGACAGTTTCTGGGGCTTGACGTGAGGCAAGGGGAAGGTTCAGCCCAGCAGTGGCTCTTAGCCCTGGAGCCTTTTTCTTTGCTAGCAGCTGCTGCAAGTGGGCAAGGGAGCTGCGAGAGTGCATCGTGTGAGGAGGGCACGTCTCTCGGAGAAAGAAGCTGCCTAGGCGCAGTGTGCTGTGCTCAGCTTCAAGGCTGCTTAGAGAAGGGGGACTTGAAGAACGCCTTCTTTCTGGACGCCTCCTTCTGCGTGCGCTCAAGCCGCGTGGACTCTGCAACAGTGCGGCTGTAAGAAACTGTTTCTGGCCAGCGTGTGTGATGGAGTGCAAGGGCTGCGCCGGACTCTCGGAAGCAGCCGGAGCATTCTCAGCTGACTGTGCTTGTGAAGCAGCTTTGTGCCGAGCTCATGCAATTCGGTGCACTGAGTGCATGAGCCCGGTGCCCGGCTGCTTCGTTCTTCGCCTTCTGTGCTCTGGACAGAAGTGAAGCCCAGCCATGGCTCGGAGCTGTCGCGCTCTTCAGAGGGTATAGCGCACGCATGCACAGGGTTCTGTGCAGGGATTTTCCTCAGCTCGAGGTACAATCATTTTTCTTGCTGCTTTACAGTGTCCAAACCGCGTGTGTAGCTCTCACTGAGCCAAATGCTTCAGGAGAGAAGCACTTGCTGTAAGATTAGCCTTTGGCTGGCCAAGACTTTCAACACAGCACCACAATGCGGGCGACGAGGAGCAGAAAGGACGAACATCTTTTCGTCCTGGCACCTTCTTCTGAGCGAGACGTCTATCCGCATCTTTGCTCTCTGCACGGCTGCAAGGTGCGTGCTGGTACTTGGAAGCGAGAAGGCGGCGGCAGAGAGCACGGCGATCTGACGGCGCTGGGCAGGCTGTAAAGGAAGGAAGAGTAGCCCTGGAATGTGCTGCAAATCCAAGTTTCCACGCCTCGGGGGCAAGCTCTGGGGAAGCTCGTTGACCTCAACCTGTGCTCTGTGCCAGACGTAGCCGAGAAGCTTTCCGTTAAGATTCAGGCTACAAGGCAGAGCGAATGTGCCGCTACCTAGCGCCGCCAGAGAAAGTGCATAGGCCAGGCGTGTTTGGGCAGAAGCAGCAGCCTGGAGGCTTTCGCTGCCGGCACCGCGCTCTCTGGGCGAGAAGCAGACGGCTGTTCGTCTCCAGCAAAACGAAAGCGCGACCTGCTACGAAGGGCATAAGAACGAAGGCAGAGCAGCGGCTGGGCTGCTGTGCGAATGGCCCAGGCTGCAAGAGGAAGCGTGCCTGCCACTCGCTTGTTTGCGGATTCACTTGAGCAGTGGGAAGCAGAAAGTTCAACTTGCGGCTACTTGTGCTGCTCCCTATTTTTCTTCCCCTGTTCCCTGGAAGCAATTCTGCTAGCTTCATGCTTGGAGATGCAGAGACGCCCGTGGTAGATGCGGTGGAGAAGGGAAAAACCGAGTGCAGAGGACAGTTTCTGGGGCTTGACGTGAGGCAAGGGAAAGGTTCAGCCCAGCAGTGGCTCTTAGCCCTGGAGCCTTTTTCTTTGCTAGCAGCTGCTGCAAGTGGGCAAGGGAGCTGCGAGAGTGCATCGTGTGAGGAGGGCACGTCTCTCGGAGAAAGAAGCTGCCTAGGCGCAGTGTGCTGTGCTCAGCTTCAAGGCTGCTTAGAGAAGGGGGACTTGAAGAACGCCTTCTTTCTGGACGCCTCCTTCTGCGTGCGCTCAAGCCGCGTGGACTCTGCAACAGTGCGGCTGTAAGAAACTGTTTCTGGCCAGCTTGTGTGATGGAGTGCAAGGGCTGCGCCGGACTCTCGGAAGCAGCCGGAGCATTCTCAGCTGACTGTGCTTGTGAAGCAGCTTTGTGCTGAGCTCATGCAATTCGGTGCACTGAGTGCATGAGCCCGGTGCCCGGCTGCTTCGTTCTTCGCCTTCTGTGCTCTGGACAGAAGTGAAGCCCAGCCATGGCTCGGAGCTGTCGCGCTCTTCAGAGGGTATAGCGCACGCATGCACAGGGTTCTGTGCAGGGATTTTCCTCAGCTCGAGGTACAATCATTTTTCTTGCTGCTTTACAGTGTCCAAACCGCGTGTGTAGCTCTCACTGAGCCAAATGCTTCAGGAGAGAAGCACCTGCTGCATTAGCCTTTGGCTGGCCAAGACTTTCAACACAGCACCACAATGCGGGCGACGAGGAGCAGAAAGGACGAACATCTTTTCGTCCTGGCACCTTCTTCTGAGCGAGACGTCTATCCGCATCTTTGCACGGCTGCAAGGTGCGTGCTGGTACTTGGAAGCGAGAAGGCGGCGGCAGAGAGCACGGCGATCTGACGGCGCTGGGCAGGCTGTAAAGGAAGGAAGAGGAGCCCTGGAATGTGCTGCAAATCCAAGTTTCCACGCCTCGGGGGCAAGCTCTGGGGAAGCTCGTTGACCTCAACCTGTGCTCTGTGCCAGACGTAGCCGAGAAGCTTTCCGTTAAGATTCAGGCTACAAGGCAGAGCGAATGTGCCGCTACCTAGCGCCGCCAGAGAAAGTGCATAGGCCAGGCGTGTTTGGGCAGAAGCAGCAGCCTGGAGGCTTTCGCTACCGGCACCGCGCTCTCTGGGCGAGAAGCAGACGACTGTTCGTCTCCAGCAAAACGAAAGCGCGACCTGCTACGAAGGGCATAAGAACGAAGGCAGAGCAGCGGCTGGGCTGCTGTGCGAATGGCCCAGGCTGCAAGAGGAAGCGTGCCTGCCACTCGCTTGTTTGCGGATTCACTTGAGCAGTGGGAAGCAGAAAGTTCAACTTGCGGCTACTTGTGCTGCTCCCTATTTTTCTTCCCCTGTTCCCTGGAAGCAATTCTGCTAGCTTCATGCTTGGAGATGCAGAGACGCCCGTGGTAGATGCGGTGGAGAAGGGAAAAACCGAGTGCAGAGGACAGTTTCTGGGGCTTGACGTGAGGCAAGGGAAAGGTTCAGCCCAGCAGTGGCTCTTAGCCCTGGAGCCTTTTTCTTTGCTAGCAGCTGCTGCAAGTGGGCAAGGGAGCTGCGAGAGTGCATCGTGTGAGGAGGGCACGTCTCTCGGAGAAAGAAGCTGCCTAGGCGCAGTGTGCTGTGCTCAGCTTCAAGGCTGCTTAGAGAAGGGGGACTTGAAGAACGCCTTCTTTCTGGACGCCTCCTTCTGCGTGCGCTCAAGCCGCGTGGACTCTGCAACAGTGCGGCTGTAAGAAACTGTTTCTGGCCAGCTTGTGTGATGGCGTGCAAGGGCTGCGCCGGACTCTCGGAAGCAGCCGGAGCATTCTCAGCTGACTGTGCTTGTGAAGCAGCTTTGTGCTGAGCTCATGCAATTCGGTGCACTGAGTGCATGAGCCCGGTGCCCGGCTGCTTCGTTCTTCGCCTTCTGTGCTCTGGACACAAGTGAAGCCCAGCCATGGCTCGGAGCTGTCGCGCTCTTCAGAGGGTATAGCGCACGCATGCACAGGGTTCTGTGCAGGGATTTTCCTCAGCTCGAGGTACAATCATTTTTCTTGCTGCTTTACAGTGTCCAAACCGCGTGTGTAGCTCTCACTGAGCCAAATGCTTCAGGAGAGAAGCACTTGCTGTAAGATTAGCCTTTGGCTGGCCAAGACTTTCAACACAGCACCACAATGCGGGCGACGAGGAGCAGAAAGGACGAACATCTTTTCGTCCTGGCACCTTCTTCTGAGCGAGACGTCTATCCGCATCTTTGCTCTCTGCACGGCTGCAAGGTGCGTGCTGGTACTTGGAAGCGAGAAGGCGGCGGCAGAGAGCACGGCGATCTGACGGCGCTGGGCAGGCTGTAAAGGAAGGAAGAGGAGCCCTGGAATGTGCTGCAAATCCAAGTTTCCACGCCTCGGGGGCAAGCTCTGGGGAAGCTCGTTGACCTCAACCTGTGCTCTGTGCCAGACGTAGCCGAGAAGCTTTCCGTTAAGATTCAGGCTACAAGGCAGAGCGAATGTGCCGCTACCTAGCGCCGCCAGAGAAAGTGCATAGGCCAGGCGTGTTTGGGCAGAAGCAGCAGCCTGGAGGCTTTCGCTGCCGGCACCGCGCTCTCTGGGCGAGAAGCAGACGACTGTTCGTCTCCAGCAAAACGAAAGCGCGACCTGCTACGAAGGGCATAAGAACGAAGGCAGAGCAGCGGCTGGGCTGCTGTGCGAATGGCCCAGGCTGCAAGAGGAAGCGTGCCTGCCACTCGCTTGTTTGCGGATTCACTTGAGCAGTGGGAAGCAGAAAGTTCAACTTGCGGCTACTTGTGCTGCTCCCTATTTCTCTTCCACTGTTCCCTGGAAGCAATTCTGCTAGCTTCATGCTTGGAGATGCAGAGACGCCCGTGGTAGATGCGGTGGAGAAGGGAAAAACCGAGTGCAGAGGACAGTTTCTGGGGCTTGACGTGAGGCAAGGGGAAGGTTCAGCCCAGCAGTGGCTCTTAGCCCTGGAGCCTTTTTCTTTGCTAGCAGCTGCTGCAAGTGGGCAAGGGAGCTGCGAGAGTGCATCGTGTGAGGAGGGCACGTCTCTCGGAGAAAGAAGCTGCCTAGGCGCAGTGTGCTGTGCTCAGCTTCAAGGCTGCTTAGAGAAGGGGGACTTGAAGAACGCCTTCTTTCTGGACGCCTCCTTCTGCGTGCGCTCAAGCCGCGTGGACTCTGCAACAGTGCGGCTGTAAGAAACTGTTTCTGGCCAGCTTGTGTGATGGCGTGCAAGGGCTGCGCCGGACTCTCGGAAGCAGCCGGAGCATTCTCAGCTGACTGTGCTTGTGAAGCAGCTTTGTGCTGAGCTCATGCAATTCGGTGCACTGAGTGCATGAGCCCGGTGCCCGGCTGCTTCGTTCTTCGCCTTCTGTGCTCTGGACACAAGTGAAGCCCAGCCATGGCTCGGAGCTGTCGCGCTCTTCAGAGGGTATAGCGCACGCATGCACAGGGTTCTGTGCAGGGATTTTCCTCAGCTCGAGGTACAATCATTTTTCTTGCTGCTTTACAGTGTCCAAACCGCGTGTGTAGCTCTCACTGAGCCAAATGCTTCAGGAGAGAAGCACTTGCTGTAAGATTAGCCTTTGGCTGGCCAAGACTTTCAACACAGCACCACAATGCGGGCGACGAGGAGCAGAAAGGACGAACATCTTTTCGTCCTGGCACCTTCTTCTGAGCGAGACGTCTATCCGCATCTTTGCTCTCTGCACGGCTGCAAGGTGCGTGCTGGTACTTGGAAGCGAGAAGGCGGCGGCAGAGAGCACGGCGATCTGACGGCGCTGGGCAGGCTGTAAAGGAAGGAAGAGGAGCCCTGGAATGTGCTGCAAATCCAAGTTTCCACGCCTCGGGGGCAAGCTCTGGGGAAGCTCGTTGACCTCAACCTGTGCTCTGTGCCAGACGTAGCCGAGAAGCTTTCCGTTAAGATTCAGGCTACAAGGCAGAGCGAATGTGCCGCTACCTAGCGCCGCCAGAGAAAGTGCATAGGCCAGGCGTGTTTGGGCAGAAGCAGCAGCCTGGAGGCTTTCGCTGCCGGCACCGCGCTCTCTGGGCGAGAAGCAGACGACTGTTCGTCTCCAGCAAAACGAAAGCGCGACCTGCTACGAAGGGCATAAGAACGAAGGCAGAGCAGCGGCTGGGCTGCTGTGCGAATGGCCCAGGCTGCAAGAGGAAGCGTGCCTGCCACTCGCTTGTTTGCGGATTCACTTGAGCAGTGGGAAGCAGAAAGTTCAACTTGCGGCTACTTGTGCTGCTCCCTATTTCTCTTCCACTGTTCCCTGGAAGCAATTCTGCTAGCTTCATGCTTGGAGATGCAGAGACGCCCGTGGTAGATGCGGTGGAGAAGGGAAAAACCGAGTGCAGAGGACAGTTTCTGGGGCTTGACGTGAGGCAAGGGGAAGGTTCAGCCCAGCAGTGGCTCTTAGCCCTGGAGCCTTTTTCTTTGCTAGCAGCTGCTGCAAGTGGGCAAGGGAGCTGCGAGAGTGCATCGTGTGAGGAGGGCACGTCTCTCGGAGAAAGAAGCTGCCTAGGCGCAGTGTGCTGTGCTCAGCTTCAAGGCTGCTTAGAGAAGGGGGACTTGAAGAACGCCTTCTTTCTGGACGCCTCCTTCTGCGTGCGCTCAAGCCGCGTGGACTCTGCAACAGTGCGGCTGTAAGAAACTGTTTCTGGCCAGCTTGTGTGATGGAGTGCAAGGGCTGCGCCGGACTCTCGGAAGCAGCCGGAGCATTCTCAGCTGACTGTGCTTGTGAAGCAGCTTTGTGCCGAGCTCATGCAATTCGGTGCACTGAGTGCATGAGCCCGGTGCCCGGCTGCTTCGTTCTTCGCCTTCTGTGCTCTGGACAGAAGTGAAGCCCAGCCATGGCTCGGAGCTGTCGCGCTCTTCAGAGGGTATAGCGCACGCATGCACAGGGTTCTGTGCAGGGATTTTCCTCAGCTCGAGGTACAATCATTTTTCTTGCTGCTTTACAGTGTCCAAACCGCGTGTGTAGCTCTCACTGAGCCAAATGCTTCAGGAGAGAAGCACTTGCTGTAAGATTAGCCTTTGGCTGGCCAAGACTTTCAACACAGCACCACAATGCGGGCGACGAGGAGCAGAAAGGACGAACATCTTTTCGTCCTGGCACCTTCTTCTGAGCGAGACGTCTATCCGCATCTTTGCTCTCTGCACGGCTGCAAGGTGCGTGCTGGTACTTGGAAGCGAGAAGGCGGCGGCAGAGAGCACGGCGATCTGACGGCGCTGGGCAGGCTGTAAAGGAAGGAAGAGGAGCCCTGGAATGTGCTGCAAATCCAAGTTTCCACGCCTCGGGGGCAAGCTCTGGGGAAGCTCGTTGACCTCAACCTGTGCTCTGTGCCAGACGTAGCCGAGAAGCTTTCCGTTAAGATTCAGGCTACAAGGCAGAGCGAATGTGCCGCTACCTAGCGCCGCCAGAGAAAGTGCATAGGCCAGGCGTGTTTGGGCAGAAGCAGCAGCCTGGAGGCTTTCGCTGCCGGCACCGCGCTCTCTGGGCGAGAAGCAGACGACTGTTCGTCTCCAGCAAAACGAAAGCGCGACCTGCTACGAAGGGCATAAGAACGAAGGCAGAGCAGCGGCTGGGCTGCTGTGCGAATGGCCCAGGCTGCAAGAGGAAGCGTGCCTGCCACTCGCTTGTTTGCGGATTCACTTGAGCAGTGGGAAGCAGAAAGTTCAACTTGCGGCTACTTGTGCTGCTCCCTATTTCTCTTCCACTGTTCCCTGGAAGCAATTCTGCTAGCTTCATGCTTGGAGATGCAGAGACGCCCGTGGTAGATGCGGTGGAGAAGGGAAAAACCGAGTGCAGAGGACAGTTTCTGGGGCTTGACGTGAGGCAAGGGGAAGGTTCAGCCCAGCAGTGGCTCTTAGCCCTGGAGCCTTTTTCTTTGCTAGCAGCTGCTGCAAGTGGGCAAGGGAGCTGCGAGAGTGCATCGTGTGAGGAGGGCACGTCTCTCGGAGAAAGAAGCTGCCTAGGCGCAGTGTGCTGTGCTCAGCTTCAAGGCTGCTTAGAGAAGGGGGACTTGAAGAACGCCTTCTTTCTGGACGCCTCCTTCTGCGTGCGCTCAAGCCGCGTGGACTCTGCAACAGTGCGGCTGTAAGAAACTGTTTCTGGCCAGCTTGTGTGATGGCGTGCAAGGGCTGCGCCGGACTCTCGGAAGCAGCCGGAGCATTCTCAGCTGACTGTGCTTGTGAAGCAGCTTTGTGCTGAGCTCATGCAATTCGGTGCACTGAGTGCATGAGCCCGGTGCCCGGCTGCTTCGTTCTTCGCCTTCTGTGCTCTGGACAGAAGTGAAGCCCAGCCATGGCTCGGAGCTGTCGCGCTCTTCAGAGGGTATAGCGCACGCATGCACAGGGTTCTGTGCAGGGATTTTCCTCAGCTCGAGGTACAATCATTTTTCTTGCTGCTTTACAGTGTCCAAACCGCGTGTGTAGCTCTCACTGAGCCAAATGCTTCAGGAGAGAAGCACTTGCTGTAAGATTAGCCTTTGGCTGGCCAAGACTTTCAACACAGCACCACAATGCGGGCGACGAGGAGCAGAAAGGACGAACATCTTTTCGTCCTGGCACCTTCTTCTGAGCGAGACGTCTATCCGCATCTTTGCTCTCTGCACGGCTGCAAGGTGCGTGCTGGTACTTGGAAGCGAGAAGGCGGCGGCAGAGAGCACGGCGATCTGACGGCGCTGGGCAGGCTGTAAAGGAAGGAAGAGGAGCCCTGGAATGTGCTGCAAATCCAAGTTTCCACGCCTCGGGGGCAAGCTCTGGGGAAGCTCGTTGACCTCAACCTGTGCTCTGTGCCAGACGTAGCCGAGAAGCTTTCCGTTAAGATTCAGGCTACAAGGCAGAGCGAATGTGCCGCTACCTAGCGCCGCCAGAGAAAGTGCATAGGCCAGGCGTGTTTGGGCAGAAGCAGCAGCCTGGAGGCTTTCGCTGCCGGCACCGTGCTCTCTGGGCGAGAAGCAGACGACTGTTCGTCTCCAGCAAAACGAAAGCGCGACCTGCTACGAAGGGCATAAGAACGAAGGCAGAGCAGCGGCTGGGCTGCTGTGCGAATGGCCCAGGCTGCAAGAGGAAGCGTGCCTGCCACTCGCTTGTTTGCGGATTCACTTGAGCAGTGGGAAGCAGAAAGTTCAACTTGCGGCTACTTGTGCTGCTCCCTATTTCTCTTCCACTGTTCCCTGGAAGCAATTCTGCTAGCTTCATGCTTGGAGATGCAGAGACGCCCGTGGTAGATGCGGTGGAGAAGGGAAAAACCGAGTGCAGAGGACAGTTTCTGGGGCTTGACGTGAGGCAAGGGGAAGGTTCAGCCCAGCAGTGGCTCTTAGCCCTGGAGCCTTTTTCTTTGCTAGCAGCTGCTGCAAGTGGGCAAGGGAGCTGCGAGAGTGCATCGTGTGAGGAGGGCACGTCTCTCGGAGAAAGAAGCTGCCTAGGCGCAGTGTGCTGTGCTCAGCTTCAAGGCTGCTTAGAGAAGGGGGACTTGAAGAACGCCTTCTTTCTGGACGCCTCCTTCTGCGTGCGCTCAAGCCGCGTGGACTCTGCAACAGTGCGGCTGTAAGAAACTGTTTCTGGCCAGCTTGTGTGATGGCGTGCAAGGGCTGCGCCGGACTCTCGGAAGCAGCCGGAGCATTCTCAGCTGACTGTGCTTGTGAAGCAGCTTTGTGCCGAGCTCATGCAATTCGGTGCACTGAGTGCATGAGCCCGGTGCCCGGCTGCTTCGTTCTTCGCCTTCTGTGCTCTGGACACAAGTGAAGCCCAGCCATGGCTCGGAGCTGTCGCGCTCTTCAGAGGGTATAGCGCACGCATGCACAGGGTTCTGTGCAGGGATTTTCCTCAGCTCGAGGTACAATCATTTTTCTTGCTGCTTTACAGTGTCCAAACCGCGTGTGTAGCTCTCACTGAGCCTAATGCTTCAGGAGAGAAGCACTTGCTGTAAGATTAGCCTTTGGCTGGCCAAGACTTTCAACACAGCACCACAATGCGGGCGACGAGGAGCAGAAAGGACGAACATCTTTTCGTCCTGGCACCTTCTTCTGAGCGAGACGTCTATCCGCATCTTTGCTCTCTGCACGGCTGCAAGGTGCGTGCTGGTACTTGGAAGCGAGAAGGCGGCGGCAGAGAGCACGGCGATCTGACGGCGCTGGGCAGGCTGTAAAGGAAGGAAGAGGAGCCCTGGAATGTGCTGCAAATCCAAGTTTCCACGCCTCGGGGGCAAGCTCTGGGGAAGCTCGTTGACCTCAACCTGTGCTCTGTGCCAGACGTAGCCGAGAAGCTTTCCGTTAAGATTCAGGCTACAAGGCAGAGCGAATGTGCCGCTACCTAGCGCCGCCAGAGAAAGTGCATAGGCCAGGCGTGTTTGGGCAGAAGCAGCAGCCTGGAGGCTTTCGCTGCCGGCACCGCGCTCTCTGGGCGAGAAGCAGACGACTGTTCGTCTCCAGCAAAACGAAAGCGCGACCTGCTACGAAGGGCATAAGAACGAAGGCAGAGCAGCGGCTGGGCTGCTGTGCGAATGGCCCAGGCTGCAAGAGGAAGCGTGCCTGCCACTCGCTTGTTTGCGGATTCACTTGAGCAGTGGGAAGCAGAAAGTTCAACTTGCGGCTACTTGTGCTGCTCCCTATTTTTCTTCCCCTGTTCCCTGGAAGCAATTCTGCTAGCTTCATGCTTGGAGATGCAGAGACGCCCGTGGTAGATGCGGTGGAGAAGGGAAAAACCGAGTGCAGAGGACAGTTTCTGGGGCTTGACGTGAGGCAAGGGAAAGGTTCAGCCCAGCAGTGGCTCTTAGCCCTGGAGCCTTTTTCTTTGCTAGCAGCTGCTGCAAGTGGGCAAGGGAGCTGCGAGAGTGCATCGTGTGAGGAGGGCACGTCTCTCGGAGAAAGAAGCTGCCTAGGCGCAGTGTGCTGTGCTCAGCTTCAAGGCTGCTTAGAGAAGGGGGACTTGAAGAACGCCTTCTTTCTGGACGCCTCCTTCTGCGTGCGCTCAAGCCGCGTGGACTCTGCAACAGTGCGGCTGTAAGAAACTGTTTCTGGCCAGCTTGTGTGATGGAGTGCAAGGGCTGCGCCGGACTCTCGGAAGCAGCCGGAGCATTCTCAGCTGACTGTGCTTGTGAAGCAGCTTTGTGCTGAGCTCATGCAATTCGGTGCACTGAGTGCATGAGCCCGGTGCCCGGCTGCTTCGTTCTTCGCCTTCTGTGCTCTGGACAGAGGTGAAGCCCAGCCATGGCTCGGAGCTGTCGCGCTCTTCAGAGGGTATAGCGCACGCATGCACAGGGTTCTGTGCAGGGATTTTCCTCAGCTCGAGGTACAATCATTTTTCTTGCTGCTTTACAGTGTCCAAACCGCGTGTGTAGCTCTCACTGAGCCAAATGCTTCAGGAGAGAAGCACCTGCTGCATTAGCCTTTGGCTGGCCAAGACTTTCAACACAGCACCACAATGCGGGCGACGAGGAGCAGAAAGGACGAACATCTTTTCGTCCTGGCACCTTCTTCTGAGCGAGACGTCTATCCGCATCTTTGCACGGCTGCAAGGTGCGTGCTGGTACTTGGAAGCGAGAAGGCGGCGGCAGAGAGCACGGCGATCTGACGGCGCTGGGCAGGCTGTAAAGGAAGGAAGAGGAGCCCTGGAATGTGCTGCAAATCCAAGTTTCCACGCCTCGGGGGCAAGCTCTGGGGAAGCTCGTTGACCTCAACCTGTGCTCTGTGCCAGACGTAGCCGAGAAGCTTTCCGTTAAGATTCAGGCTACAAGGCAGAGCGAATGTGCCGCTACCTAGCGCCGCCAGAGAAAGTGCATAGGCCAGGCGTGTTTGGGCAGAAGCAGCAGCCTGGAGGCTTTCGCTACCGGCACCGCGCTCTCTGGGCGAGAAGCAGACGACTGTTCGTCTCCAGCAAAACGAAAGCGCGACCTGCTACGAAGGGCATAAGAACGAAGGCAGAGCAGCGGCTGGGCTGCTGTGCGAATGGCCCAGGCTGCAAGAGGAAGCGTGCCTGCCACTCGCTTGTTTGCGGATTCACTTGAGCAGTGGGAAGCAGAAAGTTCAACTTGCGGCTACTTGTGCTGCTCCCTATTTCTCTTCCCCTGTTCCCTGGAAGCAATTCTGCTAGCTTCATGCTTGGAGATGCAGAGACGCCCGTGGTAGATGCGGTGGAGAAGGGAAAAACCGAGTGCAGAGGACAGTTTCTGGGGCTTGACGTGAGGCAAGGGGAAGGTTGAGCCCAGCAGTGGCTCTTAGCCCTGGAGCCTTTTTCTTTGCTAGCAGCTGCTGCAAGTGGGCAAGGGAGCTGCGAGAGTGCATCGTGTGAGGAGGGCACGTCTCTCGGAGAAAGAAGCTGCCTAGGCGCAGTGTGCTGTGCTCAGCTTCAAGGCTGCTTAGAGAAGGGGGACTTGAAGAACGCCTTCTTTCTGGACGCCTCCTTCTGCGTGCGCTCAAGCCGCGTGGACTCTGCAACAGTGCGGCTGTAAGAAACTGTTTCTGGCCAGCTTGTGTGATGGCGTGCAAGGGCTGCGCCGGACTCTCGGAAGCAGCCGGAGCATTCTCAGCTGACTGTGCTTGTGAAGCAGCTTTGTGCTGAGCTCATGCAATTCGGTGCACTGAGTGCATGAGCCCGGTGCCCGGCTGCTTCGTTCTTCGCCTTCTGTGCTCTGGACAGAAGTGAAGCCCAGCCATGGCTCGGAGCTGTCGCGCTCTTCAGAGGGTATAGCGCACGCATGCACAGGGTTCTGTGCAGGGATTTTCCTCAGCTCGAGGTACAATCATTTTTCTTGCTGCTTTACAGTGTCCAAACCGCGTGTGTAGCTCTCACTGAGCCAAATGCTTCAGGAGAGAAGCACTTGCTGTAAGATTAGCCTTTGGCTGGCCAAGACTTTCAACACAGCACCACAATGCGGGCGACGAGGAGCAGAAAGGACGAACATCTTTTCGTCCTGGCACCTTCTTCTGAGCGAGACGTCTATCCGCATCTTTGCTCTCTGCACGGCTGCAAGGTGCGTGCTGGTACTTGGAAGCGAGAAGGCGGCGGCAGAGAGCACGGCGATCTGACGGCGCTGGGCAGGCTGTAAAGGAAGGAAGAGGAGCCCTGGAATGTGCTGCAAATCCAAGTTTCCACGCCTCGGGGGCAAGCTCTGGGGAAGCTCGTTGACCTCAACCTGTGCTCTGTGCCAGACTTAGCCGAGAAGCTTTCCGTTAAGATTCAGGCTACAAGGCAGAGCGAATGTGCCGCTACCTAGCGCCGCCAGAGAAAGTGCATAGGCCAGGCGTGTTTGGGCAGAAGCAGCAGCCTGGAGGCTTTCGCTGCCGGCACCGCGCTCTCTGGGCGAGAAGCAGACGACTGTTCGTCTCCAGCAAAACGAAAGCGCGACCTGCTACGAAGGGCATAAGAACGAAGGCAGAGCAGCGGCTGGGCTGCTGTGCGAATGGCCCAGGCTGCAAGAGGAAGCGTGCCTGCCACTCGCTTGTTTGCGGATTCACTTGAGCAGTGGGAAGCAGAAAGTTCAACTTGCGGCTACTTGTGCTGCTCCCTATTTCTCTTCCACTGTTCCCTGGAAGCAATTCTGCTAGCTTCATGCTTGGAGATGCAGAGACGCCCGTGGTAGATGCGGTGGAGAAGGGAAAAACCGAGTGCAGAGGACAGTTTCTGGGGCTTGACGTGAGGCAAGGGGAAGGTTCAGCCCAGCAGTGGCTCTTAGCCCTGGAGCCTTTTTCTTTGCTAGCAGCTGCTGCAAGTGGGCAAGGGAGCTGCGAGAGTGCATCGTGTGAGGAGGGCACGTCTCTCGGAGAAAGAAGCTGCCTAGGCGCAGTGTGCTGTGCTCAGCTTCAAGGCTGCTTAGAGAAGGGGGACTTGAAGAACGCCTTCTTTCTGGACGCCTCCTTCTGCGTGCGCTCAAGCCGCGTGGACTCTGCAACAGTGCGGCTGTAAGAAACTGTTTCTGGCCAGCTTGTGTGATGGCGTGCAAGGGCTGCGCCGGACTCTCGGAAGCAGCCGGAGCATTCTCAGCTGACTGTGCTTGTGAAGCAGCTTTGTGCTGAGCTCATGCAATTCGGTGCACTGAGTGCATGAGCCCGGTGCCCGGCTGCTTCGTTCTTCGCCTTCTGTGCTCTGGACAGAAGTGAAGCCCAGCCATGGCTCGGAGCTGTCGCGCTCTTCAGAGGGTATAGCGCACGCATGCACAGGGTTCTGTGCAGGGATTTTCCTCAGCTCGAGGTACAATCATTTTTCTTGCTGCTTTACAGTGTCCAAACCGCGTGTGTAGCTCTCACTGAGCCAAATGCTTCAGGAGAGAAGCACTTGCTGTAAGATTAGCCTTTGGCTGGCCAAGACTTTCAACACAGCACCACAATGCGGGCGACGAGGAGCAGAAAGGACGAACATCTTTTCGTCCTGGCACCTTCTTCTGAGCGAGACGTCTATCCGCATCTTTGCTCTCTGCACGGCTGCAAGGTGCGTGCTGGTACTTGGAAGCGAGAAGGCGGCGGCAGAGAGCACGGCGATCTGACGGCACTGGGCAGGCTGTAAAGGAAGGAAGAGGAGCCCTGGAATGTGCTGCAAATCCAAGTTTCCACGCCTCGGGGGCAAGCTCTGGGGAAGCTCGTTGACCTCAACCTGTGCTCTGTGCCAGACGTAGCCGAGAAGCTTTCCGTTAAGATTCAGGCTACAAGGCAGAGCGAATGTGCCGCTACCTAGCGCCGCCAGAGAAAGTGCATAGGCCAGGCGTGTTTGGGCAGAAGCAGCAGCCTGGAGGCTTTCGCTGCCGGCACCGCGCTCTCTGGGCGAGAAGCAGACGACTGTTCGTCTCCAGCAAAACGAAAGCGCGACCTGCTACGAAGGGCATAAGAACGAAGGCAGAGCAGCGGCTGGGCTGCTGTGCGAATGGCCCAGGCTGCAAGAGGAAGCGTGCCTGCCACTCGCTTGTTTGCGGATTCACTTGAGCAGTGGGAAGCAGAAAGTTCAACTTGCGGCTACTTGTGCTGCTCCCTATTTCTCTTCCACTGTTCCCTGGAAGCAATTCTGCTAGCTTCATGCTTGGAGATGCAGAGACGCCCGTGGTAGATGCGGTGGAGAAGGGAAAAACCGAGTGCAGAGGACAGTTTCTGGGGCTTGACGTGAGGCAAGGGGAAGGTTCAGCCCAGCAGTGGCTCTTAGCCCTGGAGCCTTTTTCTTTGCTAGCAGCTGCTGCAAGTGGGCAAGGGAGCTGCGAGAGTGCATCGTGTGAGGAGGGCACGTCTCTCGGAGAAAGAAGCTGCCTAGGCGCAGTGTGCTGTGCTCAGCTTCAAGGCTGCTTAGAGAAGGGGGACTTGAAGAACGCCTTCTTTCTGGACGCCTCCTTCTGCGTGCGCTCAAGCCGCGTGGACTCTGCAACAGTGCGGCTGTAAGAAACTGTTTCTGGCCAGCTTGTGTGATGGCGTGCAAGGGCTGCGCCGGACTCTCGGAAGCAGCCGGAGCATTCTCAGCTGACTGTGCTTGTGAAGCAGCTTTGTGCTGAGCTCATGCAATTCGGTGCACTGAGTGCATGAGCCCGGTGCCCGGCTGCTTCGTTCTTCGCCTTCTGTGCTCTGGACAGAAGTGAAGCCCAGCCATGGCTCGGAGCTGTCGCGCTCTTCAGAGGGTATAGCGCACGCATGCACAGGGTTCTGTGCAGGGATTTTCCTCAGCTCGAGGTACAATCATTTTTCTTGCTGCTTTACAGTGTCCAAACCGCGTGTGTAGCTCTCACTGAGCCAAATGCTTCAGGAGAGAAGCACTTGCTGTAAGATTAGCCTTTGGCTGGCCAAGACTTTCAACACAGCACCACAATGCGGGCGACGAGGAGCAGAAAGGACGAACATCTTTTCGTCCTGGCACCTTCTTCTGAGCGAGACGTCTATCCGCATCTTTGCTCTCTGCACGGCTGCAAGGTGCGTGCTGGTACTTGGAAGCGAGAAGGCGGCGGCAGAGAGCACGGCGATCTGACGGCGCTGGGCAGGCTGTAAAGGAAGGAAGAGGAGCCCTGGAATGTGCTGCAAATCCAAGTTTCCACGCCTCGGGGGCAAGCTCTGGGGAAGCTCGTTGACCTCAACCTGTGCTCTGTGCCAGACTTAGCCGAGAAGCTTTCCGTTAAGATTCAGGCTACAAGGCAGAGCGAATGTGCCGCTACCTAGCGCCGCCAGAGAAAGTGCATAGGCCAGGCGTGTTTGGGCAGAAGCAGCAGCCTGGAGGCTTTCGCTGCCGGCACCGCGCTCTCTGGGCGAGAAGCAGACGACTGTTCGTCTCCAGCAAAACGAAAGCGCGACCTGCTACGAAGGGCATAAGAACGAAGGCAGAGCAGCGGCTGGGCTGCTGTGCGAATGGCCCAGGCTGCAAGAGGAAGCGTGCCTGCCACTCGCTTGTTTGCGGATTCACTTGAGCAGTGGGAAGCAGAAAGTTCAACTTGCGGCTACTTGTGCTGCTCCCTATTTCTCTTCCCCTGTTCCCTGGAAGCAATTCTGCTAGCTTCATGCTTGGAGATGCAGAGACGCCCGTGGTAGATGCGGTGGAGAAGGGAAAAACCGAGTGCAGAGGACAGTTTCTGGGGCTTGACGTGAGGCAAGCGGAAGGTTCAGCCCAGCAGTGGCTCTTAGCCCTGGAGCCTTTTTCTTTGCTAGCAGCTGCTGCAAGTGGGCAAGGGAGCTGCGAGAGTGCATCGTGTGAGGAGGGCACGTCTCTCGGAGAAAGAAGCTGCCTAGGCGCAGTGTGCTGTGCTCAGCTTCAAGGCTGCTTAGAGAAGGGGGACTTGAAGAACGCCTTCTTTCTGGACGCCTCCTTCTGCGTGCGCTCAAGCCGCGTGGACTCTGCAACAGTGCGGCTGTAAGAAACTGTTTCTGGCCAGCTTGTGTGATGGCGTGCAAGGGCTGCGCCGGACTCTCGGAAGCAGCCGGAGCATTCTCAGCTGACTGTGCTTGTGAAGCAGCTTTGTGCTGAGCTCATGCAATTCGGTGCACTGAGTGCATGAGCCCGGTGCCCGGCTGCTTCGTTCTTCGCCTTCTGTGCTCTGGACAGAAGTGAAGCCCAGCCATGGCTCGGAGCTGTCGCGCTCTTCAGAGGGTATAGCGCACGCATGCACAGGGTTCTGTGCAGGGATTTTCCTCAGCTCGAGGTACAATCATTTTTCTTGCTGCTTTACAGTGTCCAAACCGCGTGTGTAGCTCTCACTGAGCCAAATGCTTCAGGAGAGAAGCACTTGCTGTAAGATTAGCCTTTGGCTGGCCAAGACTTTCAACACAGCACCACAATGCGGGCGACGAGGAGCAGAAAGGACGAACATCTTTTCGTCCTGGCACCTTCTTCTGAGCGAGACGTCTATCCGCATCTTTGCTCTCTGCACGGCTGCAAGGTGCGTGCTGGTACTTGGAAGCGAGAAGGCGGCGGCAGAGAGCACGGCGATCTGACGGCGCTGGGCAGGCTGTAAAGGAAGGAAGAGGAGCCCTGGAATGTGCTGCAAATCCAAGTTTCCACGCCTCGGGGGCAAGCTCTGGGGAAGCTCGTTGACCTCAACCTGTGCTCTGTGCCAGACGTAGCCGAGAAGCTTTCCGTTAAGATTCAGGCTACAAGGCAGAGCGAATGTGCCGCTACCTAGCGCCGCCAGAGAAAGTGCATAGGCCAGGCGTGTTTGGGCAGAAGCAGCAGCCTGGAGGCTTTCGCTGCCGGCACCGCGCTCTCTGGGCGAGAAGCAGACGACTGTTCGTCTCCAGCAAAACGAAAGCGCGACCTGCTACGAAGGGCATAAGAACGAAGGCAGAGCAGCGGCTGGGCTGCTGTGCGAATGGCCCAGGCTGCAAGAGGAAGCGTGCCTGCCACTCGCTTGTTTGCGGATTCACTTGAGCAGTGGGAAGCAGAAAGTTCAACTTGCGGCTACTTGTGCTGCTCCCTATTTCTCTTCCACTGTTCCCTGGAAGCAATTCTGCTAGCTTCATGCTTGGAGATGCAGAGACGCCCGTGGTAGATGCGGTGGAGAAGGGAAAAACCGAGTGCAGAGGACAGTTTCTGGGGCTTGACGTGAGGCAAGGGGAAGGTTCAGCCCAGCAGTGGCTCTTAGCCCTGGAGCCTTTTTCTTTGCTAGCAGCTGCTGCAAGTGGGCAAGGGAGCTGCGAGAGTGCATCGTGTGAGGAGGGCACGTCTCTCGGAGAAAGAAGCTGCCTAGGCGCAGTGTGCTGTGCTCAGCTTCAAGGCTGCTTAGAGAAGGGGGACTTGAAGAACGCCTTCTTTCTGGACGCCTCCTTCTGCGTGCGCTCAAGCCGCGTGGACTCTGCAACAGTGCGGCTGTAAGAAACTGTTTCTGGCCAGCTTGTGTGATGGCGTGCAAGGGCTGCGCCGGACTCTCGGAAGCAGCCGGAGCATTCTCAGCTGACTGTGCTTGTGAAGCAGCTTTGTGCCGAGCTCATGCAATTCGGTGCACTGAGTGCATGAGCCCGGTGCCCGGCTGCTTCGTTCTTCGCCTTCTGTGCTCTGGACACAAGTGAAGCCCAGCCATGGCTCGGAGCTGTCGCGCTCTTCAGAGGGTATAGCGCACGCATGCACAGGGTTCTGTGCAGGGATTTTCCTCAGCTCGAGGTACAATCATTTTTCTTGCTGCTTTACAGTGTCCAAACCGCGTGTGTAGCTCTCACTGAGCCAAATGCTTCAGGAGAGAAGCACTTGCTGTAAGATTAGCCTTTGGCTGGCCAAGACTTTCAACACAGCACCACAATGCGGGCGACGAGGAGCAGAAAGGACGAACATCTTTTCGTCCTGGCACCTTCTTCTGAGCGAGACGTCTATCCGCATCTTTGCTCTCTGCACGGCTGCAAGGTGCGTGCTGGTACTTGGAAGCGAGAAGGCGGCGGCAGAGAGCACGGCGATCTGACGGCGCTGGGCAGGCTGTAAAGGAAGGAAGAGTAGCCCTGGAATGTGCTGCAAATCCAAGTTTCCACGCCTCGGGGGCAAGCTCTGGGGAAGCTCGTTGACCTCAACCTGTGCTCTGTGCCAGACTTAGCCGAGAAGCTTTCCGTTAAGATTCAGGCTACAAGGCAGAGCGAATGTGCCGCTACCTAGCGCCGCCAGAGAAAGTGCATAGGCCAGGCGTGTTTGGGCAGAAGCAGCAGCCTGGAGGCTTTCGCTGCCGGCACCGCGCTCTCTGGGCGAGAAGCAGACGACTGTTCGTCTCCAGCAAAACGAAAGCGCGACCTGCTACGAAGGGCATAAGAACGAAGGCAGAGCAGCGGCTGGGCTGCTGTGCGAATGGCCCAGGCTGCAAGAGGAAGCGTGCCTGCCACTCGCTTGTTTGCGGATTCACTTGAGCAGTGGGAAGCAGAAAGTTCAACTTGCGGCTACTTGTGCTGCTCCCTATTTCTCTTCCCCTGTTCCCTGGAAGCAATTCTGCTAGCTTCATGCTTGGAGATGCAGAGACGCCCGTGGTAGATGCGGTGGAGAAGGGAAAAACCGAGTGCAGAGGACAGTTTCTGGGGCTTGACGTGAGGCAAGCGGAAGGTTCAGCCCAGCAGTGGCTCTTAGCCCTGGAGCCTTTTTCTTTGCTAGCAGCTGCTGCAAGTGGGCAAGGGAGCTGCGAGAGTGCATCGTGTGAGGAGGGCACGTCTCTCGGAGAAAGAAGCTGCCTAGGCGCAGTGTGCTGTGCTCAGCTTCAAGGCTGCTTAGAGAAGGGGGACTTGAAGAACGCCTTCTTTCTGGACGCCTCCTTCTGCGTGCGCTCAAGCCGCGTGGACTCTGCAACAGTGCGGCTGTAAGAAACTGTTTCTGGCCAGCTTGTGTGATGGAGTGCAAGGGCTGCGCCGGACTCTCGGAAGCAGCCGGAGCATTCTCAGCTGACTGTGCTTGTGAAGCAGCTTTGTGCCGAGCTCATGCAATTCGGTGCACTGAGTGCATGAGCCCGGTGCCCGGCTGCTTCGTTCTTCGCCTTCTGTGCTCTGGACAGAAGTGAAGCCCAGCCATGGCTCGGAGCTGTCGCGCTCTTCAGAGGGTATAGCGCACGCATGCACAGGGTTCTGTGCAGGGATTTTCCTCAGCTCGAGGTACAATCATTTTTCTTGCTGCTTTACAGTGTCCAAACCGCGTGTGTAGCTCTCACTGAGCCAAATGCTTCAGGAGAGAAGCACTTGCTGTAAGATTAGCCTTTGGCTGGCCAAGACTTTCAACACAGCACCACAATGCGGGCGACGAGGAGCAGAAAGGACGAACATCTTTTCGTCCTGGCACCTTCTGAGCGAGACGTCTATCCGCATCTTTGCTCTCTGCACGGCTGCAAGGTGCGTGCTGGTACTTGGAAGCGAGAAGGCGGCGGCAGAGAGCACGGCGATCTGACGGCGCTGGGCAGGCTGTAAAGGAAGGAAGAGGAGCCCTGGAATGTGCTGCAAATCCAAGTTTCCACGCCTCGGGGGCAAGCTCTGGGGAAGCTCGTTGACCTCAACCTGTGCTCTGTGCCAGACGTAGCCGAGAAGCTTTCCGTTAAGATTCAGGCTACAAGGCAGAGCGAATGTGCCGCTACCTAGCGCCGCCAGAGAAAGTGCATAGGCCAGGCGTGTTTGGGCAGAAGCAGCAGCCTGGAGGCTTTCGCTACCGGCACCGCGCTCTCTGGGCGAGAAGCAGACGACTGTTCGTCTCCAGCAAAACGAAAGCGCGACCTGCTACGAAGGGCATAAGAACGAAGGCAGAGCAGCGGCTGGGCTGCTGTGCGAATGGCCCAGGCTGCAAGAGGAAGCGTGCCTGCCACTCGCTTGTTTGCGGATTCACTTGAGCAGTGGGAAGCAGAAAGTTCAACTTGCGGCTACTTGTGCTGCTCCCTATTTCTCTTCCACTGTTCCCTGGAAGCAATTCTGCTAGCTTCATGCTTGGAGATGCAGAGACGCCCGTGGTAGATGCGGTGGAGAAGGGAAAAACCGAGTGCAGAGGACAGTTTCTGGGGCTTGACGTGAGGCAAGGGAAAGGTTCAGCCCAGCAGTGGCTCTTAGCCCTGGAGCCTTTTTCTTTGCTAGCAGCTGCTGCAAGTGGGCAAGGGAGCTGCGAGAGTGCATCGTGTGAGGAGGGCACGTCTCTCGGAGAAAGAAGCTGCCTAGGCGCAGTGTGCTGTGCTCAGCTTCAAGGCTGCTTAGAGAAGGGGGACTTGAAGAACGCCTTCTTTCTGGACGCCTCCTTCTGCGTGCGCTCAAGCCGCGTGGACTCTGCAACAGTGCGGCTGTAAGAAACTGTTTCTGGCCAGCTTGTGTGATGGAGTGCAAGGGCTGCGCCGGACTCTCGGAAGCAGCCGGAGCATTCTCAGCTGACTGTGCTTGTGAAGCAGCTTTGTGCCGAGCTCATGCAATTCGGTGCACTGAGTGCATGAGCCCGGTGCCCGGCTGCTTCGTTCTTCGCCTTCTGTGCTCTGGACAGAAGTGAAGCCCAGCCATGGCTCGGAGCTGTCGCGCTCTTCAGAGGGTATAGCGCACGCATGCACAGGGTTCTGTGCAGGGATTTTCCTCAGCTCGAGGTACAATCATTTTTCTTGCTGCTTTACAGTGTCCAAACCGCGTGTGTAGCTCTCACTGAGCCAAATGCTTCAGGAGAGAAGCACTTGCTGTAAGATTAGCCTTTGGCTGGCCAAGACTTTCAACACAGCACCACAATGCGGGCGACGAGGAGCAGAAAGGACGAACATCTTTTCGTCCTGGCACCTTCTGAGCGAGACGTCTATCCGCATCTTTGCTCTCTGCACGGCTGCAAGGTGCGTGCTGGTACTTGGAAGCGAGAAGGCGGCGGCAGAGAGCACGGCGATCTGACGGCGCTGGGCAGGCTGTAAAGGAAGGAAGAGGAGCCCTGGAATGTGCTGCAAATCCAAGTTTCCACGCCTCGGGGGCAAGCTCTGGGGAAGCTCGTTGACCTCAACCTGTGCTCTGTGCCAGACGTAGCCGAGAAGCTTTCCGTTAAGATTCAGGCTACAAGGCAGAGCGAATGTGCCGCTACCTAGCGCCGCCAGAGAAAGTGCATAGGCCAGGCGTGTTTGGGCAGAAGCAGCAGCCTGGAGGCTTTCGCTACCGGCACCGCGCTCTCTGGGCGAGAAGCAGACGACTGTTCGTCTCCAGCAAAACGAAAGCGCGACCTGCTACGAAGGGCATAAGAACGAAGGCAGAGCAGCGGCTGGGCTGCTGTGCGAATGGCCCAGGCTGCAAGAGGAAGCGTGCCTGCCACTCGCTTGTTTGCGGATTCACTTGAGCAGTGGGAAGCAGAAAGTTCAACTTGCGGCTACTTGTGCTGCTCCCTATTTCTCTTCCACTGTTCCCTGGAAGCAATTCTGCTAGCTTCATGCTTGGAGATGCAGAGACGCCCGTGGTAGATGCGGTGGAGAAGGGAAAAACCGAGTGCAGAGGACAGTTTCTGGGGCTTGACGTGAGGCAAGGGGAAGGTTCAGCCCAGCAGTGGCTCTTAGCCCTGGAGCCTTTTTCTTTGCTAGCAGCTGCTGCAAGTGGGCAAGGGAGCTGCGAGAGTGCATCGTGTGAGGAGGGCACGTCTCTCGGAGAAAGAAGCTGCCTAGGCGCAGTGTGCTGTGCTCAGCTTCAAGGCTGCTTAGAGAAGGGGGACTTGAAGAACGCCTTCTTTCTGGACGCCTCCTTCTGCGTGCGCTCAAGCCGCGTGGACTCTGCAACAGTGCGGCTGTAAGAAACTGTTTCTGGCCAGCTTGTGTGATGGCGTGCAAGGGCTGCGCCGGACTCTCGGAAGCAGCCGGAGCATTCTCAGCTGACTGTGCTTGTGAAGCAGCTTTGTGCTGAGCTCATGCAATTCGGTGCACTGAGTGCATGAGCCCGGTGCCCGGCTGCTTCGTTCTTCGCCTTCTGTGCTCTGGACAGAAGTGAAGCCCAGCCATGGCTCGGAGCTGTCGCGCTCTTCAGAGGGTATAGCGCACGCATGCACAGGGTTCTGTGCAGGGATTTTCCTCAGCTCGAGGTACAATCATTTTTCTTGCTGCTTTACAGTGTCCAAACCGCGTGTGTAGCTCTCACTGAGCCAAATGCTTCAGGAGAGAAGCACTTGCTGTAAGATTAGCCTTTGGCTGGCCAAGACTTTCAACACAGCACCACAATGCGGGCGACGAGGAGCAGAAAGGACGAACATCTTTTCGTCCTGGCACCTTCTTCTGAGCGAGACGTCTATCCGCATCTTTGCTCTCTGCACGGCTGCAAGGTGCGTGCTGGTACTTGGAAGCGAGAAGGCGGCGGCAGAGAGCACGGCGATCTGACGGCGCTGGGCAGGCTGTAAAGGAAGGAAGAGGAGCCCTGGAATGTGCTGCAAATCCAAGTTTCCACGCCTCGGGGGCAAGCTCTGGGGAAGCTCGTTGACCTCAACCTGTGCTCTGTGCCAGACGTAGCCGAGAAGCTTTCCGTTAAGATTCAGGCTACAAGGCAGAGCGAATGTGCCGCTACCTAGCGCCGCCAGAGAAAGTGCATAGGCCAGGCGTGTTTGGGCAGAAGCAGCAGCCTGGAGGCTTTCGCTACCGGCACCGCGCTCTCTGGGCGAGAAGCAGACGACTGTTCGTCTCCAGCAAAACGAAAGCGCGACCTGCTACGAAGGGCATAAGAACGAAGGCAGAGCAGCGGCTGGGCTGCTGTGCGAATGGCCCAGGCTGCAAGAGGAAGCGTGCCTGCCACTCGCTTGTTTGCGGATTCACTTGAGCAGTGGGAAGCAGAAAGTTCAACTTGCGGCTACTTGTGCTGCTCCCTATTTCTCTTCCACTGTTCCCTGGAAGCAATTCTGCTAGCTTCATGCTTGGAGATGCAGAGACGCCCGTGGTAGATGCGGTGGAGAAGGGAAAAACCGAGTGCAGAGGACAGTTTCTGGGGCTTGACGTGAGGCAAGGGGAAGGTTCAGCCCAGCAGTGGCTCTTAGCCCTGGAGCCTTTTTCTTTGCTAGCAGCTGCTGCAAGTGGGCAAGGGAGCTGCGAGAGTGCATCGTGTGAGGAGGGCACGTCTCTCGGAGAAAGAAGCTGCCTAGGCGCAGTGTGCTGTGCTCAGCTTCAAGGCTGCTTAGAGAAGGGGGACTTGAAGAACGCCTTCTTTCTGGACGCCTCCTTCTGCGTGCGCTCAAGCCGCGTGGACTCTGCAACAGTGCGGCTGTAAGAAACTGTTTCTGGCCAGCTTGTGTGATGGCGTGCAAGGGCTGCGCCGGACTCTCGGAAGCAGCCGGAGCATTCTCAGCTGACTGTGCTTGTGAAGCAGCTTTGTGCTGAGCTCATGCAATTCGGTGCACTGAGTGCATGAGCCCGGTGCCCGGCTGCTTCGTTCTTCGCCTTCTGTGCTCTGGACACAAGTGAAGCCCAGCCATGGCTCGGAGCTGTCGCGCTCTTCAGAGGGTATAGCGCACGCATGCACAGGGTTCTGTGCAGGGATTTTCCTCAGCTCGAGGTACAATCATTTTTCTTGCTGCTTTACAGTGTCCAAACCGCGTGTGTAGCTCTCACTGAGCCAAATGCTTCAGGAGAGAAGCACTTGCTGTAAGATTAGCCTTTGGCTGGCCAAGACTTTCAACACAGCACCACAATGCGGGCGACGAGGAGCAGAAAGGACGAACATCTTTTCGTCCTGGCACCTTCTTCTGAGCGAGACGTCTATCCGCATCTTTGCTCTCTGCACGGCTGCAAGGTGCGTGCTGGTGCTTGGAAGCGAGAAGGCGGCGGCAGAGAGCACGGCGATCTGACGGCGCTGGGCAGGCTGTAAAGGAAGGAAGAGTAGCCCTGGAATGTGCTGCAAATCCAAGTTTCCACGCCTCGGGGGCAAGCTCTGGGGAAGCTCGTTGACCTCAACCTGTGCTCTGTGCCAGACGTAGCCGAGAAGCTTTCCGTTAAGATTCAGGCTACAAGGCAGAGCGAATGTGCCGCTACCTAGCGCCGCCAGAGAAAGTGCATAGGCCAGGCGTGTTTGGGCAGAAGCAGCAGCCTGGAGGCTTTCGCTGCCGGCACCGTGCTCTCTGGGCGAGAAGCAGACGACTGTTCGTCTCCAGCAAAACGAAAGCGCGACCTGCTACGAAGGGCATAAGAACGAAGGCAGAGCAGCGGCTGGGCTGCTGTGCGAATGGCCCAGGCTGCAAGAGGAAGCGTGCCTGCCACTCGCTTGTTTGCGGATTCACTTGAGCAGTGGGAAGCAGAAAGTTCAACTTGCGGCTACTTGTGCTGCTCCCTATTTCTCTTCCACTGTTCCCTGGAAGCAATTCTGCTAGCTTCATGCTTGGAGATGCAGAGACGCCCGTGGTAGATGCGGTGGAGAAGGGAAAAACCGAGTGCAGAGGACAGTTTCTGGGGCTTGACGTGAGGCAAGGGGAAGGTTCAGCCCAGCAGTGGCTCTTAGCCCTGGAGCCTTTTTCTTTGCTAGCAGCTGCTGCAAGTGGGCAAGGGAGCTGCGAGAGTGCATCGTGTGAGGAGGGCACGTCTCTCGGAGAAAGAAGCTGCCTAGGCGCAGTGTGCTGTGCTCAGCTTCAAGGCTGCTTAGAGAAGGGGGACTTGAAGAACGCCTTCTTTCTGGACGCCTCCTTCTGCGTGCGCTCAAGCCGCGTGGACTCTGCAACAGTGCGGCTGTAAGAAACTGTTTCTGGCCAGCTTGTGTGATGGCGTGCAAGGGCTGCGCCGGACTCTCGGAAGCAGCCGGAGCATTCTCAGCTGACTGTGCTTGTGAAGCAGCTTTGTGCTGAGCTCATGCAATTCGGTGCACTGAGTGCATGAGCCCGGTGCCCGGCTGCTTCGTTCTTCGCCTTCTGTGCTCTGGACACAAGTGAAGCCCAGCCATGGCTCGGAGCTGTCGCGCTCTTCAGAGGGTATAGCGCACGCATGCACAGGGTTCTGTGCAGGGATTTTCCTCAGCTCGAGGTACAATCATTTTTCTTGCTGCTTTACAGTGTCCAAACCGCGTGTGTAGCTCTCACTGAGCCAAATGCTTCAGGAGAGAAGCACTTGCTGTAAGATTAGCCTTTGGCTGGCCAAGACTTTCAACACAGCACCACAATGCGGGCGACGAGGAGCAGAAAGGACGAACATCTTTTCGTCCTGGCACCTTCTTCTGAGCGAGACGTCTATCCGCATCTTTGCTCTCTGCACGGCTGCAAGGTGCGTGCTGGTACTTGGAAGCGAGAAGGCGGCGGCAGAGAGCACGGCGATCTGACGGCGCTGGGCAGGCTGTAAAGGAAGGAAGAGGAGCCCTGGAATGTGCTGCAAATCCAAGTTTCCACGCCTCGGGGGCAAGCTCTGGGGAAGCTCGTTGACCTCAACCTGTGCTCTGTGCCAGACGTAGCCGAGAAGCTTTCCGTTAAGATTCAGGCTACAAGGCAGAGCGAATGTGCCGCTACCTAGCGCCGCCAGAGAAAGTGCATAGGCCAGGCGTGTTTGGGCAGAAGCAGCAGCCTGGAGGCTTTCGCTGCCGGCACCGCGCTCTCTGGGCGAGAAGCAGACGACTGTTCGTCTCCAGCAAAACGAAAGCGCGACCTGCTACGAAGGGCATAAGAACGAAGGCAGAGCAGCGGCTGGGCTGCTGTGCGAATGGCCCAGGCTGCAAGAGGAAGCGTGCCTGCCACTCGCTTGTTTGCGGATTCACTTGAGCAGTGGGAAGCAGAAAGTTCAACTTGCGGCTACTTGTGCTGCTCCCTATTTCTCTTCCACTGTTCCCTGGAAGCAATTCTGCTAGCTTCATGCTTGGAGATGCAGAGACGCCCGTGGTAGATGCGGTGGAGAAGGGAAAAACCGAGTGCAGAGGACAGTTTCTGGGGCTTGACGTGAGGCAAGGGGAAGGTTGAGCCCAGCAGTGGCTCTTAGCCCTGGAGCCTTTTTCTTTGCTAGCAGCTGCTGCAAGTGGGCAAGGGAGCTGCGAGAGTGCATCGTGTGAGGAGGGCACGTCTCTCGGAGAAAGAAGCTGCCTAGGCGCAGTGTGCTGTGCTCAGCTTCAAGGCTGCTTAGAGAAGGGGGACTTGAAGAACGCCTTCTTTCTGGACGCCTCCTTCTGCGTGCGCTCAAGCCGCGTGGACTCTGCAACAGTGCGGCTGTAAGAAACTGTTTCTGGCCAGCTTGTGTGATGGCGTGCAAGGGCTGCGCCGGACTCTCGGAAGCAGCCGGAGCATTCTCAGCTGACTGTGCTTGTGAAGCAGCTTTGTGCTGAGCTCATGCAATTCGGTGCACTGAGTGCATGAGCCCGGTGCCCGGCTGCTTCGTTCTTCGCCTTCTGTGCTCTGGACACAAGTGAAGCCCAGCCATGGCTCGGAGCTGTCGCGCTCTTCAGAGGGTATAGCGCACGCATGCACAGGGTTCTGTGCAGGGATTTTCCTCAGCTCGAGGTACAATCATTTTTCTTGCTGCTTTACAGTGTCCAAACCGCGTGTGTAGCTCTCACTGAGCCAAATGCTTCAGGAGAGAAGCACTTGCTGTAAGATTAGCCTTTGGCTGGCCAAGACTTTCAACACAGCACCACAATGCGGGCGACGAGGAGCAGAAAGGACGAACATCTTTTCGTCCTGGCACCTTCTTCTGAGCGAGACGTCTATCCGCATCTTTGCTCTCTGCACGGCTGCAAGGTGCGTGCTGGTACTTGGAAGCGAGAAGGCGGCGGCAGAGAGCACGGCGATCTGACGGCGCTGGGCAGGCTGTAAAGGAAGGAAGAGGAGCCCTGGAATGTGCTGCAAATCCAAGTTTCCACGCCTCGGGGGCAAGCTCTGGGGAAGCTCGTTGACCTCAACCTGTGCTCTGTGCCAGACGTAGCCGAGAAGCTTTCCGTTAAGATTCAGGCTACAAGGCAGAGCGAATGTGCCGCTACCTAGCGCCGCCAGAGAAAGTGCATAGGCCAGGCGTGTTTGGGCAGAAGCAGCAGCCTGGAGGCTTTCGCTGCCGGCACCGCGCTCTCTGGGCGAGAAGCAGACGACTGTTCGTCTCCAGCAAAACGAAAGCGCGACCTGCTACGAAGGGCATAAGAACGAAGGCAGAGCAGCGGCTGGGCTGCTGTGCGAATGGCCCAGGCTGCAAGAGGAAGCGTGCCTGCCACTCGCTTGTTTGCGGATTCACTTGAGCAGTGGGAAGCAGAAAGTTCAACTTGCGGCTACTTGTGCTGCTCCCTATTTCTCTTCCACTGTTCCCTGGAAGCAATTCTGCTAGCTTCATGCTTGGAGATGCAGAGACGCCCGTGGTAGATGCGGTGGAGAAGGGAAAAACCGAGTGCAGAGGACAGTTTCTGGGGCTTGACGTGAGGCAAGGGGAAGGTTGAGCCCAGCAGTGGCTCTTAGCCCTGGAGCCTTTTTCTTTGCTAGCAGCTGCTGCAAGTGGGCAAGGGAGCTGCGAGAGTGCATCGTGTGAGGAGGGCACGTCTCTCGGAGAAAGAAGCTGCCTAGGCGCAGTGTGCTGTGCTCAGCTTCAAGGCTGCTTAGAGAAGGGGGACTTGAAGAACGCCTTCTTTCTGGACGCCTCCTTCTGCGTGCGCTCAAGCCGCGTGGACTCTGCAACAGTGCGGCTGTAAGAAACTGTTTCTGGCCAGCTTGTGTGATGGCGTGCAAGGGCTGCGCCGGACTCTCGGAAGCAGCCGGAGCATTCTCAGCTGACTGTGCTTGTGAAGCAGCTTTGTGCTGAGCTCATGCAATTCGGTGCACTGAGTGCATGAGCCCGGTGCCCGGCTGCTTCGTTCTTCGCCTTCTGTGCTCTGGACACAAGTGAAGCCCAGCCATGGCTCGGAGCTGTCGCGCTCTTCAGAGGGTATAGCGCACGCATGCACAGGGTTCTGTGCAGGGATTTTCCTCAGCTCGAGGTACAATCATTTTTCTTGCTGCTTTACAGTGTCCAAACCGCGTGTGTAGCTCTCACTGAGCCAAATGCTTCAGGAGAGAAGCACTTGCTGTAAGATTAGCCTTTGGCTGGCCAAGACTTTCAACACAGCACCACAATGCGGGCGACGAGGAGCAGAAAGGACGAACATCTTTTCGTCCTGGCACCTTCTTCTGAGCGAGACGTCTATCCGCATCTTTGCTCTCTGCACGGCTGCAAGGTGCGTGCTGGTGCTTGGAAGCGAGAAGGCGGCGGCAGAGAGCACGGCGATCTGACGGCGCTGGGCAGGCTGTAAAGGAAGGAAGAGGAGCCCTGGAATGTGCTGCAAATCCAAGTTTCCACGCCTCGGGGGCAAGCTCTGGGGAAGCTCGTTGACCTCAACCTGTGCTCTGTGCCAGACGTAGCCGAGAAGCTTTCCGTTAAGATTCAGGCTACAAGGCAGAGCGAATGTGCCGCTACCTAGCGCCGCCAGAGAAAGTGCATAGGCCAGGCGTGTTTGGGCAGAAGCAGCAGCCTGGAGGCTTTCGCTGCCGGCACCGTGCTCTCTGGGGGAGAAGCAGACGACTGTTCGTCTCCAGCAAAACGAAAGCGCGACCTGCTACGAAGGGCATAAGAACGAAGGCAGAGCAGCGGCTGGGCTGCTGTGCGAATGGCCCAGGCTGCAAGAGGAAGCGTGCCTGCCACTCGCTTGTTTGCGGATTCACTTGAGCAGTGGGAAGCAGAAAGTTCAACTTGCGGCTACTTGTGCTGCTCCCTATTTCTCTTCCCCTGTTCCCTGGAAGCAATTCTGCTAGCTTCATGCTTGGAGATGCAGAGACGCCCGTGGTAGATGCGGTGGAGAAGGGAAAAACCGAGTGCAGAGGACAGTTTCTGGGGCTTGACGTGAGGCAAGGGGAAGGTTCAGCCCAGCAGTGGCTCTTAGCCCTGGAGCCTTTTTCTTTGCTAGCAGCTGCTGCAAGTGGGCAAGGGAGCTGCGAGAGTGCATCGTGTGAGGAGGGCACGTCTCTCGGAGAAAGAAGCTGCCTAGGCGCAGTGTGCTGTGCTCAGCTTCAAGGCTGCTTAGAGAAGGGGGACTTGAAGAACGCCTTCTTTCTGGACGCCTCCTTCTGCGTGCGCTCAAGCCGCGTGGACTCTGCAACAGTGCGGCTGTAAGAAACTGTTTCTGGCCAGCTTGTGTGATGGCGTGCAAGGGCTGCGCCGGACTCTCGGAAGCAGCCGGAGCATTCTCAGCTGACTGTGCTTGTGAAGCAGCTTTGTGCCGAGCTCATGCAATTCGGTGCACTGAGTGCATGAGCCCGGTGCCCGGCTGCTTCGTTCTTCGCCTTCTGTGCTCTGGACAGAAGTGAAGCCCAGCCATGGCTCGGAGCTGTCGCGCTCTTCAGAGGGTATAGCGCACGCATGCACAGGGTTCTGTGCAGGGATTTTCCTCAGCTCGAGGTACAATCATTTTTCTTGCTGCTTTACAGTGTCCAAACCGCGTGTGTAGCTCTCACTGAGCCAAATGCTTCAGGAGAGAAGCACTTGCTGTAAGATTAGCCTTTGGCTGGCCAAGACTTTCAACACAGCACCACAATGCGGGCGACGAGGAGCAGAAAGGACGAACATCTTTTCGTCCTGGCACCTTCTTCTGAGCGAGACGTCTATCCGCATCTTTGCTCTCTGCACGGCTGCAAGGTGCGTGCTGGTACTTGGAAGCGAGAAGGCGGCGGCAGAGAGCACGGCGATCTGACGGCGCTGGGCAGGCTGTAAAGGAAGGAAGAGGAGCCCTGGAATGTGCTGCAAATCCAAGTTTCCACGCCTCGGGGGCAAGCTCTGGGGAAGCTCGTTGACCTCAACCTGTGCTCTGTGCCAGACGTAGCCGAGAAGCTTTCCGTTAAGATTCAGGCTACAAGGCAGAGCGAATGTGCCGCTACCTAGCGCCGCCAGAGAAAGTGCATAGGCCAGGCGTGTTTGGGCAGAAGCAGCAGCCTGGAGGCTTTCGCTGCCGGCACCGTGCTCTCTGGGCGAGAAGCAGACGACTGTTCGTCTCCAGCAAAACGAAAGCGCGACCTGCTACGAAGGGCATAAGAACGAAGGCAGAGCAGCGGCTGGGCTGCTGTGCGAATGGCCCAGGCTGCAAGAGGAAGCGTGCCTGCCACTCGCTTGTTTGCGGATTCACTTGAGCAGTGGGAAGCAGAAAGTTCAACTTGCGGCTACTTGTGCTGCTCCCTATTTCTCTTCCACTGTTCCCTGGAAGCAATTCTGCTAGCTTCATGCTTGGAGATGCAGAGACGCCCGTGGTAGATGCGGTGGAGAAGGGAAAAACCGAGTGCAGAGGACAGTTTCTGGGGCTTGACGTGAGGCAAGGGGAAGGTTCAGCCCAGCAGTGGCTCTTAGCCCTGGAGCCTTTTTCTTTGCTAGCAGCTGCTGCAAGTGGGCAAGGGAGCTGCGAGAGTGCATCGTGTGAGGAGGGCACGTCTCTCGGAGAAAGAAGCTGCCTAGGCGCAGTGTGCTGTGCTCAGCTTCAAGGCTGCTTAGAGAAGGGGGACTTGAAGAACGCCTTCTTTCTGGACGCCTCCTTCTGCGTGCGCTCAAGCCGCGTGGACTCTGCAACAGTGCGGCTGTAAGAAACTGTTTCTGGCCAGCTTGTGTGATGGCGTGCAAGGGCTGCGCCGGACTCTCGGAAGCAGCCGGAGCATTCTCAGCTGACTGTGCTTGTGAAGCAGCTTTGTGCTGAGCTCATGCAATTCGGTGCACTGAGTGCATGAGCCCGGTGCCCGGCTGCTTCGTTCTTCGCCTTCTGTGCTCTGGACACAAGTGAAGCCCAGCCATGGCTCGGAGCTGTCGCGCTCTTCAGAGGGTATAGCGCACGCATGCACAGGGTTCTGTGCAGGGATTTTCCTCAGCTCGAGGTACAATCATTTTTCTTGCTGCTTTACAGTGTCCAAACCGCGTGTGTAGCTCTCACTGAGCCAAATGCTTCAGGAGAGAAGCACTTGCTGTAAGATTAGCCTTTGGCTGGCCAAGACTTTCAACACAGCACCACAATGCGGGCGACGAGGAGCAGAAAGGACGAACATCTTTTCGTCCTGGCACCTTCTTCTGAGCGAGACGTCTATCCGCATCTTTGCTCTCTGCACGGCTGCAAGGTGCGTGCTGGTGCTTGGAAGCGAGAAGGCGGCGGCAGAGAGCACGGCGATCTGACGGCGCTGGGCAGGCTGTAAAGGAAGGAAGAGTAGCCCTGGAATGTGCTGCAAATCCAAGTTTCCACGCCTCGGGGGCAAGCTCTGGGGAAGCTCGTTGACCTCAACCTGTGCTCTGTGCCAGACGTAGCCGAGAAGCTTTCCGTTAAGATTCAGGCTACAAGGCAGAGCGAATGTGCCGCTACCTAGCGCCGCCAGAGAAAGTGCATAGGCCAGGCGTGTTTGGGCAGAAGCAGCAGCCTGGAGGCTTTCGCTGCCGGCACCGTGCTCTCTGGGCGAGAAGCAGACGACTGTTCGTCTCCAGCAAAACGAAAGCGCGACCTGCTACGAAGGGCATAAGAACGAAGGCAGAGCAGCGGCTGGGCTGCTGTGCGAATGGCCCAGGCTGCAAGAGGAAGCGTGCCTGCCACTCGCTTGTTTGCGGATTCACTTGAGCAGTGGGAAGCAGAAAGTTCAACTTGCGGCTACTTGTGCTGCTCCCTATTTCTCTTCCACTGTTCCCTGGAAGCAATTCTGCTAGCTTCATGCTTGGAGATGCAGAGACGCCCGTGGTAGATGCGGTGGAGAAGGGAAAAACCGAGTGCAGAGGACAGTTTCTGGGGCTTGACGTGAGGCAAGGGGAAGGTTCAGCCCAGCAGTGGCTCTTAGCCCTGGAGCCTTTTTCTTTGCTAGCAGCTGCTGCAAGTGGGCAAGGGAGCTGCGAGAGTGCATCGTGTGAGGAGGGCACGTCTCTCGGAGAAAGAAGCTGCCTAGGCGCAGTGTGCTGTGCTCAGCTTCAAGGCTGCTTAGAGAAGGGGGACTTGAAGAACGCCTTCTTTCTGGACGCCTCCTTCTGCGTGCGCTCAAGCCGCGTGGACTCTGCAACAGTGCGGCTGTAAGAAACTGTTTCTGGCCAGCTTGTGTGATGGCGTGCAAGGGCTGCGCCGGACTCTCGGAAGCAGCCGGAGCATTCTCAGCTGACTGTGCTTGTGAAGCAGCTTTGTGCTGAGCTCATGCAATTCGGTGCACTGAGTGCATGAGCCCGGTGCCCGGCTGCTTCGTTCTTCGCCTTCTGTGCTCTGGACACAAGTGAAGCCCAGCCATGGCTCGGAGCTGTCGCGCTCTTCAGAGGGTATAGCGCACGCATGCACAGGGTTCTGTGCAGGGATTTTCCTCAGCTCGAGGTACAATCATTTTTCTTGCTGCTTTACAGTGTCCAAACCGCGTGTGTAGCTCTCACTGAGCCAAATGCTTCAGGAGAGAAGCACTTGCTGTAAGATTAGCCTTTGGCTGGCCAAGACTTTCAACACAGCACCACAATGCGGGCGACGAGGAGCAGAAAGGACGAACATCTTTTCGTCCTGGCACCTTCTTCTGAGCGAGACGTCTATCCGCATCTTTGCTCTCTGCACGGCTGCAAGGTGCGTGCTGGTACTTGGAAGCGAGAAGGCGGCGGCAGAGAGCACGGCGATCTGACGGCGCTGGGCAGGCTGTAAAGGAAGGAAGAGTAGCCCTGGAATGTGCTGCAAATCCAAGTTTCCACGCCTCGGGGGCAAGCTCTGGGGAAGCTCGTTGACCTCAACCTGTGCTCTGTGCCAGACTTAGCCGAGAAGCTTTCCGTTAAGATTCAGGCTACAAGGCAGAGCGAATGTGCCGCTACCTAGCGCCGCCAGAGAAAGTGCATAGGCCAGGCGTGTTTGGGCAGAAGCAGCAGCCTGGAGGCTTTCGCTGCCGGCACCGCGCTCTCTGGGCGAGAAGCAGACGACTGTTCGTCTCCAGCAAAACGAAAGCGCGACCTGCTACGAAGGGCATAAGAACGAAGGCAGAGCAGCGGCTGGGCTGCTGTGCGAATGGCCCAGGCTGCAAGAGGAAGCGTGCCTGCCACTCGCTTGTTTGCGGATTCACTTGAGCAGTGGGAAGCAGAAAGTTCAACTTGCGGCTACTTGTGCTGCTCCCTATTTCTCTTCCCCTGTTCCCTGGAAGCAATTCTGCTAGCTTCATGCTTGGAGATGCAGAGACGCCCGTGGTAGATGCGGTGGAGAAGGGAAAAACCGAGTGCAGAGGACAGTTTCTGGGGCTTGACGTGAGGCAAGGGGAAGGTTCAGCCCAGCAGTGGCTCTTAGCCCTGGAGCCTTTTTCTTTGCTAGCAGCTGCTGCAAGTGGGCAAGGGAGCTGCGAGAGTGCATCGTGTGAGGAGGGCACGTCTCTCGGAGAAAGAAGCTGCCTAGGCGCAGTGTGCTGTGCTCAGCTTCAAGGCTGCTTAGAGAAGGGGGACTTGAAGAACGCCTTCTTTCTGGACGCCTCCTTCTGCGTGCGCTCAAGCCGCGTGGACTCTGCAACAGTGCGGCTGTAAGAAACTGTTTCTGGCCAGCTTGTGTGATGGCGTGCAAGGGCTGCGCCGGACTCTCGGAAGCAGCCGGAGCATTCTCAGCTGACTGTGCTTGTGAAGCAGCTTTGTGCTGAGCTCATGCAATTCGGTGCACTGAGTGCATGAGCCCGGTGCCCGGCTGCTTCGTTCTTCGCCTTCTGTGCTCTGGACAGAAGTGAAGCCCAGCCATGGCTCGGAGCTGTCGCGCTCTTCAGAGGGTATAGCGCACGCATGCACAGGGTTCTGTGCAGGGATTTTCCTCAGCTCGAGGTACAATCATTTTTCTTGCTGCTTTACAGTGTCCAAACCGCGTGTGTAGCTCTCACTGAGCCAAATGCTTCAGGAGAGAAGCACTTGCTGTAAGATTAGCCTTTGGCTGGCCAAGACTTTCAACACAGCACCACAATGCGGGCGACGAGGAGCAGAAAGGACGAACATCTTTTCGTCCTGGCACCTTCTTCTGAGCGAGACGTCTATCCGCATCTTTGCTCTCTGCACGGCTGCAAGGTGCGTGCTGGTACTTGGAAGCGAGAAGGCGGCGGCAGAGAGCACGGCGATCTGACGGCGCTGGGCAGGCTGTAAAGGAAGGAAGAGGAGCCCTGGAATGTGCTGCAAATCCAAGTTTCCACGCCTCGGGGGCAAGCTCTGGGGAAGCTCGTTGACCTCAACCTGTGCTCTGTGCCAGACGTAGCCGAGAAGCTTTCCGTTAAGATTCAGGCTACAAGGCAGAGCGAATGTGCCGCTACCTAGCGCCGCCAGAGAAAGTGCATAGGCCAGGCGTGTTTGGGCAGAAGCAGCAGCCTGGAGGCTTTCGCTACCGGCACCGCGCTCTCTGGGCGAGAAGCAGACGACTGTTCGTCTCCAGCAAAACGAAAGCGCGACCTGCTACGAAGGGCATAAGAACGAAGGCAGAGCAGCGGCTGGGCTGCTGTGCGAATGGCCCAGGCTGCAAGAGGAAGCGTGCCTGCCACTCGCTTGTTTGCGGATTCACTTGAGCAGTGGGAAGCAGAAAGTTCAACTTGCGGCTACTTGTGCTGCTCCCTATTTCTCTTCCACTGTTCCCTGGAAGCAATTCTGCTAGCTTCATGCTTGGAGATGCAGAGACGCCCGTGGTAGATGCGGTGGAGAAGGGAAAAACCGAGTGCAGAGGACAGTTTCTGGGGCTTGACGTGAGGCAAGGGGAAGGTTCAGCCCAGCAGTGGCTCTTAGCCCTGGAGCCTTTTTCTTTGCTAGCAGCTGCTGCAAGTGGGCAAGGGAGCTGCGAGAGTGCATCGTGTGAGGAGGGCACGTCTCTCGGAGAAAGAAGCTGCCTAGGCGCAGTGTGCTGTGCTCAGCTTCAAGGCTGCTTAGAGAAGGGGGACTTGAAGAACGCCTTCTTTCTGGACGCCTCCTTCTGCGTGCGCTCAAGCCGCGTGGACTCTGCAACAGTGCGGCTGTAAGAAACTGTTTCTGGCCAGCGTGTGTGATGGAGTGCAAGGGCTGCGCCGGACTCTCGGAAGCAGCCGGAGCATTCTCAGCTGACTGTGCTTGTGAAGCAGCTTTGTGCCGAGCTCATGCAATTCGGTGCACTGAGTGCATGAGCCCGGTGCCCGGCTGCTTCGTTCTTCGCCTTCTGTGCTCTGGACAGAAGTGAAGCCCAGCCATGGCTCGGAGCTGTCGCGCTCTTCAGAGGGTATAGCGCACGCATGCACAGGGTTCTGTGCAGGGATTTTCCTCAGCTCGAGGTACAATCATTTTTCTTGCTGCTTTACAGTGTCCAAACCGCGTGTGTAGCTCTCACTGAGCCAAATGCTTCAGGAGAGAAGCACTTGCTGTAAGATTAGCCTTTGGCTGGCCAAGACTTTCAACACAGCACCACAATGCGGGCGACGAGGAGCAGAAAGGACGAACATCTTTTCGTCCTGGCACCTTCTTCTGAGCGAGACGTCTATCCGCATCTTTGCTCTCTGCACGGCTGCAAGGTGCGTGCTGGTACTTGGAAGCGAGAAGGCGGCGGCAGAGAGCACGGCGATCTGACGGCGCTGGGCAGGCTGTAAAGGAAGGAAGAGGAGCCCTGGAATGTGCTGCAAATCCAAGTTTCCACGCCTCGGGGGCAAGCTCTGGGGAAGCTCGTTGACCTCAACCTGTGCTCTGTGCCAGACGTAGCCGAGAAGCTTTCCGTTAAGATTCAGGCTACAAGGCAGAGCGAATGTGCCGCTACCTAGCGCCGCCAGAGAAAGTGCATAGGCCAGGCGTGTTTGGGCAGAAGCAGCAGCCTGGAGGCTTTCGCTGCCGGCACCGCGCTCTCTGGGCGAGAAGCAGACGACTGTTCGTCTCCAGCAAAACGAAAGCGCGACCTGCTACGAAGGGCATAAGAACGAAGGCAGAGCAGCGGCTGGGCTGCTGTGCGAATGGCCCAGGCTGCAAGAGGAAGCGTGCCTGCCACTCGCTTGTTTGCGGATTCACTTGAGCAGTGGGAAGCAGAAAGTTCAACTTGCGGCTACTTGTGCTGCTCCCTATTTCTCTTCCACTGTTCCCTGGAAGCAATTCTGCTAGCTTCATGCTTGGAGATGCAGAGACGCCCGTGGTAGATGCGGTGGAGAAGGGAAAAACCGAGTGCAGAGGACAGTTTCTGGGGCTTGACGTGAGGCAAGGGGAAGGTTCAGCCCAGCAGTGGCTCTTAGCCCTGGAGCCTTTTTCTTTGCTAGCAGCTGCTGCAAGTGGGCAAGGGAGCTGCGAGAGTGCATCGTGTGAGGAGGGCACGTCTCTCGGAGAAAGAAGCTGCCTAGGCGCAGTGTGCTGTGCTCAGCTTCAAGGCTGCTTAGAGAAGGGGGACTTGAAGAACGCCTTCTTTCTGGACGCCTCCTTCTGCGTGCGCTCAAGCCGCGTGGACTCTGCAACAGTGCGGCTGTAAGAAACTGTTTCTGGCCAGCTTGTGTGATGGCGTGCAAGGGCTGCGCCGGACTCTCGGAAGCAGCCGGAGCATTCTCAGCTGACTGTGCTTGTGAAGCAGCTTTGTGCTGAGCTCATGCAATTCGGTGCACTGAGTGCATGAGCCCGGTGCCCGGCTGCTTCGTTCTTCGCCTTCTGTGCTCTGGACACAAGTGAAGCCCAGCCATGGCTCGGAGCTGTCGCGCTCTTCAGAGGGTATAGCGCACGCATGCACAGGGTTCTGTGCAGGGATTTTCCTCAGCTCGAGGTACAATCATTTTTCTTGCTGCTTTACAGTGTCCAAACCGCGTGTGTAGCTCTCACTGAGCCAAATGCTTCAGGAGAGAAGCACTTGCTGTAAGATTAGCCTTTGGCTGGCCAAGACTTTCAACACAGCACCACAATGCGGGCGACGAGGAGCAGAAAGGACGAACATCTTTTCGTCCTGGCACCTTCTTCTGAGCGAGACGTCTATCCGCATCTTTGCTCTCTGCACGGCTGCAAGGTGCGTGCTGGTGCTTGGAAGCGAGAAGGCGGCGGCAGAGAGCACGGCGATCTGACGGCGCTGGGCAGGCTGTAAAGGAAGGAAGAGTAGCCCTGGAATGTGCTGCAAATCCAAGTTTCCACGCCTCGGGGGCAAGCTCTGGGGAAGCTCGTTGACCTCAACCTGTGCTCTGTGCCAGACGTAGCCGAGAAGCTTTCCGTTAAGATTCAGGCTACAAGGCAGAGCGAATGTGCCGCTACCTAGCGCCGCCAGAGAAAGTGCATAGGCCAGGCGTGTTTGGGCAGAAGCAGCAGCCTGGAGGCTTTCGCTGCCGGCACCGTGCTCTCTGGGCGAGAAGCAGACGACTGTTCGTCTCCAGCAAAACGAAAGCGCGACCTGCTACGAAGGGCATAAGAACGAAGGCAGAGCAGCGGCTGGGCTGCTGTGCGAATGGCCCAGGCTGCAAGAGGAAGCGTGCCTGCCACTCGCTTGTTTGCGGATTCACTTGAGCAGTGGGAAGCAGAAAGTTCAACTTGCGGCTACTTGTGCTGCTCCCTATTTCTCTTCCACTGTTCCCTGGAAGCAATTCTGCTAGCTTCATGCTTGGAGATGCAGAGACGCCCGTGGTAGATGCGGTGGAGAAGGGAAAAACCGAGTGCAGAGGACAGTTTCTGGGGCTTGACGTGAGGCAAGGGGAAGGTTCAGCCCAGCAGTGGCTCTTAGCCCTGGAGCCTTTTTCTTTGCTAGCAGCTGCTGCAAGTGGGCAAGGGAGCTGCGAGAGTGCATCGTGTGAGGAGGGCACGTCTCTCGGAGAAAGAAGCTGCCTAGGCGCAGTGTGCTGTGCTCAGCTTCAAGGCTGCTTAGAGAAGGGGGACTTGAAGAACGCCTTCTTTCTGGACGCCTCCTTCTGCGTGCGCTCAAGCCGCGTGGACTCTGCAACAGTGCGGCTGTAAGAAACTGTTTCTGGCCAGCTTGTGTGATGGCGTGCAAGGGCTGCGCCGGACTCTCGGAAGCAGCCGGAGCATTCTCAGCTGACTGTGCTTGTGAAGCAGCTTTGTGCTGAGCTCATGCAATTCGGTGCACTGAGTGCATGAGCCCGGTGCCCGGCTGCTTCGTTCTTCGCCTTCTGTGCTCTGGACAGAAGTGAAGCCCAGCCATGGCTCGGAGCTGTCGCGCTCTTCAGAGGGTATAGCGCACGCATGCACAGGGTTCTGTGCAGGGATTTTCCTCAGCTCGAGGTACAATCATTTTTCTTGCTGCTTTACAGTGTCCAAACCGCGTGTGTAGCTCTCACTGAGCCAAATGCTTCAGGAGAGAAGCACTTGCTGTAAGATTAGCCTTTGGCTGGCCAAGACTTTCAACACAGCACCACAATGCGGGCGACGAGGAGCAGAAAGGACGAACATCTTTTCGTCCTGGCACCTTCTTCTGAGCGAGACGTCTATCCGCATCTTTGCTCTCTGCACGGCTGCAAGGTGCGTGCTGGTACTTGGAAGCGAGAAGGCGGCGGCAGAGAGCACGGCGATCTGACGGCGCTGGGCAGGCTGTAAAGGAAGGAAGAGGAGCCCTGGAATGTGCTGCAAATCCAAGTTTCCACGCCTCGGGGGCAAGCTCTGGGGAAGCTCGTTGACCTCAACCTGTGCTCTGTGCCAGACGTAGCCGAGAAGCTTTCCGTTAAGATTCAGGCTACAAGGCAGAGCGAATGTGCCGCTACCTAGCGCCGCCAGAGAAAGTGCATAGGCCAGGCGTGTTTGGGCAGAAGCAGCAGCCTGGAGGCTTTCGCTGCCGGCACCGCGCTCTCTGGGCGAGAAGCAGACGACTGTTCGTCTCCAGCAAAACGAAAGCGCGACCTGCTACGAAGGGCATAAGAACGAAGGCAGAGCAGCGGCTGGGCTGCTGTGCGAATGGCCCAGGCTGCAAGAGGAAGCGTGCCTGCCACTCGCTTGTTTGCGGATTCACTTGAGCAGTGGGAAGCAGAAAGTTCAACTTGCGGCTACTTGTGCTGCTCCCTATTTCTCTTCCCCTGTTCCCTGGAAGCAATTCTGCTAGCTTCATGCTTGGAGATGCAGAGACGCCCGTGGTAGATGCGGTGGAGAAGGGAAAAACCGAGTGCAGAGGACAGTTTCTGGGGCTTGACGTGAGGCAAGCGGAAGGTTCAGCCCAGCAGTGGCTCTTAGCCCTGGAGCCTTTTTCTTTGCTAGCAGCTGCTGCAAGTGGGCAAGGGAGCTGCGAGAGTGCATCGTGTGAGGAGGGCACGTCTCTCGGAGAAAGAAGCTGCCTAGGCGCAGTGTGCTGTGCTCAGCTTCAAGGCTGCTTAGAGAAGGGGGACTTGAAGAACGCCTTCTTTCTGGACGCCTCCTTCTGCGTGCGCTCAAGCCGCGTGGACTCTGCAACAGTGCGGCTGTAAGAAACTGTTTCTGGCCAGCTTGTGTGATGGAGTGCAAGGGCTGCGCCGGACTCTCGGAAGCAGCCGGAGCATTCTCAGCTGACTGTGCTTGTGAAGCAGCTTTGTGCCGAGCTCATGCAATTCGGTGCACTGAGTGCATGAGCCCGGTGCCCGGCTGCTTCGTTCTTCGCCTTCTGTGCTCTGGACAGAAGTGAAGCCCAGCCATGGCTCGGAGCTGTCGCGCTCTTCAGAGGGTATAGCGCACGCATGCACAGGGTTCTGTGCAGGGATTTTCCTCAGCTCGAGGTACAATCATTTTTCTTGCTGCTTTACAGTGTCCAAACCGCGTGTGTAGCTCTCACTGAGCCAAATGCTTCAGGAGAGAAGCACTTGCTGTAAGATTAGCCTTTGGCTGGCCAAGACTTTCAACACAGCACCACAATGCGGGCGACGAGGAGCAGAAAGGACGAACATCTTTTCGTCCTGGCACCTTCTTCTGAGAGAGACGTCTATCCGCATCTTTGCTCTCTGCACGGCTGCAAGGTGCGTGCTGGTACTTGGAAGCGAGAAGGCGGCGGCAGAGAGCACGGCGATCTGACGGCGCTGGGCAGGCTGTAAAGGAAGGAAGAGGAGCCCTGGAATGTGCTGCAAATCCAAGTTTCCACGCCTCGGGGGCAAGCTCTGGGGAAGCTCGTTGACCTCAACCTGTGCTCTGTGCCAGACGTAGCCGAGAAGCTTTCCGTTAAGATTCAGGCTACAAGGCAGAGCGAATGTGCCGCTACCTAGCGCCGCCAGAGAAAGTGCATAGGCCAGGCGTGTTTGGGCAGAAGCAGCAGCCTGGAGGCTTTCGCTACCGGCACCGCGCTCTCTGGGCGAGAAGCAGACGACTGTTCGTCTCCAGCAAAACGAAAGCGCGACCTGCTACGAAGGGCATAAGAACGAAGGCAGAGCAGCGGCTGGGCTGCTGTGCGAATGGCCCAGGCTGCAAGAGGAAGCGTGCCTGCCACTCGCTTGTTTGCGGATTCACTTGAGCAGTGGGAAGCAGAAAGTTCAACTTGCGGCTACTTGTGCTGCTCCCTATTTCTCTTCCACTGTTCCCTGGAAGCAATTCTGCTAGCTTCATGCTTGGAGATGCAGAGACGCCCGTGGTAGATGCGGTGGAGAAGGGAAAAACCGAGTGCAGAGGACAGTTTCTGGGGCTTGACGTGAGGCAAGGGGAAGGTTCAGCCCAGCAGTGGCTCTTAGCCCTGGAGCCTTTTTCTTTGCTAGCAGCTGCTGCAAGTGGGCAAGGGAGCTGCGAGAGTGCATCGTGTGAGGAGGGCACGTCTCTCGGAGAAAGAAGCTGCCTAGGCGCAGTGTGCTGTGCTCAGCTTCAAGGCTGCTTAGAGAAGGGGGACTTGAAGAACGCCTTCTTTCTGGACGCCTCCTTCTGCGTGCGCTCAAGCCGCGTGGACTCTGCAACAGTGCGGCTGTAAGAAACTGTTTCTGGCCAGCTTGTGTGATGGCGTGCAAGGGCTGCGCCGGACTCTCGGAAGCAGCCGGAGAATTCTCAGCTGACTGTGCTTGTGAAGCAGCTTTGTGCTGAGCTCATGCAATTCGGTGCACTGAGTGCATGAGCCCGGTGCCCGGCTGCTTCGTTCTTCGCCTTCTGTGCTCTGGACAGAAGTGAAGCCCAGCCATGGCTCGGAGCTGTCGCGCTCTTCAGAGGGTATAGCGCACGCATGCACAGGGTTCTGTGCAGGGATTTTCCTCAGCTCGAGGTACAATCATTTTTCTTGCTGCTTTACAGTGTCCAAACCGCGTGTGTAGCTCTCACTGAGCCAAATGCTTCAGGAGAGAAGCACTTGCTGTAAGATTAGCCTTTGGCTGGCCAAGACTTTCAACACAGCACCACAATGCGGGCGACGAGGAGCAGAAAGGACGAACATCTTTTCGTCCTGGCACCTTCTTCTGAGCGAGACGTCTATCCGCATCTTTGCTCTCTGCACGGCTGCAAGGTGCGTGCTGGTACTTGGAAGCGAGAAGGCGGCGGCAGAGAGCACGGCGATCTGACGGCGCTGGGCAGGCTGTAAAGGAAGGAAGAGTAGCCCTGGAATGTGCTGCAAATCCAAGTTTCCACGCCTCGGGGGCAAGCTCTGGGGAAGCTCGTTGACCTCAACCTGTGCTCTGTGCCAGACGTAGCCGAGAAGCTTTCCGTTAAGATTCAGGCTACAAGGCAGAGCGAATGTGCCGCTACCTAGCGCCGCCAGAGAAAGTGCATAGGCCAGGCGTGTTTGGGCAGAAGCAGCAGCCTGGAGGCTTTCGCTGCCGGCACCGCGCTCTCTGGGCGAGAAGCAGACGACTGTTCGTCTCCAGCAAAACGAAAGCGCGACCTGCTACGAAGGGCATAAGAACGAAGGCAGAGCAGCGGCTGGGCTGCTGTGCGAATGGCCCAGGCTGCAAGAGGAAGCGTGCCTGCCACTCGCTTGTTTGCGGATTCACTTGAGCAGTGGGAAGCAGAAAGTTCAACTTGCGGCTACTTGTGCTGCTCCCTATTTCTCTTCCACTGTTCCCTGGAAGCAATTCTGCTAGCTTCATGCTTGGAGATGCAGAGACGCCCGTGGTAGATGCGGTGGAGAAGGGAAAAACCGAGTGCAGAGGACAGTTTCTGGGGCTTGACGTGAGGCAAGGGGAAGGTTGAGCCCAGCAGTGGCTCTTAGCCCTGGAGCCTTTTTCTTTGCTAGCAGCTGCTGCAAGTGGGCAAGGGAGCTGCGAGAGTGCATCGTGTGAGGAGGGCACGTCTCTCGGAGAAAGAAGCTGCCTAGGCGCAGTGTGCTGTGCTCAGCTTCAAGGCTGCTTAGAGAAGGGGGACTTGAAGAACGCCTTCTTTCTGGACGCCTCCTTCTGCGTGCGCTCAAGCCGCGTGGACTCTGCAACAGTGCGGCTGTAAGAAACTGTTTCTGGCCAGCGTGTGTGATGGAGTGCAAGGGCTGCGCCGGACTCTCGGAAGCAGCCGGAGCATTCTCAGCTGACTGTGCTTGTGAAGCAGCTTTGTGCCGAGCTCATGCAATTCGGTGCACTGAGTGCATGAGCCCGGTGCCCGGCTGCTTCGTTCTTCGCCTTCTGTGCTCTGGACAGAAGTGAAGCCCAGCCATGGCTCGGAGCTGTCGCGCTCTTCAGAGGGTATAGCGCACGCATGCACAGGGTTCTGTGCAGGGATTTTCCTCAGCTCGAGGTACAATCATTTTTCTTGCTGCTTTACAGTGTCCAAACCGCGTGTGTAGCTCTCACTGAGCCAAATGCTTCAGGAGAGAAGCACTTGCTGTAAGATTAGCCTTTGGCTGGCCAAGACTTTCAACACAGCACCACAATGCGGGCGACGAGGAGCAGAAAGGACGAACATCTTTTCGTCCTGGCACCTTCTTCTGAGCGAGACGTCTATCCGCATCTTTGCTCTCTGCACGGCTGCAAGGTGCGTGCTGGTACTTGGAAGCGAGAAGGCGGCGGCAGAGAGCACGGCGATCTGACGGCGCTGGGCAGGCTGTAAAGGAAGGAAGAGGAGCCCTGGAATGTGCTGCAAATCCAAGTTTCCACGCCTCGGGGGCAAGCTCTGGGGAAGCTCGTTGACCTCAACCTGTGCTCTGTGCCAGACGTAGCCGAGAAGCTTTCCGTTAAGATTCAGGCTACAAGGCAGAGCGAATGTGCCGCTACCTAGCGCCGCCAGAGAAAGTGCATAGGCCAGGCGTGTTTGGGCAGAAGCAGCAGCCTGGAGGCTTTCGCTGCCGGCACCGCGCTCTCTGGGCGAGAAGCAGACGACTGTTCGTCTCCAGCAAAACGAAAGCGCGACCTGCTACGAAGGGCATAAGAACGAAGGCAGAGCAGCGGCTGGGCTGCTGTGCGAATGGCCCAGGCTGCAAGAGGAAGCGTGCCTGCCACTCGCTTGTTTGCGGATTCACTTGAGCAGTGGGAAGCAGAAAGTTCAACTTGCGGCTACTTGTGCTGCTCCCTATTTCTCTTCCACTGTTCCCTGGAAGCAATTCTGCTAGCTTCATGCTTGGAGATGCAGAGACGCCCGTGGTAGATGCGGTGGAGAAGGGAAAAACCGAGTGCAGAGGACAGTTTCTGGGGCTTGACGTGAGGCAAGGGGAAGGTTCAGCCCAGCAGTGGCTCTTAGCCCTGGAGCCTTTTTCTTTGCTAGCAGCTGCTGCAAGTGGGCAAGGGAGCTGCGAGAGTGCATCGTGTGAGGAGGGCACGTCTCTCGGAGAAAGAAGCTGCCTAGGCGCAGTGTGCTGTGCTCAGCTTCAAGGCTGCTTAGAGAAGGGGGACTTGAAGAACGCCTTCTTTCTGGACGCCTCCTTCTGCGTGCGCTCAAGCCGCGTGGACTCTGCAACAGTGCGGCTGTAAGAAACTGTTTCTGGCCAGCTTGTGTGATGGCGTGCAAGGGCTGCGCCGGACTCTCGGAAGCAGCCGGAGCATTCTCAGCTGACTGTGCTTGTGAAGCAGCTTTGTGCTGAGCTCATGCAATTCGGTGCACTGAGTGCATGAGCCCGGTGCCCGGCTGCTTCGTTCTTCGCCTTCTGTGCTCTGGACAGAAGTGAAGCCCAGCCATGGCTCGGAGCTGTCGCGCTCTTCAGAGGGTATAGCGCACGCATGCACAGGGTTCTGTGCAGGGATTTTCCTCAGCTCGAGGTACAATCATTTTTCTTGCTGCTTTACAGTGTCCAAACCGCGTGTGTAGCTCTCACTGAGCCAAATGCTTCAGGAGAGAAGCACTTGCTGTAAGATTAGCCTTTGGCTGGCCAAGACTTTCAACACAGCACCACAATGCGGGCGACGAGGAGCAGAAAGGACGAACATCTTTTCGTCCTGGCACCTTCTTCTGAGCGAGACGTCTATCCGCATCTTTGCTCTCTGCACGGCTGCAAGGTGCGTGCTGGTGCTTGGAAGCGAGAAGGCGGCGGCAGAGAGCACGGCGATCTGACGGCGCTGGGCAGGCTGTAAAGGAAGGAAGAGTAGCCCTGGAATGTGCTGCAAATCCAAGTTTCCACGCCTCGGGGGCAAGCTCTGGGGAAGCTCGTTGACCTCAACCTGTGCTCTGTGCCAGACGTAGCCGAGAAGCTTTCCGTTAAGATTCAGGCTACAAGGCAGAGCGAATGTGCCGCTACCTAGCGCCGCCAGAGAAAGTGCATAGGCCAGGCGTGTTTGGGCAGAAGCAGCAGCCTGGAGGCTTTCGCTGCCGGCACCGTGCTCTCTGGGCGAGAAGCAGACGACTGTTCGTCTCCAGCAAAACGAAAGCGCGACCTGCTACGAAGGGCATAAGAACGAAGGCAGAGCAGCGGCTGGGCTGCTGTGCGAATGGCCCAGGCTGCAAGAGGAAGCGTGCCTGCCACTCGCTTGTTTGCGGATTCACTTGAGCAGTGGGAAGCAGAAAGTTCAACTTGCGGCTACTTGTGCTGCTCCCTATTTCTCTTCCACTGTTCCCTGGAAGCAATTCTGCTAGCTTCATGCTTGGAGATGCAGAGACGCCCGTGGTAGATGCGGTGGAGAAGGGAAAAACCGAGTGCAGAGGACAGTTTCTGGGGCTTGACGTGAGGCAAGGGGAAGGTTCAGCCCAGCAGTGGCTCTTAGCCCTGGAGCCTTTTTCTTTGCTAGCAGCTGCTGCAAGTGGGCAAGGGAGCTGCGAGAGTGCATCGTGTGAGGAGGGCACGTCTCTCGGAGAAAGAAGCTGCCTAGGCGCAGTGTGCTGTGCTCAGCTTCAAGGCTGCTTAGAGAAGGGGGACTTGAAGAACGCCTTCTTTCTGGACGCCTCCTTCTGCGTGCGCTCAAGCCGCGTGGACTCTGCAACAGTGCGGCTGTAAGAAACTGTTTCTGGCCAGCTTGTGTGATGGCGTGCAAGGGCTGCGCCGGACTCTCGGAAGCAGCCGGAGCATTCTCAGCTGACTGTGCTTGTGAAGCAGCTTTGTGCTGAGCTCATGCAATTCGGTGCACTGAGTGCATGAGCCCGGTGCCCGGCTGCTTCGTTCTTCGCCTTCTGTGCTCTGGACAGAAGTGAAGCCCAGCCATGGCTCGGAGCTGTCGCGCTCTTCAGAGGGTATAGCGCACGCATGCACAGGGTTCTGTGCAGGGATTTTCCTCAGCTCGAGGTACAATCATTTTTCTTGCTGCTTTACAGTGTCCAAACCGCGTGTGTAGCTCTCACTGAGCCAAATGCTTCAGGAGAGAAGCACTTGCTGTAAGATTAGCCTTTGGCTGGCCAAGACTTTCAACACAGCACCACAATGCGGGCGACGAGGAGCAGAAAGGACGAACATCTTTTCGTCCTGGCACCTTCTTCTGAGCGAGACGTCTATCCGCATCTTTGCTCTCTGCACGGCTGCAAGGTGCGTGCTGGTACTTGGAAGCGAGAAGGCGGCGGCAGAGAGCACGGCGATCTGACGGCGCTGGGCAGGCTGTAAAGGAAGGAAGAGGAGCCCTGGAATGTGCTGCAAATCCAAGTTTCCACGCCTCGGGGGCAAGCTCTGGGGAAGCTCGTTGACCTCAACCTGTGCTCTGTGCCAGACGTAGCCGAGAAGCTTTCCGTTAAGATTCAGGCTACAAGGCAGAGCGAATGTGCCGCTACCTAGCGCCGCCAGAGAAAGTGCATAGGCCAGGCGTGTTTGGGCAGAAGCAGCAGCCTGGAGGCTTTCGCTGCCGGCACCGCGCTCTCTGGGCGAGAAGCAGACGACTGTTCGTCTCCAGCAAAACGAAAGCGCGACCTGCTACGAAGGGCATAAGAACGAAGGCAGAGCAGCGGCTGGGCTGCTGTGCGAATGGCCCAGGCTGCAAGAGGAAGCGTGCCTGCCACTCGCTTGTTTGCGGATTCACTTGAGCAGTGGGAAGCAGAAAGTTCAACTTGCGGCTACTTGTGCTGCTCCCTATTTCTCTTCCCCTGTTCCCTGGAAGCAATTCTGCTAGCTTCATGCTTGGAGATGCAGAGACGCCCGTGGTAGATGCGGTGGAGAAGGGAAAAACCGAGTGCAGAGGACAGTTTCTGGGGCTTGACGTGAGGCAAGCGGAAGGTTCAGCCCAGCAGTGGCTCTTAGCCCTGGAGCCTTTTTCTTTGCTAGCAGCTGCTGCAAGTGGGCAAGGGAGCTGCGAGAGTGCATCGTGTGAGGAGGGCACGTCTCTCGGAGAAAGAAGCTGCCTAGGCGCAGTGTGCTGTGCTCAGCTTCAAGGCTGCTTAGAGAAGGGGGACTTGAAGAACGCCTTCTTTCTGGACGCCTCCTTCTGCGTGCGCTCAAGCCGCGTGGACTCTGCAACAGTGCGGCTGTAAGAAACTGTTTCTGGCCAGCTTGTGTGATGGAGTGCAAGGGCTGCGCCGGACTCTCGGAAGCAGCCGGAGCATTCTCAGCTGACTGTGCTTGTGAAGCAGCTTTGTGCCGAGCTCATGCAATTCGGTGCACTGAGTGCATGAGCCCGGTGCCCGGCTGCTTCGTTCTTCGCCTTCTGTGCTCTGGACAGAAGTGAAGCCCAGCCATGGCTCGGAGCTGTCGCGCTCTTCAGAGGGTATAGCGCACGCATGCACAGGGTTCTGTGCAGGGATTTTCCTCAGCTCGAGGTACAATCATTTTTCTTGCTGCTTTACAGTGTCCAAACCGCGTGTGTAGCTCTCACTGAGCCAAATGCTTCAGGAGAGAAGCACTTGCTGTAAGATTAGCCTTTGGCTGGCCAAGACTTTCAACACAGCACCACAATGCGGGCGACGAGGAGCAGAAAGGACGAACATCTTTTCGTCCTGGCACCTTCTTCTGAGAGAGACGTCTATCCGCATCTTTGCTCTCTGCACGGCTGCAAGGTGCGTGCTGGTACTTGGAAGCGAGAAGGCGGCGGCAGAGAGCACGGCGATCTGACGGCGCTGGGCAGGCTGTAAAGGAAGGAAGAGGAGCCCTGGAATGTGCTGCAAATCCAAGTTTCCACGCCTCGGGGGCAAGCTCTGGGGAAGCTCGTTGACCTCAACCTGTGCTCTGTGCCAGACGTAGCCGAGAAGCTTTCCGTTAAGATTCAGGCTACAAGGCAGAGCGAATGTGCCGCTACCTAGCGCCGCCAGAGAAAGTGCATAGGCCAGGCGTGTTTGGGCAGAAGCAGCAGCCTGGAGGCTTTCGCTACCGGCACCGCGCTCTCTGGGCGAGAAGCAGACGACTGTTCGTCTCCAGCAAAACGAAAGCGCGACCTGCTACGAAGGGCATAAGAACGAAGGCAGAGCAGCGGCTGGGCTGCTGTGCGAATGGCCCAGGCTGCAAGAGGAAGCGTGCCTGCCACTCGCTTGTTTGCGGATTCACTTGAGCAGTGGGAAGCAGAAAGTTCAACTTGCGGCTACTTGTGCTGCTCCCTATTTCTCTTCCACTGTTCCCTGGAAGCAATTCTGCTAGCTTCATGCTTGGAGATGCAGAGACGCCCGTGGTAGATGCGGTGGAGAAGGGAAAAACCGAGTGCAGAGGACAGTTTCTGGGGCTTGACGTGAGGCAAGGGGAAGGTTCAGCCCAGCAGTGGCTCTTAGCCCTGGAGCCTTTTTCTTTGCTAGCAGCTGCTGCAAGTGGGCAAGGGAGCTGCGAGAGTGCATCGTGTGAGGAGGGCACGTCTCTCGGAGAAAGAAGCTGCCTAGGCGCAGTGTGCTGTGCTCAGCTTCAAGGCTGCTTAGAGAAGGGGGACTTGAAGAACGCCTTCTTTCTGGACGCCTCCTTCTGCGTGCGCTCAAGCCGCGTGGACTCTGCAACAGTGCGGCTGTAAGAAACTGTTTCTGGCCAGCTTGTGTGATGGCGTGCAAGGGCTGCGCCGGACTCTCGGAAGCAGCCGGAGAATTCTCAGCTGACTGTGCTTGTGAAGCAGCTTTGTGCTGAGCTCATGCAATTCGGTGCACTGAGTGCATGAGCCCGGTGCCCGGCTGCTTCGTTCTTCGCCTTCTGTGCTCTGGACACAAGTGAAGCCCAGCCATGGCTCGGAGCTGTCGCGCTCTTCAGAGGGTATAGCGCACGCATGCACAGGGTTCTGTGCAGGGATTTTCCTCAGCTCGAGGTACAATCATTTTTCTTGCTGCTTTACAGTGTCCAAACCGCGTGTGTAGCTCTCACTGAGCCAAATGCTTCAGGAGAGAAGCACTTGCTGTAAGATTAGCCTTTGGCTGGCCAAGACTTTCAACACAGCACCACAATGCGGGCGACGAGGAGCAGAAAGGACGAACATCTTTTCGTCCTGGCACCTTCTTCTGAGCGAGACGTCTATCCGCATCTTTGCTCTCTGCACGGCTGCAAGGTGCGTGCTGGTACTTGGAAGCGAGAAGGCGGCGGCAGAGAGCACGGCGATCTGACGGCGCTGGGCAGGCTGTAAAGGAAGGAAGAGGAGCCCTGGAATGTGCTGCAAATCCAAGTTTCCACGCCTCGGGGGCAAGCTCTGGGGAAGCTCGTTGACCTCAACCTGTGCTCTGTGCCAGACGTAGCCGAGAAGCTTTCCGTTAAGATTCAGGCTACAAGGCAGAGCGAATGTGCCGCTACCTAGCGCCGCCAGAGAAAGTGCATAGGCCAGGCGTGTTTGGGCAGAAGCAGCAGCCTGGAGGCTTTCGCTGCCGGCACCGCGCTCTCTGGGCGAGAAGCAGACGACTGTTCGTCTCCAGCAAAACGAAAGCGCGACCTGCTACGAAGGGCATAAGAACGAAGGCAGAGCAGCGGCTGGGCTGCTGTGCGAATGGCCCAGGCTGCAAGAGGAAGCGTGCCTGCCACTCGCTTGTTTGCGGATTCACTTGAGCAGTGGGAAGCAGAAAGTTCAACTTGCGGCTACTTGTGCTGCTCCCTATTTCTCTTCCCCTGTTCCCTGGAAGCAATTCTGCTAGCTTCATGCTTGGAGATGCAGAGACGCCCGTGGTAGATGCGGTGGAGAAGGGAAAAACCGAGTGCAGAGGACAGTTTCTGGGGCTTGACGTGAGGCAAGGGGAAGGTTCAGCCCAGCAGTGGCTCTTAGCCCTGGAGCCTTTTTCTTTGCTAGCAGCTGCTGCAAGTGGGCAAGGGAGCTGCGAGAGTGCATCGTGTGAGGAGGGCACGTCTCTCGGAGAAAGAAGCTGCCTAGGCGCAGTGTGCTGTGCTCAGCTTCAAGGCTGCTTAGAGAAGGGGGACTTGAAGAACGCCTTCTTTCTGGACGCCTCCTTCTGCGTGCGCTCAAGCCGCGTGGACTCTGCAACAGTGCGGCTGTAAGAAACTGTTTCTGGCCAGCTTGTGTGATGGCGTGCAAGGGCTGCGCCGGACTCTCGGAAGCAGCCGGAGCATTCTCAGCTGACTGTGCTTGTGAAGCAGCTTTGTGCTGAGCTCATGCAATTCGGTGCACTGAGTGCATGAGCCCGGTGCCCGGCTGCTTCGTTCTTCGCCTTCTGTGCTCTGGACAGAAGTGAAGCCCAGCCATGGCTCGGAGCTGTCGCGCTCTTCAGAGGGTATAGCGCACGCATGCACAGGGTTCTGTGCAGGGATTTTCCTCAGCTCGAGGTACAATCATTTTTCTTGCTGCTTTACAGTGTCCAAACCGCGTGTGTAGCTCTCACTGAGCCAAATGCTTCAGGAGAGAAGCACTTGCTGTAAGATTAGCCTTTGGCTGGCCAAGACTTTCAACACAGCACCACAATGCGGGCGACGAGGAGCAGAAAGGACGAACATCTTTTCGTCCTGGCACCTTCTTCTGAGCGAGACGTCTATCCGCATCTTTGCTCTCTGCACGGCTGCAAGGTGCGTGCTGGTACTTGGAAGCGAGAAGGCGGCGGCAGAGAGCACGGCGATCTGACGGCGCTGGGCAGGCTGTAAAGGAAGGAAGAGGAGCCCTGGAATGTGCTGCAAATCCAAGTTTCCACGCCTCGGGGGCAAGCTCTGGGGAAGCTCGTTGACCTCAACCTGTGCTCTGTGCCAGACGTAGCCGAGAAGCTTTCCGTTAAGATTCAGGCTACAAGGCAGAGCGAATGTGCCGCTACCTAGCGCCGCCAGAGAAAGTGCATAGGCCAGGCGTGTTTGGGCAGAAGCAGCAGCCTGGAGGCTTTCGCTACCGGCACCGCGCTCTCTGGGCGAGAAGCAGACGACTGTTCGTCTCCAGCAAAACGAAAGCGCGACCTGCTACGAAGGGCATAAGAACGAAGGCAGAGCAGCGGCTGGGCTGCTGTGCGAATGGCCCAGGCTGCAAGAGGAAGCGTGCCTGCCACTCGCTTGTTTGCGGATTCACTTGAGCAGTGGGAAGCAGAAAGTTCAACTTGCGGCTACTTGTGCTGCTCCCTATTTCTCTTCCACTGTTCCCTGGAAGCAATTCTGCTAGCTTCATGCTTGGAGATGCAGAGACGCCCGTGGTAGATGCGGTGGAGAAGGGAAAAACCGAGTGCAGAGGACAGTTTCTGGGGCTTGACGTGAGGCAAGGGGAAGGTTCAGCCCAGCAGTGGCTCTTAGCCCTGGAGCCTTTTTCTTTGCTAGCAGCTGCTGCAAGTGGGCAAGGGAGCTGCGAGAGTGCATCGTGTGAGGAGGGCACGTCTCTCGGAGAAAGAAGCTGCCTAGGCGCAGTGTGCTGTGCTCAGCTTCAAGGCTGCTTAAAGAAGGGGGACTTGAACGCCTTCTTTCTGGACGCCTCCTTCTGCGTGCGCTCAAGCCGCGTGGACTCTGCAACAGTGCGGCTGTAAGAAACTGTTTCTGGCCAGCTTGTGTGATGGCGTGCAAGGGCTGCGCCGGACTCTCGGAAGCAGCCGGAGCATTCTCAGCTGACTGTGCTTGTGAAGCAGCTTTGTGCCGAGCTCATGCAATTCGGTGCACTGAGTGCATGAGCCCGGTGCCCGGCTGCTTCGTTCTTCGCCTTCTGTGCTCTGGACAGAAGTGAAGCCCAGCCATGGCTCGGAGCTGTCGCGCTCTTCAGAGGGTATAGCGCACGCATGCACAGGGTTCTGTGCAGGGATTTTCCTCAGCTCGAGGTACAATCATTTTTCTTGCTGCTTTACAGTGTCCAAACCGCGTGTGTAGCTCTCACTGAGCCAAATGCTTCAGGAGAGAAGCACTTGCTGTAAGATTAGCCTTTGGCTGGCCAAGACTTTCAACACAGCACCACAATGCGGGCGACGAGGAGCAGAAAGGACGAACATCTTTTCGTCCTGGCACCTTCTTCTGAGCGAGACGTCTATCCGCATCTTTGCTCTCTGCACGGCTGCAAGGTGCGTGCTGGTACTTGGAAGCGAGAAGGCGGCGGCAAGAGAGCACGGCGATCTGACGGCGCTGGGCAGGCTGTAAAGGAAGGAAGAGGAGCCCTGGAATGTGCTGCAAATCCAAGTTTCCACGCCTCGGGGGCAAGCTCTGGGGAAGCTCGTTGACCTCAACCTGTGCTCTGTGCCAGACGTAGCCGAGAAGCTTTCCGTTAAGATTCAGGCTACAAGGCAGAGCGAATGTGCCGCTACCTAGCGCCGCCAGAGAAAGTGCATAGGCCAGGCGTGTTTGGGCAGAAGCAGCAGCCTGGAGGCTTTCGCTGCCGGCACCGTGCTCTCTGGGCGAGAAGCAAACGACTGTTCGTCTCCAGCAAAACGAAAGCGCGACCTGCTACGAAGGGCATAAGAACGAAGGCAGAGCAGCGGCTGGGCTGCTGTGCGAATGGCCCAGGCTGCAAGAGGAAGCGTGCCTGCCACTCGCTTGTTTGCGGATTCACTTGAGCAGTGGGAAGCAGAAAGTTCAACTTGCGGCTACTTGTGCTGCTCCCTATTTCTCTTCCCCTGTTCCCTGGAAGCAATTCTGCTAGCTTCATGCTTGGAGATGCAGAGACGCCCGTGGTAGATGCGGTGGAGAAGGGAAAAACCGAGTGCAGAGGACAGTTTCTGGGGCTTGACGTGAGGCAAGGGGAAGGTTGAGCCCAGCAGTGGCTCTTAGCCCTGGAGCCTTTTTCTTTGCTAGCAGCTGCTGCAAGTGGGCAAGGGAGCTGCGAGAGTGCATCGTGTGAGGAGGGCACGTCTCTCGGAGAAAGAAGCTGCCTAGGCGCAGTGTGCTGTGCTCAGCTTCAAGGCTGCTTAGAGAAGGGGGACTTGAAGAACGCCTTCTTTCTGGACGCCTCCTTCTGCGTGCGCTCAAGCCGCGTGGACTCTGCAACAGTGCGGCTGTAAGAAACTGTTTCTGGCCAGCTTGTGTGATGGAGTGCAAGGGCTGCGCCGGACTCTCGGAAGCAGCCGGAGCATTCTCAGCTGACTGTGCTTGTGAAGCAGCTTTGTGCCGAGCTCATGCAATTCGGTGCACTGAGTGCATGAGCCCGGTGCCCGGCTGCTTCGTTCTTCGCCTTCTGTGCTCTGGACAGAAGTGAAGCCCAGCCATGGCTCGGAGCTGTCGCGCTCTTCAGAGGGTATAGCGCACGCATGCACAGGGTTCTGTGCAGGGATTTTCCTCAGCTCGAGGTACAATCATTTTTCTTGCTGCTTTACAGTGTCCAAACCGCGTGTGTAGCTCTCACTGAGCCAAATGCTTCAGGAGAGAAGCACTTGCTGTAAGATTAGCCTTTGGCTGGCCAAGACTTTCAACACAGCACCACAATGCGGGCGACGAGGAGCAGAAAGGACGAACATCTTTTCGTCCTGGCACCTTCTTCTGAGCGAGACGTCTATCCGCATCTTTGCTCTCTGCACGGCTGCAAGGTGCGTGCTGGTACTTGGAAGCGAGAAGGCGGCGGCAGAGAGCACGGCGATCTGACGGCGCTGGGCAGGCTGTAAAGGAAGGAAGAGGAGCCCTGGAATGTGCTGCAAATCCAAGTTTCCACGCCTCGGGGGCAAGCTCTGGGGAAGCTCGTTGACCTCAACCTGTGCTCTGTGCCAGACGTAGCCGAGAAGCTTTCCGTTAAGATTCAGGCTACAAGGCAGAGCGAATGTGCCGCTACCTAGCGCCGCCAGAGAAAGTGCATAGGCCAGGCGTGTTTGGGCAGAAGCAGCAGCCTGGAGGCTTTCGCTGCCGGCACCGCGCTCTCTGGGCGAGAAGCAGACGACTGTTCGTCTCCAGCAAAACGAAAGCGCGACCTGCTACGAAGGGCATAAGAACGAAGGCAGAGCAGCGGCTGGGCTGCTGTGCGAATGGCCCAGGCTGCAAGAGGAAGCGTGCCTGCCACTCGCTTGTTTGCGGATTCACTTGAGCAGTGGGAAGCAGAAAGTTCAACTTGCGGCTACTTGTGCTGCTCCCTATTTCTCTTCCACTGTTCCCTGGAAGCAATTCTGCTAGCTTCATGCTTGGAGATGCAGAGACGCCCGTGGTAGATGCGGTGGAGAAGGGAAAAACCGAGTGCAGAGGACAGTTTCTGGGGCTTGACGTGAGGCAAGGGGAAGGTTCAGCCCAGCAGTGGCTCTTAGCCCTGGAGCCTTTTTCTTTGCTAGCAGCTGCTGCAAGTGGGCAAGGGAGCTGCGAGAGTGCATCGTGTGAGGAGGGCACGTCTCTCGGAGAAAGAAGCTGCCTAGGCGCAGTGTGCTGTGCTCAGCTTCAAGGCTGCTTAGAGAAGGGGGACTTGAAGAACGCCTTCTTTCTGGACGCCTCCTTCTGCGTGCGCTCAAGCCGCGTGGACTCTGCAACAGTGCGGCTGTAAGAAACTGTTTCTGGCCAGCTTGTGTGATGGCGTGCAAGGGCTGCGCCGGACTCTCGGAAGCAGCCGGAGCATTCTCAGCTGACTGTGCTTGTGAAGCAGCTTTGTGCTGAGCTCATGCAATTCGGTGCACTGAGTGCATGAGCCCGGTGCCCGGCTGCTTCGTTCTTCGCCTTCTGTGCTCTGGACAGAAGTGAAGCCCAGCCATGGCTCGGAGCTGTCGCGCTCTTCAGAGGGTATAGCGCACGCATGCACAGGGTTCTGTGCAGGGATTTTCCTCAGCTCGAGGTACAATCATTTTTCTTGCTGCTTTACAGTGTCCAAACCGCGTGTGTAGCTCTCACTGAGCCAAATGCTTCAGGAGAGAAGCACCTGCTGCATTAGCCTTTGGCTGGCCAAGACTTTCAACACAGCACCACAATGCGGGCGACGAGGAGCAGAAAGGACGAACATCTTTTCGTCCTGGCACCTTCTTCTGAGCGAGACGTCTATCCGCATCTTTGCACGGCTGCAAGGTGCGTGCTGGTACTTGGAAGCGAGAAGGCGGCGGCAGAGAGCACGGCGATCTGACGGCGCTGGGCAGGCTGTAAAGGAAGGAAGAGTAGCCCTGGAATGTGCTGCAAATCCAAGTTTCCACGCCTCGGGGGCAAGCTCTGGGGAAGCTCGTTGACCTCAACCTGTGCTCTGTGCCAGACGTAGCCGAGAAGCTTTCCGTTAAGATTCAGGCTACAAGGCAGAGCGAATGTGCCGCTACCTAGCGCCGCCAGAGAAAGTGCATAGGCCAGGCGTGTTTGGGCAGAAGCAGCAGCCTGGAGGCTTTCGCTGCCGGCACCGTGCTCTCTGGGCGAGAAGCAGACGACTGTTCGTCTCCAGCAAAACGAAAGCGCGACCTGCTACGAAGGGCATAAGAACGAAGGCAGAGCAGCGGCTGGGCTGCTGTGCGAATGGCCCAGGCTGCAAGAGGAAGCGTGCCTGCCACTCGCTTGTTTGCGGATTCACTTGAGCAGTGGGAAGCAGAAAGTTCAACTTGCGGCTACTTGTGCTGCTCCCTATTTCTCTTCCACTGTTCCCTGGAAGCAATTCTGCTAGCTTCATGCTTGGAGATGCAGAGACGCCCGTGGTAGATGCGGTGGAGAAGGGAAAAACCGAGTGCAGAGGACAGTTTCTGGGGCTTGACGTGAGGCAAGGGGAAGGTTCAGCCCAGCAGTGGCTCTTAGCCCTGGAGCCTTTTTCTTTGCTAGCAGCTGCTGCAAGTGGGCAAGGGAGCTGCGAGAGTGCATCGTGTGAGGAGGGCACGTCTCTCGGAGAAAGAAGCTGCCTAGGCGCAGTGTGCTGTGCTCAGCTTCAAGGCTGCTTAGAGAAGGGGGACTTGAAGAACGCCTTCTTTCTGGACGCCTCCTTCTGCGTGCGCTCAAGCCGCGTGGACTCTGCAACAGTGCGGCTGTAAGAAACTGTTTCTGGCCAGCTTGTGTGATGGCGTGCAAGGGCTGCGCCGGACTCTCGGAAGCAGCCGGAGCATTCTCAGCTGACTGTGCTTGTGAAGCAGCTTTGTGCTGAGCTCATGCAATTCGGTGCACTGAGTGCATGAGCCCGGTGCCCGGCTGCTTCGTTCTTCGCCTTCTGTGCTCTGGACAGAAGTGAAGCCCAGCCATGGCTCGGAGCTGTCGCGCTCTTCAGAGGGTATAGCGCACGCATGCACAGGGTTCTGTGCAGGGATTTTCCTCAGCTCGAGGTACAATCATTTTTCTTGCTGCTTTACAGTGTCCAAACCGCGTGTGTAGCTCTCACTGAGCCAAATGCTTCAGGAGAGAAGCACTTGCTGTAAGATTAGCCTTTGGCTGGCCAAGACTTTCAACACAGCACCACAATGCGGGCGACGAGGAGCAGAAAGGACGAACATCTTTTCGTCCTGGCACCTTCTTCTGAGCGAGACGTCTATCCGCATCTTTGCTCTCTGCACGGCTGCAAGGTGCGTGCTGGTACTTGGAAGCGAGAAGGCGGCGGCAGAGAGCACGGCGATCTGACGGCGCTGGGCAGGCTGTAAAGGAAGGAAGAGGAGCCCTGGAATGTGCTGCAAATCCAAGTTTCCACGCCTCGGGGGCAAGCTCTGGGGAAGCTCGTTGACCTCAACCTGTGCTCTGTGCCAGACGTAGCCGAGAAGCTTTCCGTTAAGATTCAGGCTACAAGGCAGAGCGAATGTGCCGCTACCTAGCGCCGCCAGAGAAAGTGCATAGGCCAGGCGTGTTTGGGCAGAAGCAGCAGCCTGGAGGCTTTCGCTACCGGCACCGCGCTCTCTGGGCGAGAAGCAGACGACTGTTCGTCTCCAGCAAAACGAAAGCGCGACCTGCTACGAAGGGCATAAGAACGAAGGCAGAGCAGCGGCTGGGCTGCTGTGCGAATGGCCCAGGCTGCAAGAGGAAGCGTGCCTGCCACTCGCTTGTTTGCGGATTCACTTGAGCAGTGGGAAGCAGAAAGTTCAACTTGCGGCTACTTGTGCTGCTCCCTATTTCTCTTCCACTGTTCCCTGGAAGCAATTCTGCTAGCTTCATGCTTGGAGATGCAGAGACGCCCGTGGTAGATGCGGTGGAGAAGGGAAAAACCGAGTGCAGAGGACAGTTTCTGGGGCTTGACGTGAGGCAAGGGGAAGGTTCAGCCCAGCAGTGGCTCTTAGCCCTGGAGCCTTTTTCTTTGCTAGCAGCTGCTGCAAGTGGGCAAGGGAGCTGCGAGAGTGCATCGTGTGAGGAGGGCACGTCTCTCGGAGAAAGAAGCTGCCTAGGCGCAGTGTGCTGTGCTCAGCTTCAAGGCTGCTTAGAGAAGGGGGACTTGAAGAACGCCTTCTTTCTGGACGCCTCCTTCTGCGTGCGCTCAAGCCGCGTGGACTCTGCAACAGTGCGGCTGTAAGAAACTGTTTCTGGCCAGCTTGTGTGATGGCGTGCAAGGGCTGCGCCGGACTCTCGGAAGCAGCCGGAGCATTCTCAGCTGACTGTGCTTGTGAAGCAGCTTTGTGCTGAGCTCATGCAATTCGGTGCACTGAGTGCATGAGCCCGGTGCCCGGCTGCTTCGTTCTTCGCCTTCTGTGCTCTGGACAGAAGTGAAGCCCAGCCATGGCTCGGAGCTGTCGCGCTCTTCAGAGGGTATAGCGCACGCATGCACAGGGTTCTGTGCAGGGATTTTCCTCAGCTCGAGGTACAATCATTTTTCTTGCTGCTTTACAGTGTCCAAACCGCGTGTGTAGCTCTCACTGAGCCAAATGCTTCAGGAGAGAAGCACTTGCTGTAAGATTAGCCTTTGGCTGGCCAAGACTTTCAACACAGCACCACAATGCGGGCGACGAGGAGCAGAAAGGACGAACATCTTTTCGTCCTGGCACCTTCTTCTGAGCGAGACGTCTATCCGCATCTTTGCTCTCTGCACGGCTGCAAGGTGCGTGCTGGTACTTGGAAGCGAGAAGGCGGCGGCAGAGAGCACGGCGATCTGACGGCGCTGGGCAGGCTGTAAAGGAAGGAAGAGGAGCCCTGGAATGTGCTGCAAATCCAAGTTTCCACGCCTCGGGGGCAAGCTCTGGGGAAGCTCGTTGACCTCAACCTGTGCTCTGTGCCAGACGTAGCCGAGAAGCTTTCCGTTAAGATTCAGGCTACAAGGCAGAGCGAATGTGCCGCTACCTAGCGCCGCCAGAGAAAGTGCATAGGCCAGGCGTGTTTGGGCAGAAGCAGCAGCCTGGAGGCTTTCGCTACCGGCACCGCGCTCTCTGGGCGAGAAGCAGACGACTGTTCGTCTCCAGCAAAACGAAAGCGCGACCTGCTACGAAGGGCATAAGAACGAAGGCAGAGCAGCGGCTGGGCTGCTGTGCGAATGGCCCAGGCTGCAAGAGGAAGCGTGCCTGCCACTCGCTTGTTTGCGGATTCACTTGAGCAGTGGGAAGCAGAAAGTTCAACTTGCGGCTACTTGTGCTGCTCCCTATTTCTCTTCCACTGTTCCCTGGAAGCAATTCTGCTAGCTTCATGCTTGGAGATGCAGAGACGCCCGTGGTAGATGCGGTGGAGAAGGGAAAAACCGAGTGCAGAGGACAGTTTCTGGGGCTTGACGTGAGGCAAGGGGAAGGTTCAGCCCAGCAGTGGCTCTTAGCCCTGGAGCCTTTTTCTTTGCTAGCAGCTGCTGCAAGTGGGCAAGGGAGCTGCGAGAGTGCATCGTGTGAGGAGGGCACGTCTCTCGGAGAAAGAAGCTGCCTAGGCGCAGTGTGCTGTGCTCAGCTTCAAGGCTGCTTAGAGAAGGGGGACTTGAAGAACGCCTTCTTTCTGGACGCCTCCTTCTGCGTGCGCTCAAGCCGCGTGGACTCTGCAACAGTGCGGCTGTAAGAAACTGTTTCTGGCCAGCTTGTGTGATGGCGTGCAAGGGCTGCGCCGGACTCTCGGAAGCAGCCGGAGCATTCTCAGCTGACTGTGCTTGTGAAGCAGCTTTGTGCTGAGCTCATGCAATTCGGTGCACTGAGTGCATGAGCCCGGTGCCCGGCTGCTTCGTTCTTCGCCTTCTGTGCTCTGGACAGAAGTGAAGCCCAGCCATGGCTCGGAGCTGTCGCGCTCTTCAGAGGGTATAGCGCACGCATGCACAGGGTTCTGTGCAGGGATTTTCCTCAGCTCGAGGTACAATCATTTTTCTTGCTGCTTTACAGTGTCCAAACCGCGTGTGTAGCTCTCACTGAGCCAAATGCTTCAGGAGAGAAGCACTTGCTGTAAGATTAGCCTTTGGCTGGCCAAGACTTTCAACACAGCACCACAATGCGGGCGACGAGGAGCAGAAAGGACGAACATCTTTTCGTCCTGGCACCTTCTTCTGAGCGAGACGTCTATCCGCATCTTTGCTCTCTGCACGGCTGCAAGGTGCGTGCTGGTACTTGGAAGCGAGAAGGCGGCGGCAGAGAGCACGGCGATCTGACGGCGCTGGGCAGGCTGTAAAGGAAGGAAGAGGAGCCCTGGAATGTGCTGCAAATCCAAGTTTCCACGCCTCGGGGGCAAGCTCTGGGGAAGCTCGTTGACCTCAACCTGTGCTCTGTGCCAGACGTAGCCGAGAAGCTTTCCGTTAAGATTCAGGCTACAAGGCAGAGCGAATGTGCCGCTACCTAGCGCCGCCAGAGAAAGTGCATAGGCCAGGCGTGTTTGGGCAGAAGCAGCAGCCTGGAGGCTTTCGCTGCCGGCACCGCGCTCTCTGGGCGAGAAGCAGACGACTGTTCGTCTCCAGCAAAACGAAAGCGCGACCTGCTACGAAGGGCATAAGAACGAAGGCAGAGCAGCGGCTGGGCTGCTGTGCGAATGGCCCAGGCTGCAAGAGGAAGCGTGCCTGCCACTCGCTTGTTTGCGGATTCACTTGAGCAGTGGGAAGCAGAAAGTTCAACTTGCGGCTACTTGTGCTGCTCCCTATTTCTCTTCCCCTGTTCCCTGGAAGCAATTCTGCTAGCTTCATGCTTGGAGATGCAGAGACGCCCGTGGTAGATGCGGTGGAGAAGGGAAAAACCGAGTGCAGAGGACAGTTTCTGGGGCTTGACGTGAGGCAAGGGGAAGGTTCAGCCCAGCAGTGGCTCTTAGCCCTGGAGCCTTTTTCTTTGCTAGCAGCTGCTGCAAGTGGGCAAGGGAGCTGCGAGAGTGCATCGTGTGAGGAGGGCACGTCTCTCGGAGAAAGAAGCTGCCTAGGCGCAGTGTGCTGTGCTCAGCTTCAAGGCTGCTTAGAGAAGGGGGACTTGAAGAACGCCTTCTTTCTGGACGCCTCCTTCTGCGTGCGCTCAAGCCGCGTGGACTCTGCAACAGTGCGGCTGTAAGAAACTGTTTCTGGCCAGCTTGTGTGATGGCGTGCAAGGGCTGCGCCGGACTCTCGGAAGCAGCCGGAGCATTCTCAGCTGACTGTGCTTGTGAAGCAGCTTTGTGCTGAGCTCATGCAATTCGGTGCACTGAGTGCATGAGCCCGGTGCCCGGCTGCTTCGTTCTTCGCCTTCTGTGCTCTGGACAGAAGTGAAGCCCAGCCATGGCTCGGAGCTGTCGCGCTCTTCAGAGGGTATAGCGCACGCATGCACAGGGTTCTGTGCAGGGATTTTCCTCAGCTCGAGGTACAATCATTTTTCTTGCTGCTTTACAGTGTCCAAACCGCGTGTGTAGCTCTCACTGAGCCAAATGCTTCAGGAGAGAAGCACTTGCTGTAAGATTAGCCTTTGGCTGGCCAAGACTTTCAACACAGCACCACAATGCGGGCGACGAGGAGCAGAAAGGACGAACATCTTTTCGTCCTGGCACCTTCTTCTGAGCGAGACGTCTATCCGCATCTTTGCTCTCTGCACGGCTGCAAGGTGCGTGCTGGTACTTGGAAGCGAGAAGGCGGCGGCAGAGAGCACGGCGATCTGACGGCGCTGGGCAGGCTGTAAAGGAAGGAAGAGGAGCCCTGGAATGTGCTGCAAATCCAAGTTTCCACGCCTCGGGGGCAAGCTCTGGGGAAGCTCGTTGACCTCAACCTGTGCTCTGTGCCAGACGTAGCCGAGAAGCTTTCCGTTAAGATTCAGGCTACAAGGCAGAGCGAATGTGCCGCTACCTAGCGCCGCCAGAGAAAGTGCATAGGCCAGGCGTGTTTGGGCAGAAGCAGCAGCCTGGAGGCTTTCGCTACCGGCACCGCGCTCTCTGGGCGAGAAGCAGACGACTGTTCGTCTCCAGCAAAACGAAAGCGCGACCTGCTACGAAGGGCATAAGAACGAAGGCAGAGCAGCGGCTGGGCTGCTGTGCGAATGGCCCAGGCTGCAAGAGGAAGCGTGCCTGCCACTCGCTTGTTTGCGGATTCACTTGAGCAGTGGGAAGCAGAAAGTTCAACTTGCGGCTACTTGTGCTGCTCCCTATTTCTCTTCCCCTGTTCCCTGGAAGCAATTCTGCTAGCTTCATGCTTGGAGATGCAGAGACGCCCGTGGTAGATGCGGTGGAGAAGGGAAAAACCGAGTGCAGAGGACAGTTTCTGGGGCTTGACGTGAGGCAAGGGGAAGGTTCAGCCCAGCAGTGGCTCTTAGCCCTGGAGCCTTTTTCTTTGCTAGCAGCTGCTGCAAGTGGGCAAGGGAGCTGCGAGAGTGCATCGTGTGAGGAGGGCACGTCTCTCGGAGAAAGAAGCTGCCTAGGCGCAGTGTGCTGTGCTCAGCTTCAAGGCTGCTTAGAGAAGGGGGACTTGAAGAACGCCTTCTTTCTGGACGCCTCCTTCTGCGTGCGCTCAAGCCGCGTGGACTCTGCAACAGTGCGGCTGTAAGAAACTGTTTCTGGCCAGCTTGTGTGATGGCGTGCAAGGGCTGCGCCGGACTCTCGGAAGCAGCCGGAGCATTCTCAGCTGACTGTGCTTGTGAAGCAGCTTTGTGCTGAGCTCATGCAATTCGGTGCACTGAGTGCATGAGCCCGGTGCCCGGCTGCTTCGTTCTTCGCCTTCTGTGCTCTGGACACAAGTGAAGCCCAGCCATGGCTCGGAGCTGTCGCGCTCTTCAGAGGGTATAGCGCACGCATGCACAGGGTTCTGTGCAGGGATTTTCCTCAGCTCGAGGTACAATCATTTTTCTTGCTGCTTTACAGTGTCCAAACCGCGTGTGTAGCTCTCACTGAGCCAAATGCTTCAGGAGAGAAGCACTTGCTGTAAGATTAGCCTTTGGCTGGCCAAGACTTTCAACACAGCACCACAATGCGGGCGACGAGGAGCAGAAAGGACGAACATCTTTTCGTCCTGGCACCTTCTTCTGAGCGAGACGTCTATCCGCATCTTTGCTCTCTGCACGGCTGCAAGGTGCGTGCTGGTACTTGGAAGCGAGAAGGCGGCGGCAGAGAGCACGGCGATCTGACGGCGCTGGGCAGGCTGTAAAGGAAGGAAGAGGAGCCCTGGAATGTGCTGCAAATCCAAGTTTCCACGCCTCGGGGGCAAGCTCTGGGGAAGCTCGTTGACCTCAACCTGTGCTCTGTGCCAGACGTAGCCGAGAAGCTTTCCGTTAAGATTCAGGCTACAAGGCAGAGCGAATGTGCCGCTACCTAGCGCCGCCAGAGAAAGTGCATAGGCCAGGCGTGTTTGGGCAGAAGCAGCAGCCTGGAGGCTTTCGCTGCCGGCACCGCGCTCTCTGGGCGAGAAGCAGACGACTGTTCGTCTCCAGCAAAACGAAAGCGCGACCTGCTACGAAGGGCATAAGAACGAAGGCAGAGCAGCGGCTGGGCTGCTGTGCGAATGGCCCAGGCTGCAAGAGGAAGCGTGCCTGCCACTCGCTTGTTTGCGGATTCACTTGAGCAGTGGGAAGCAGAAAGTTCAACTTGCGGCTACTTGTGCTGCACCCTATTTCTCTTCCCCTGTTCCCTGGAAGCAATTCTGCTAGCTTCATGCTTGGAGATGCAGAGACGCCCGTGGTAGATGCGGTGGAGAAGGGAAAAACCGAGTGCAGAGGACAGTTTCTGGGGCTTGACGTGAGGCAAGGGGAAGGTTCAGCCCAGCAGTGGCTCTTAGCCCTGGAGCCTTTTTCTTTGCTAGCAGCTGCTGCAAGTGGGCAAGGGAGCTGCGAGAGTGCATCGTGTGAGGAGGGCACGTCTCTCGGAGAAAGAAGCTGCCTAGGCGCAGTGTGCTGTGCTCAGCTTCAAGGCTGCTTAGAGAAGGGGGACTTGAAGAACGCCTTCTTTCTGGACGCCTCCTTCTGCGTGCGCTCAAGCCGCGTGGACTCTGCAACAGTGCGGCTGTAAGAAACTGTTTCTGGCCAGCTTGTGTGATGGCGTGCAAGGGCTGCGCCGGACTCTCGGAAGCAGCCGGAGCATTCTCAGCTGACTGTGCTTGTGAAGCAGCTTTGTGCTGAGCTCATGCAATTCGGTGCACTGAGTGCATGAGCCCGGTGCCCGGCTGCTTCGTTCTTCGCCTTCTGTGCTCTGGACAGAAGTGAAGCCCAGCCATGGCTCGGAGCTGTCGCGCTCTTCAGAGGGTATAGCGCACGCATGCACAGGGTTCTGTGCAGGGATTTTCCTCAGCTCGAGGTACAATCATTTTTCTTGCTGCTTTACAGTGTCCAAACCGCGTGTGTAGCTCTCACTGAGCCAAATGCTTCAGGAGAGAAGCACTTGCTGTAAGATTAGCCTTTGGCTGGCCAAGACTTTCAACACAGCACCACAATGCGGGCGACGAGGAGCAGAAAGGACGAACATCTTTTCGTCCTGGCACCTTCTTCTGAGCGAGACGTCTATCCGCATCTTTGCTCTCTGCACGGCTGCAAGGTGCGTGCTGGTACTTGGAAGCGAGAAGGCGGCGGCAGAGAGCACGGCGATCTGACGGCGCTGGGCAGGCTGTAAAGGAAGGAAGAGGAGCCCTGGAATGTGCTGCAAATCCAAGTTTCCACGCCTCGGGGGCAAGCTCTGGGGAAGCTCGTTGACCTCAACCTGTGCTCTGTGCCAGACGTAGCCGAGAAGCTTTCCGTTAAGATTCAGGCTACAAGGCAGAGCGAATGTGCCGCTACCTAGCGCCGCCAGAGAAAGTGCATAGGCCAGGCGTGTTTGGGCAGAAGCAGCAGCCTGGAGGCTTTCGCTACCGGCACCGCGCTCTCTGGGCGAGAAGCAGACGACTGTTCGTCTCCAGCAAAACGAAAGCGCGACCTGCTACGAAGGGCATAAGAACGAAGGCAGAGCAGCGGCTGGGCTGCTGTGCGAATGGCCCAGGCTGCAAGAGGAAGCGTGCCTGCCACTCGCTTGTTTGCGGATTCACTTGAGCAGTGGGAAGCAGAAAGTTCAACTTGCGGCTACTTGTGCTGCTCCCTATTTCTCTTCCCCTGTTCCCTGGAAGCAATTCTGCTAGCTTCATGCTTGGAGATGCAGAGACGCCCGTGGTAGATGCGGTGGAGAAGGGAAAAACCGAGTGCAGAGGACAGTTTCTGGGGCTTGACGTGAGGCAAGGGGAAGGTTCAGCCCAGCAGTGGCTCTTAGCCCTGGAGCCTTTTTCTTTGCTAGCAGCTGCTGCAAGTGGGCAAGGGAGCTGCGAGAGTGCATCGTGTGAGGAGGGCACGTCTCTCGGAGAAAGAAGCTGCCTAGGCGCAGTGTGCTGTGCTCAGCTTCAAGGCTGCTTAGAGAAGGGGGACTTGAACGCCTTCTTTCTGGACGCCTCCTTCTGCGTGCGCTCAAGCCGCGTGGACTCTGCAACAGTGCGGCTGTAAGAAACTGTTTCTGGCCAGCTTGTGTGATGGCGTGCAAGGGCTGCGCCGGACTCTCGGAAGCAGCCGGAGCATTCTCAGCTGACTGTGCTTGTGAAGCAGCTTTGTGCCGAGCTCATGCAATTCGGTGCACTGAGTGCATGAGCCCGGTGCCCGGCTGCTTCGTTCTTCGCCTTCTGTGCTCTGGACAGAAGTGAAGCCCAGCCATGGCTCGGAGCTGTCGCGCTCTTCAGAGGGTATAGCGCACGCATGCACAGGGTTCTGTGCAGGGATTTTCCTCAGCTCGAGGTACAATCATTTTTCTTGCTGCTTTACAGTGTCCAAACCGCGTGTGTAGCTCTCACTGAGCCAAATGCTTCAGGAGAGAAGCACTTGCTGTAAGATTAGCCTTTGGCTGGCCAAGACTTTCAACACAGCACCACAATGCGGGCGACGAGGAGCAGAAAGGACGAACATCTTTTCGTCCTGGCACCTTCTTCTGAGCGAGACGTCTATCCGCATCTTTGCTCTCTGCACGGCTGCAAGGTGCGTGCTGGTACTTGGAAGCGAGAAGGCGGCGGCAGAGAGCACGGCGATCTGACGGCGCTGGGCAGGCTGTAAAGGAAGGAAGAGGAGCCCTGGAATGTGCTGCAAATCCAAGTTTCCACGCCTCGGGGGCAAGCTCTGGGGAAGCTCGTTGACCTCAACCTGTGCTCTGTGCCAGACGTAGCCGAGAAGCTTTCCGTTAAGATTCAGGCTACAAGGCAGAGCGAATGTGCCGCTACCTAGCGCCGCCAGAGAAAGTGCATAGGCCAGGCGTGTTTGGGCAGAAGCAGCAGCCTGGAGGCTTTCGCTGCCGGCACCGTGCTCTCTGGGCGAGAAGCAGACGACTGTTCGTCTCCAGCAAAACGAAAGCGCGACCTGCTACGAAGGGCATAAGAACGAAGGCAGAGCAGCGGCTGGGCTGCTGTGCGAATGGCCCAGGCTGCAAGAGGAAGCGTGCCTGCCACTCGCTTGTTTGCGGATTCACTTGAGCAGTGGGAAGCAGAAAGTTCAACTTGCGGCTACTTGTGCTGCTCCCTATTTCTCTTCCACTGTTCCCTGGAAGCAATTCTGCTAGCTTCATGCTTGGAGATGCAGAGACGCCCGTGGTAGATGCGGTGGAGAAGGGAAAAACCGAGTGCAGAGGACAGTTTCTGGGGCTTGACGTGAGGCAAGGGGAAGGTTGAGCCCAGCAGTGGCTCTTAGCCCTGGAGCCTTTTTCTTTGCTAGCAGCTGCTGCAAGTGGGCAAGGGAGCTGCGAGAGTGCATCGTGTGAGGAGGGCACGTCTCTCGGAGAAAGAAGCTGCCTAGGCGCAGTGTGCTGTGCTCAGCTTCAAGGCTGCTTAGAGAAGGGGGACTTGAAGAACGCCTTCTTTCTGGACGCCTCCTTCTGCGTGCGCTCAAGCCGCGTGGACTCTGCAACAGTGCGGCTGTAAGAAACTGTTTCTGGCCAGCTTGTGTGATGGAGTGCAAGGGCTGCGCCGGACTCTCGGAAGCAGCCGGAGCATTCTCAGCTGACTGTGCTTGTGAAGCAGCTTTGTGCCGAGCTCATGCAATTCGGTGCACTGAGTGCATGAGCCCGGTGCCCGGCTGCTTCGTTCTTCGCCTTCTGTGCTCTGGACAGAAGTGAAGCCCAGCCATGGCTCGGAGCTGTCCCGCTCTTCAGAGGGTATAGCGCACGCATGCACAGGGTTCTGTGCAGGGATTTTCCTCAGCTCGAGGTACAATCATTTTTCTTGCTGCTTTACAGTGTCCAAACCGCGTGTGTAGCTCTCACTGAGCCAAATGCTTCAGGAGAGAAGCACTTGCTGTAAGATTAGCCTTTGGCTGGCCAAGACTTTCAACACAGCACCACAATGCGGGCGACGAGGAGCAGAAAGGACGAACATCTTTTCGTCCTGGCACCTTCTTCTGAGCGAGACGTCTATCCGCATCTTTGCTCTCTGCACGGCTGCAAGGTGCGTGCTGGTACTTGGAAGCGAGAAGGCGGCGGCAGAGAGCACGGCGATCTGACGGCGCTGGGCAGGCTGTAAAGGAAGGAAGAGGAGCCCTGGAATGTGCTGCAAATCCAAGTTTCCACGCCTCGGGGGCAAGCTCTGGGGAAGCTCGTTGACCTCAACCTGTGCTCTGTGCCAGACGTAGCCGAGAAGCTTTCCGTTAAGATTCAGGCTACAAGGCAGAGCGAATGTGCCGCTACCTAGCGCCGCCAGAGAAAGTGCATAGGCCAGGCGTGTTTGGGCAGAAGCAGCAGCCTGGAGGCTTTCGCTGCCGGCACCGCGCTCTCTGGGCGAGAAGCAGACGACTGTTCGTCTCCAGCAAAACGAAAGCGCGACCTGCTACGAAGGGCATAAGAACGAAGGCAGAGCAGCGGCTGGGCTGCTGTGCGAATGGCCCAGGCTGCAAGAGGAAGCGTGCCTGCCACTCGCTTGTTTGCGGATTCACTTGAGCAGTGGGAAGCAGAAAGTTCAACTTGCGGCTACTTGTGCTGCTCCCTATTTCTCTTCCACTGTTCCCTGGAAGCAATTCTGCTAGCTTCATGCTTGGAGATGCAGAGACGCCCGTGGTAGATGCGGTGGAGAAGGGAAAAACCGAGTGCAGAGGACAGTTTCTGGGGCTTGACGTGAGGCAAGGGGAAGGTTCAGCCCAGCAGTGGCTCTTAGCCCTGGAGCCTTTTTCTTTGCTAGCAGCTGCTGCAAGTGGGCAAGGGAGCTGCGAGAGTGCATCGTGTGAGGAGGGCACGTCTCTCGGAGAAAGAAGCTGCCTAGGCGCAGTGTGCTGTGCTCAGCTTCAAGGCTGCTTAGAGAAGGGGGACTTGAAGAACGCCTTCTTTCTGGACGCCTCCTTCTGCGTGCGCTCAAGCCGCGTGGACTCTGCAACAGTGCGGCTGTAAGAAACTGTTTCTGGCCAGCTTGTGTGATGGCGTGCAAGGGCTGCGCCGGACTCTCGGAAGCAGCCGGAGCATTCTCAGCTGACTGTGCTTGTGAAGCAGCTTTGTGCTGAGCTCATGCAATTCGGTGCACTGAGTGCATGAGCCCGGTGCCCGGCTGCTTCGTTCTTCGCCTTCTGTGCTCTGGACAGAAGTGAAGCCCAGCCATGGCTCGGAGCTGTCGCGCTCTTCAGAGGGTATAGCGCACGCATGCACAGGGTTCTGTGCAGGGATTTTCCTCAGCTCGAGGTACAATCATTTTTCTTGCTGCTTTACAGTGTCCAAACCGCGTGTGTAGCTCTCACTGAGCCAAATGCTTCAGGAGAGAAGCACCTGCTGCATTAGCCTTTGGCTGGCCAAGACTTTCAACACAGCACCACAATGCGGGCGACGAGGAGCAGAAAGGACGAACATCTTTTCGTCCTGGCACCTTCTTCTGAGCGAGACGTCTATCCGCATCTTTGCACGGCTGCAAGGTGCGTGCTGGTACTTGGAAGCGAGAAGGCGGCGGCAGAGAGCACGGCGATCTGACGGCGCTGGGCAGGCTGTAAAGGAAGGAAGAGTAGCCCTGGAATGTGCTGCAAATCCAAGTTTCCACGCCTCGGGGGCAAGCTCTGGGGAAGCTCGTTGACCTCAACCTGTGCTCTGTGCCAGACGTAGCCGAGAAGCTTTCCGTTAAGATTCAGGCTACAAGGCAGAGCGAATGTGCCGCTACCTAGCGCCGCCAGAGAAAGTGCATAGGCCAGGCGTGTTTGGGCAGAAGCAGCAGCCTGGAGGCTTTCGCTGCCGGCACCGTGCTCTCTGGGCGAGAAGCAGACGACTGTTCGTCTCCAGCAAAACGAAAGCGCGACCTGCTACGAAGGGCATAAGAACGAAGGCAGAGCAGCGGCTGGGCTGCTGTGCGAATGGCCCAGGCTGCAAGAGGAAGCGTGCCTGCCACTCGCTTGTTTGCGGATTCACTTGAGCAGTGGGAAGCAGAAAGTTCAACTTGCGGCTACTTGTGCTGCTCCCTATTTCTCTTCCCCTGTTCCCTGGAAGCAATTCTGCTAGCTTCATGCTTGGAGATGCAGAGACGCCCGTGGTAGATGCGGTGGAGAAGGGAAAAACCGAGTGCAGAGGACAGTTTCTGGGGCTTGACGTGAGGCAAGGGGAAGGTTCAGCCCAGCAGTGGCTCTTAGCCCTGGAGCCTTTTTCTTTGCTAGCAGCTGCTGCAAGTGGGCAAGGGAGCTGCGAGAGTGCATCGTGTGAGGAGGGCACGTCTCTCGGAGAAAGAAGCTGCCTAGGCGCAGTGTGCTGTGCTCAGCTTCAAGGCTGCTTAGAGAAGGGGGACTTGAAGAACGCCTTCTTTCTGGACGCCTCCTTCTGCGTGCGCTCAAGCCGCGTGGACTCTGCAACAGTGCGGCTGTAAGAAACTGTTTCTGGCCAGCTTGTGTGATGGAGTGCAAGGGCTGCGCCGGACTCTCGGAAGCAGCCGGAGCATTCTCAGCTGACTGTGCTTGTGAAGCAGCTTTGTGCCGAGCTCATGCAATTCGGTGCACTGAGTGCATGAGCCCGGTGCCCGGCTGCTTCGTTCTTCGCCTTCTGTGCTCTGGACAGAAGTGAAGCCCAGCCATGGCTCGGAGCTGTCGCGCTCTTCAGAGGGTATAGCGCACGCATGCACAGGGTTCTGTGCAGGGATTTTCCTCAGCTCGAGGTACAATCATTTTTCTTGCTGCTTTACAGTGTCCAAACCGCGTGTGTAGCTCTCACTGAGCCAAATGCTTCAGGAGAGAAGCACCTGCTGCATTAGCCTTTGGCTGGCCAAGACTTTCAACACAGCACCACAATGCGGGCGACGAGGAGCAGAAAGGACGAACATCTTTTCGTCCTGGCACCTTCTTCTGAGCGAGACGTCTATCCGCATCTTTGCACGGCTGCAAGGTGCGTGCTGGTACTTGGAAGCGAGAAGGCGGCGGCAGAGAGCACGGCGATCTGACGGCGCTGGGCAGGCTGTAAAGGAAGGAAGAGTAGCCCTGGAATGTGCTGCAAATCCAAGTTTCCACGCCTCGGGGGCAAGCTCTGGGGAAGCTCGTTGACCTCAACCTGTGCTCTGTGCCAGACGTAGCCGAGAAGCTTTCCGTTAAGATTCAGGCTACAAGGCAGAGCGAATGTGCCGCTACCTAGCGCCGCCAGAGAAAGTGCATAGGCCAGGCGTGTTTGGGCAGAAGCAGCAGCCTGGAGGCTTTCGCTGCCGGCACCGTGCTCTCTGGGCGAGAAGCAGACGACTGTTCGTCTCCAGCAAAACGAAAGCGCGACCTGCTACGAAGGGCATAAGAACGAAGGCAGAGCAGCGGCTGGGCTGCTGTGCGAATGGCCCAGGCTGCAAGAGGAAGCGTGCCTGCCACTCGCTTGTTTGCGGATTCACTTGAGCAGTGGGAAGCAGAAAGTTCAACTTGCGGCTACTTGTGCTGCTCCCTATTTCTCTTCCACTGTTCCCTGGAAGCAATTCTGCTAGCTTCATGCTTGGAGATGCAGAGACGCCCGTGGTAGATGCGGTGGAGAAGGGAAAAACCGAGTGCAGAGGACAGTTTCTGGGGCTTGACGTGAGGCAAGGGGAAGGTTCAGCCCAGCAGTGGCTCTTAGCCCTGGAGCCTTTTTCTTTGCTAGCAGCTGCTGCAAGTGGGCAAGGGAGCTGCGAGAGTGCATCGTGTGAGGAGGGCACGTCTCTCGGAGAAAGAAGCTGCCTAGGCGCAGTGTGCTGTGCTCAGCTTCAAGGCTGCTTAGAGAAGGGGGACTTGAAGAACGCCTTCTTTCTGGACGCCTCCTTCTGCGTGCGCTCAAGCCGCGTGGACTCTGCAACAGTGCGGCTGTAAGAAACTGTTTCTGGCCAGCTTGTGTGATGGCGTGCAAGGGCTGCGCCGGACTCTCGGAAGCAGCCGGAGCATTCTCAGCTGACTGTGCTTGTGAAGCAGCTTTGTGCTGAGCTCATGCAATTCGGTGCACTGAGTGCATGAGCCCGGTGCCCGGCTGCTTCGTTCTTCGCCTTCTGTGCTCTGGACACAAGTGAAGCCCAGCCATGGCTCGGAGCTGTCGCGCTCTTCAGAGGGTATAGCGCACGCATGCACAGGGTTCTGTGCAGGGATTTTCCTCAGCTCGAGGTACAATCATTTTTCTTGCTGCTTTACAGTGTCCAAACCGCGTGTGTAGCTCTCACTGAGCCAAATGCTTCAGGAGAGAAGCACTTGCTGTAAGATTAGCCTTTGGCTGGCCAAGACTTTCAACACAGCACCACAATGCGGGCGACGAGGAGCAGAAAGGACGAACATCTTTTCGTCCTGGCACCTTCTTCTGAGCGAGACGTCTATCCGCATCTTTGCTCTCTGCACGGCTGCAAGGTGCGTGCTGGTACTTGGAAGCGAGAAGGCGGCGGCAGAGAGCACGGCGATCTGACGGCGCTGGGCAGGCTGTAAAGGAAGGAAGAGGAGCCCTGGAATGTGCTGCAAATCCAAGTTTCCACGCCTCGGGGGCAAGCTCTGGGGAAGCTCGTTGACCTCAACCTGTGCTCTGTGCCAGACGTAGCCGAGAAGCTTTCCGTTAAGATTCAGGCTACAAGGCAGAGCGAATGTGCCGCTACCTAGCGCCGCCAGAGAAAGTGCATAGGCCAGGCGTGTTTGGGCAGAAGCAGCAGCCTGGAGGCTTTCGCTACCGGCCCCGCGCTCTCTGGGCGAGAAGCAGACGACTGTTCGTCTCCAGCAAAACGAAAGCGCGACCTGCTACGAAGGGCATAAGAACGAAGGCAGAGCAGCGGCTGGGCTGCTGTGCGAATGGCCCAGGCTGCAAGAGGAAGCGTGCCTGCCACTCGCTTGTTTGCGGATTCACTTGAGCAGTGGGAAGCAGAAAGTTCAACTTGCGGCTACTTGTGCTGCTCCCTATTTCTCTTCCCCTGTTCCCTGGAAGCAATTCTGCTAGCTTCATGCTTGGAGATGCAGAGACGCCCGTGGTAGATGCGGTGGAGAAGGGAAAAACCGAGTGCAGAGGACAGTTTCTGGGGCTTGACGTGAGGCAAGGGGAAGGTTCAGCCCAGCAGTGGCTCTTAGCCCTGGAGCCTTTTTCTTTGCTAGCAGCTGCTGCAAGTGGGCAAGGGAGCTGCGAGAGTGCATCGTGTGAGGAGGGCACGTCTCTCGGAGAAAGAAGCTGCCTAGGCGCAGTGTGCTGTGCTCAGCTTCAAGGCTGCTTAGAGAAGGGGGACTTGAAGAACGCCTTCTTTCTGGACGCCTCCTTCTGCGTGCGCTCAAGCCGCGTGGACTCTGCAACAGTGCGGCTGTAAGAAACTGTTTCTGGCCAGCTTGTGTGATGGCGTGCAAGGGCTGCGCCGGACTCTCGGAAGCAGCCGGAGCATTCTCAGCTGACTGTGCTTGTGAAGCAGCTTTGTGCTGAGCTCATGCAATTCGGTGCACTGAGTGCATGAGCCCGGTGCCCGGCTGCTTCGTTCTTCGCCTTCTGTGCTCTGGACAGAAGTGAAGCCCAGCCATGGCTCGGAGCTGTCGCGCTCTTCAGAGGGTATAGCGCACGCATGCACAGGGTTCTGTGCAGGGATTTTCCTCAGCTCGAGGTACAATCATTTTTCTTGCTGCTTTACAGTGTCCAAACCGCGTGTGTAGCTCTCACTGAGCCAAATGCTTCAGGAGAGAAGCACCTGCTGCATTAGCCTTTGGCTGGCCAAGACTTTCAACACAGCACCACAATGCGGGCGACGAGGAGCAGAAAGGACGAACATCTTTTCGTCCTGGCACCTTCTTCTGAGCGAGACGTCTATCCGCATCTTTGCACGGCTGCAAGGTGCGTGCTGGTACTTGGAAGCGAGAAGGCGGCGGCAGAGAGCACGGCGATCTGACGGCGCTGGGCAGGCTGTAAAGGAAGGAAGAGTAGCCCTGGAATGTGCTGCAAATCCAAGTTTCCACGCCTCGGGGGCAAGCTCTGGGGAAGCTCGTTGACCTCAACCTGTGCTCTGTGCCAGACGTAGCCGAGAAGCTTTCCGTTAAGATTCAGGCTACAAGGCAGAGCGAATGTGCCGCTACCTAGCGCCGCCAGAGAAAGTGCATAGGCCAGGCGTGTTTGGGCAGAAGCAGCAGCCTGGAGGCTTTCGCTGCCGGCACCGTGCTCTCTGGGCGAGAAGCAGACGACTGTTCGTCTCCAGCAAAACGAAAGCGCGACCTGCTACGAAGGGCATAAGAACGAAGGCAGAGCAGCGGCTGGGCTGCTGTGCGAATGGCCCAGGCTGCAAGAGGAAGCGTGCCTGCCACTCGCTTGTTTGCGGATTCACTTGAGCAGTGGGAAGCAGAAAGTTCAACTTGCGGCTACTTGTGCTGCTCCCTATTTCTCTTCCACTGTTCCCTGGAAGCAATTCTGCTAGCTTCATGCTTGGAGATGCAGAGACGCCCGTGGTAGATGCGGTGGAGAAGGGAAAAACCGAGTGCAGAGGACAGTTTCTGGGGCTTGACGTGAGGCAAGGGGAAGGTTCAGCCCAGCAGTGGCTCTTAGCCCTGGAGCCTTTTTCTTTGCTAGCAGCTGCTGCAAGTGGGCAAGGGAGCTGCGAGAGTGCATCGTGTGAGGAGGGCACGTCTCTCGGAGAAAGAAGCTGCCTAGGCGCAGTGTGCTGTGCTCAGCTTCAAGGCTGCTTAGAGAAGGGGGACTTGAAGAACGCCTTCTTTCTGGACGCCTCCTTCTGCGTGCGCTCAAGCCGCGTGGACTCTGCAACAGTGCGGCTGTAAGAAACTGTTTCTGGCCAGCTTGTGTGATGGCGTGCAAGGGCTGCGCCGGACTCTCGGAAGCAGCCGGAGCATTCTCAGCTGACTGTGCTTGTGAAGCAGCTTTGTGCTGAGCTCATGCAATTCGGTGCACTGAGTGCATGAGCCCGGTGCCCGGCTGCTTCGTTCTTCGCCTTCTGTGCTCTGGACACAAGTGAAGCCCAGCCATGGCTCGGAGCTGTCGCGCTCTTCAGAGGGTATAGCGCACGCATGCACAGGGTTCTGTGCAGGGATTTTCCTCAGCTCGAGGTACAATCATTTTTCTTGCTGCTTTACAGTGTCCAAACCGCGTGTGTAGCTCTCACTGAGCCAAATGCTTCAGGAGAGAAGCACTTGCTGTAAGATTAGCCTTTGGCTGGCCAAGACTTTCAACACAGCACCACAATGCGGGCGACGAGGAGCAGAAAGGACGAACATCTTTTCGTCCTGGCACCTTCTTCTGAGCGAGACGTCTATCCGCATCTTTGCTCTCTGCACGGCTGCAAGGTGCGTGCTGGTACTTGGAAGCGAGAAGGCGGCGGCAGAGAGCACGGCGATCTGACGGCGCTGGGCAGGCTGTAAAGGAAGGAAGAGGAGCCCTGGAATGTGCTGCAAATCCAAGTTTCCACGCCTCGGGGGCAAGCTCTGGGGAAGCTCGTTGACCTCAACCTGTGCTCTGTGCCAGACGTAGCCGAGAAGCTTTCCGTTAAGATTCAGGCTACAAGGCAGAGCGAATGTGCCGCTACCTAGCGCCGCCAGAGAAAGTGCATAGGCCAGGCGTGTTTGGGCAGAAGCAGCAGCCTGGAGGCTTTCGCTACCGGCACCGCGCTCTCTGGGCGAGAAGCAGACGACTGTTCGTCTCCAGCAAAACGAAAGCGCGACCTGCTACGAAGGGCATAAGAACGAAGGCAGAGCAGCGGCTGGGCTGCTGTGCGAATGGCCCAGGCTGCAAGAGGAAGCGTGCCTGCCACTCGCTTGTTTGCGGATTCACTTGAGCAGTGGGAAGCAGAAAGTTCAACTTGCGGCTACTTGTGCTGCTCCCTATTTCTCTTCCCCTGTTCCCTGGAAGCAATTCTGCTAGCTTCATGCTTGGAGATGCAGAGACGCCCGTGGTAGATGCGGTGGAGAAGGGAAAAACCGAGTGCAGAGGACAGTTTCTGGGGCTTGACGTGAGGCAAGGGGAAGGTTCAGCCCAGCAGTGGCTCTTAGCCCTGGAGCCTTTTTCTTTGCTAGCAGCTGCTGCAAGTGGGCAAGGGAGCTGCGAGAGTGCATCGTGTGAGGAGGGCACGTCTCTCGGAGAAAGAAGCTGCCTAGGCGCAGTGTGCTGTGCTCAGCTTCAAGGCTGCTTAGAGAAGGGGGACTTGAAGAACGCCTTCTTTCTGGACGCCTCCTTCTGCGTGCGCTCAAGCCGCGTGGACTCTGCAACAGTGCGGCTGTAAGAAACTGTTTCTGGCCAGCTTGTGTGATGGCGTGCAAGGGCTGCGCCGGACTCTCGGAAGCAGCCGGAGCATTCTCAGCTGACTGTGCTTGTGAAGCAGCTTTGTGCTGAGCTCATGCAATTCGGTGCACTGAGTGCATGAGCCCGGTGCCCGGCTGCTTCGTTCTTCGCCTTCTGTGCTCTGGACAGAAGTGAAGCCCAGCCATGGCTCGGAGCTGTCGCGCTCTTCAGAGGGTATAGCGCACGCATGCACAGGGTTCTGTGCAGGGATTTTCCTCAGCTCGAGGTACAATCATTTTTCTTGCTGCTTTACAGTGTCCAAACCGCGTGTGTAGCTCTCACTGAGCCAAATGCTTCAGGAGAGAAGCACTTGCTGTAAGATTAGCCTTTGGCTGGCCAAGACTTTCAACACAGCACCACAATGCGGGCGACGAGGAGCAGAAAGGACGAACATCTTTTCGTCCTGGCACCTTCTTCTGAGCGAGACGTCTATCCGCATCTTTGCTCTCTGCACGGCTGCAAGGTGCGTGCTGGTACTTGGAAGCGAGAAGGCGGCGGCAGAGAGCACGGCGATCTGACGGCGCTGGGCAGGCTGTAAAGGAAGGAAGAGGAGCCCTGGAATGTGCTGCAAATCCAAGTTTCCACGCCTCGGGGGCAAGCTCTGGGGAAGCTCGTTGACCTCAACCTGTGCTCTGTGCCAGACGTAGCCGAGAAGCTTTCCGTTAAGATTCAGGCTACAAGGCAGAGCGAATGTGCCGCTACCTAGCGCCGCCAGAGAAAGTGCATAGGCCAGGCGTGTTTGGGCAGAAGCAGCAGCCTGGAGGCTTTCGCTACCGGCACCGCGCTCTCTGGGCGAGAAGCAGACGACTGTTCGTCTCCAGCAAAACGAAAGCGCGACCTGCTACGAAGGGCATAAGAACGAAGGCAGAGCAGCGGCTGGGCTGCTGTGCGAATGGCCCAGGCTGCAAGAGGAAGCGTGCCTGCCACTCGCTTGTTTGCGGATTCACTTGAGCAGTGGGAAGCAGAAAGTTCAACTTGCGGCTACTTGTGCTGCTCCCTATTTCTCTTCCCCTGTTCCCTGGAAGCAATTCTGCTAGCTTCATGCTTGGAGATGCAGAGACGCCCGTGGTAGATGCGGTGGAGAAGGGAAAAACCGAGTGCAGAGGACAGTTTCTGGGGCTTGACGTGAGGCAAGGGGAAGGTTCAGCCCAGCAGTGGCTCTTAGCCCTGGAGCCTTTTTCTTTGCTAGCAGCTGCTGCAAGTGGGCAAGGGAGCTGCGAGAGTGCATCGTGTGAGGAGGGCACGTCTCTCGGAGAAAGAAGCTGCCTAGGCGCAGTGTGCTGTGCTCAGCTTCAAGGCTGCTTAGAGAAGGGGGACTTGAACGCCTTCTTTCTGGACGCCTCCTTCTGCGTGCGCTCAAGCCGCGTGGACTCTGCAACAGTGCGGCTGTAAGAAACTGTTTCTGGCCAGCTTGTGTGATGGCGTGCAAGGGCTGCGCCGGACTCTCGGAAGCAGCCGGAGCATTCTCAGCTGACTGTGCTTGTGAAGCAGCTTTGTGCCGAGCTCATGCAATTCGGTGCACTGAGTGCATGAGCCCGGTGCCCGGCTGCTTCGTTCTTCGCCTTCTGTGCTCTGGACAGAAGTGAAGCCCAGCCATGGCTCGGAGCCGTCGCGCTCTTCAGAGGGTATAGCGCACGCATGCACAGGGTTCTGTGCAGGGATTTTCCTCAGCTCGAGGTACAATCATTTTTCTTGCTGCTTTACAGTGTCCAAACCGCGTGTGTAGCTCTCACTGAGCCAAATGCTTCAGGAGAGAAGCACTTGCTGTAAGATTAGCCTTTGGCTGGCCAAGACTTTCAACACAGCACCACAATGCGGGCGACGAGGAGCAGAAAGGACGAACATCTTTTCGTCCTGGCACCTTCTTCTGAGCGAGACGTCTATCCGCATCTTTGCTCTCTGCACGGCTGCAAGGTGCGTGCTGGTACTTGGAAGCGAGAAGGCGGCGGCAGAGAGCACGGCGATCTGACGGCGCTGGGCAGGCTGTAAAGGAAGGAAGAGGAGCCCTGGAATGTGCTGCAAATCCAAGTTTCCACGCCTCGGGGGCAAGCTCTGGGGAAGCTCGTTGACCTCAACCTGTGCTCTGTGCCAGACGTAGCCGAGAAGCTTTCCGTTAAGATTCAGGCTACAAGGCAGAGCGAATGTGCCGCTACCTAGCGCCGCCAGAGAAAGTGCATAGGCCAGGCGTGTTTGGGCAGAAGCAGCAGCCTGGAGGCTTTCGCTGCCGGCACCGTGCTCTCTGGGCGAGAAGCAGACGACTGTTCGTCTCCAGCAAAACGAAAGCGCGACCTGCTACGAAGGGCATAAGAACGAAGGCAGAGCAGCGGCTGGGCTGCTGTGCGAATGGCCCAGGCTGCAAGAGGAAGCGTGCCTGCCACTCGCTTGTTTGCGGATTCACTTGAGCAGTGGGAAGCAGAAAGTTCAACTTGCGGCTACTTGTGCTGCTCCCTATTTCTCTTCCACTGTTCCCTGGAAGCAATTCTGCTAGCTTCATGCTTGGAGATGCAGAGACGCCCGTGGTAGATGCGGTGGAGAAGGGAAAAACCGAGTGCAGAGGACAGTTTCTGGGGCTTGACGTGAGGCAAGGGGAAGGTTCAGCCCAGCAGTGGCTCTTAGCCCTGGAGCCTTTTTCTTTGCTAGCAGCTGCTGCAAGTGGGCAAGGGAGCTGCGAGAGTGCATCGTGTGAGGAGGGCACGTCTCTCGGAGAAAGAAGCTGCCTAGGCGCAGTGTGCTGTGCTCAGCTTCAAGGCTGCTTAGAGAAGGGGGACTTGAAGAACGCCTTCTTTCTGGACGCCTCCTTCTGCGTGCGCTCAAGCCGCGTGGACTCTGCAACAGTGCGGCTGTAAGAAACTGTTTCTGGCCAGCTTGTGTGATGGAGTGCAAGGGCTGCGCCGGACTCTCGGAAGCAGCCGGAGCATTCTCAGCTGACTGTGCTTGTGAAGCAGCTTTGTGCCGAGCTCATGCAATTCGGTGCACTGAGTGCATGAGCCCGGTGCCCGGCTGCTTCGTTCTTCGCCTTCTGTGCTCTGGACAGAAGTGAAGCCCAGCCATGGCTCGGAGCTGTCCCGCTCTTCAGAGGGTATAGCGCACGCATGCACAGGGTTCTGTGCAGGGATTTTCCTCAGCTCGAGGTACAATCATTTTTCTTGCTGCTTTACAGTGTCCAAACCGCGTGTGTAGCTCTCACTGAGCCAAATGCTTCAGGAGAGAAGCACTTGCTGTAAGATTAGCCTTTGGCTGGCCAAGACTTTCAACACAGCACCACAATGCGGGCGACGAGGAGCAGAAAGGACGAACATCTTTTCGTCCTGGCACCTTCTTCTGAGCGAGACGTCTATCCGCATCTTTGCTCTCTGCACGGCTGCAAGGTGCGTGCTGGTACTTGGAAGCGAGAAGGCGGCGGCAGAGAGCACGGCGATCTGACGGCGCTGGGCAGGCTGTAAAGGAAGGAAGAGGAGCCCTGGAATGTGCTGCAAATCCAAGTTTCCACGCCTCGGGGGCAAGCTCTGGGGAAGCTCGTTGACCTCAACCTGTGCTCTGTGCCAGACGTAGCCGAGAAGCTTTCCGTTAAGATTCAGGCTACAAGGCAGAGCGAATGTGCCGCTACCTAGCGCCGCCAGAGAAAGTGCATAGGCCAGGCGTGTTTGGGCAGAAGCAGCAGCCTGGAGGCTTTCGCTGCCGGCACCGTGCTCTCTGGGCGAGAAGCAAACGACTGTTCGTCTCCAGCAAAACGAAAGCGCGACCTGCTACGAAGGGCATAAGAACGAAGGCAGAGCAGCGGCTGGGCTGCTGTGCGAATGGCCCAGGCTGCAAGAGGAAGCGTGCCTGCCACTCGCTTGTTTGCGGATTCACTTGAGCAGTGGGAAGCAGAAAGTTCAACTTGCGGCTACTTGTGCTGCTCCCTATTTCTCTTCCACTGTTCCCTGGAAGCAATTCTGCTAGCTTCATGCTTGGAGATGCAGAGACGCCCGTGGTAGATGCGGTGGAGAAGGGAAAAACCGAGTGCAGAGGACAGTTTCTGGGGCTTGACGTGAGGCAAGGGGAAGGTTCAGCCCAGCAGTGGCTCTTAGCCCTGGAGCCTTTTTCTTTGCTAGCAGCTGCTGCAAGTGGGCAAGGGAGCTGCGAGAGTGCATCGTGTGAGGAGGGCACGTCTCTCGGAGAAAGAAGCTGCCTAGGCGCAGTGTGCTGTGCTCAGCTTCAAGGCTGCTTAGAGAAGGGGGACTTGAAGAACGCCTTCTTTCTGGACGCCTCCTTCTGCGTGCGCTCAAGCCGCGTGGACTCTGCAACAGTGCGGCTGTAAGAAACTGTTTCTGGCCAGCTTGTGTGATGGAGTGCAAGGGCTGCGCCGGACTCTCGGAAGCAGCCGGAGCATTCTCAGCTGACTGTGCTTGTGAAGCAGCTTTGTGCCGAGCTCATGCAATTCGGTGCACTGAGTGCATGAGCCCGGTGCCCGGCTGCTTCGTTCTTCGCCTTCTGTGCTCTGGACAGAAGTGAAGCCCAGCCATGGCTCGGAGCTGTCGCGCTCTTCAGAGGGTATAGCGCACGCATGCACAGGGTTCTGTGCAGGGATTTTCCTCAGCTCGAGGTACAATCATTTTTCTTGCTGCTTTACAGTGTCCAAACCGCGTGTGTAGCTCTCACTGAGCCAAATGCTTCAGGAGAGAAGCACTTGCTGTAAGATTAGCCTTTGGCTGGCCAAGACTTTCAACACAGCACCACAATGCGGGCGACGAGGAGCAGAAAGGACGAACATCTTTTCGTCCTGGCACCTTCTTCTGAGCGAGACGTCTATCCGCATCTTTGCTCTCTGCACGGCTGCAAGGTGCGTGCTGGTACTTGGAAGCGAGAAGGCGGCGGCAGAGAGCACGGCGATCTGACGGCGCTGGGCAGGCTGTAAAGGAAGGAAGAGGAGCCCTGGAATGTGCTGCAAATCCAAGTTTCCACGCCTCGGGGGCAAGCTCTGGGGAAGCTCGTTGACCTCAACCTGTGCTCTGTGCCAGACGTAGCCGAGAAGCTTTCCGTTAAGATTCAGGCTACAAGGCAGAGCGAATGTGCCGCTACCTAGCGCCGCCAGAGAAAGTGCATAGGCCAGGCGTGTTTGGGCAGAAGCAGCAGCCTGGAGGCTTTCGCTGCCGGCACCGCGCTCTCTGGGCGAGAAGCAGACGACTGTTCGTCTCCAGCAAAACGAAAGCGCGACCTGCTACGAAGGGCATAAGAACGAAGGCAGAGCAGCGGCTGGGCTGCTGTGCGAATGGCCCAGGCTGCAAGAGGAAGCGTGCCTGCCACTCGCTTGTTTGCGGATTCACTTGAGCAGTGGGAAGCAGAAAGTTCAACTTGCGGCTACTTGTGCTGCTCCCTATTTCTCTTCCACTGTTCCCTGGAAGCAATTCTGCTAGCTTCATGCTTGGAGATGCAGAGACGCCCGTGGTAGATGCGGTGGAGAAGGGAAAAACCGAGTGCAGAGGACAGTTTCTGGGGCTTGACGTGAGGCAAGGGGAAGGTTCAGCCCAGCAGTGGCTCTTAGCCCTGGAGCCTTTTTCTTTGCTAGCAGCTGCTGCAAGTGGGCAAGGGAGCTGCGAGAGTGCATCGTGTGAGGAGGGCACGTCTCTCGGAGAAAGAAGCTGCCTAGGCGCAGTGTGCTGTGCTCAGCTTCAAGGCTGCTTAGAGAAGGGGGACTTGAAGAACGCCTTCTTTCTGGACGCCTCCTTCTGCGTGCGCTCAAGCCGCGTGGACTCTGCAACAGTGCGGCTGTAAGAAACTGTTTCTGGCCAGCTTGTGTGATGGCGTGCAAGGGCTGCGCCGGACTCTCGGAAGCAGCCGGAGCATTCTCAGCTGACTGTGCTTGTGAAGCAGCTTTGTGCTGAGCTCATGCAATTCGGTGCACTGAGTGCATGAGCCCGGTGCCCGGCTGCTTCGTTCTTCGCCTTCTGTGCTCTGGACACAAGTGAAGCCCAGCCATGGCTCGGAGCTGTCGCGCTCTTCAGAGGGTATAGCGCACGCATGCACAGGGTTCTGTGCAGGGATTTTCCTCAGCTCGAGGTACAATCATTTTTCTTGCTGCTTTACAGTGTCCAAACCGCGTGTGTAGCTCTCACTGAGCCAAATGCTTCAGGAGAGAAGCACCTGCTGCATTAGCCTTTGGCTGGCCAAGACTTTCAACACAGCACCACAATGCGGGCGACGAGGAGCAGAAAGGACGAACATCTTTTCGTCCTGGCACCTTCTTCTGAGCGAGACGTCTATCCGCATCTTTGCACGGCTGCAAGGTGCGTGCTGGTACTTGGAAGCGAGAAGGCGGCGGCAGAGAGCACGGCGATCTGACGGCGCTGGGCAGGCTGTAAAGGAAGGAAGAGTAGCCCTGGAATGTGCTGCAAATCCAAGTTTCCACGCCTCGGGGGCAAGCTCTGGGGAAGCTCGTTGACCTCAACCTGTGCTCTGTGCCAGACGTAGCCGAGAAGCTTTCCGTTAAGATTCAGGCTACAAGGCAGAGCGAATGTGCCGCTACCTAGCGCCGCCAGAGAAAGTGCATAGGCCAGGCGTGTTTGGGCAGAAGCAGCAGCCTGGAGGCTTTCGCTGCCGGCACCGTGCTCTCTGGGCGAGAAGCAGACGACTGTTCGTCTCCAGCAAAACGAAAGCGCGACCTGCTACGAAGGGCATAAGAACGAAGGCAGAGCAGCGGCTGGGCTGCTGTGCGAATGGCCCAGGCTGCAAGAGGAAGCGTGCCTGCCACTCGCTTGTTTGCGGATTCACTTGAGCAGTGGGAAGCAGAAAGTTCAACTTGCGGCTACTTGTGCTGCTCCCTATTTCTCTTCCCCTGTTCCCTGGAAGCAATTCTGCTAGCTTCATGCTTGGAGATGCAGAGACGCCCGTGGTAGATGCGGTGGAGAAGGGAAAAACCGAGTGCAGAGGACAGTTTCTGGGGCTTGACGTGAGGCAAGGGGAAGGTTCAGCCCAGCAGTGGCTCTTAGCCCTGGAGCCTTTTTCTTTGCTAGCAGCTGCTGCAAGTGGGCAAGGGAGCTGCGAGAGTGCATCGTGTGAGGAGGGCACGTCTCTCGGAGAAAGAAGCTGCCTAGGCGCAGTGTGCTGTGCTCAGCTTCAAGGCTGCTTAGAGAAGGGGGACTTGAAGAACGCCTTCTTTCTGGACGCCTCCTTCTGCGTGCGCTCAAGCCGCGTGGACTCTGCAACAGTGCGGCTGTAAGAAACTGTTTCTGGCCAGCTTGTGTGATGGCGTGCAAGGGCTGCGCCGGACTCTCGGAAGCAGCCGGAGCATTCTCAGCTGACTGTGCTTGTGAAGCAGCTTTGTGCTGAGCTCATGCAATTCGGTGCACTGAGTGCATGAGCCCGGTGCCCGGCTGCTTCGTTCTTCGCCTTCTGTGCTCTGGACAGAAGTGAAGCCCAGCCATGGCTCGGAGCTGTCGCGCTCTTCAGAGGGTATAGCGCACGCATGCACAGGGTTCTGTGCAGGGATTTTCCTCAGCTCGAGGTACAATCATTTTTCTTGCTGCTTTACAGTGTCCAAACCGCGTGTGTAGCTCTCACTGAGCCAAATGCTTCAGGAGAGAAGCACTTGCTGTAAGATTAGCCTTTGGCTGGCCAAGACTTTCAACACAGCACCACAATGCGGGCGACGAGGAGCAGAAAGGACGAACATCTTTTCGTCCTGGCACCTTCTTCTGAGCGAGACGTCTATCCGCATCTTTGCTCTCTGCACGGCTGCAAGGTGCGTGCTGGTACTTGGAAGCGAGAAGGCGGCGGCAGAGAGCACGGCGATCTGACGGCGCTGGGCAGGCTGTAAAGGAAGGAAGAGGAGCCCTGGAATGTGCTGCAAATCCAAGTTTCCACGCCTCGGGGGCAAGCTCTGGGGAAGCTCGTTGACCTCAACCTGTGCTCTGTGCCAGACGTAGCCGAGAAGCTTTCCGTTAAGATTCAGGCTACAAGGCAGAGCGAATGTGCCGCTACCTAGCGCCGCCAGAGAAAGTGCATAGGCCAGGCGTGTTTGGGCAGAAGCAGCAGCCTGGAGGCTTTCGCTACCGGCACCGCGCTCTCTGGGCGAGAAGCAGACGACTGTTCGTCTCCAGCAAAACGAAAGCGCGACCTGCTACGAAGGGCATAAGAACGAAGGCAGAGCAGCGGCTGGGCTGCTGTGCGAATGGCCCAGGCTGCAAGAGGAAGCGTGCCTGCCACTCGCTTGTTTGCGGATTCACTTGAGCAGTGGGAAGCAGAAAGTTCAACTTGCGGCTACTTGTGCTGCTCCCTATTTCTCTTCCCCTGTTCCCTGGAAGCAATTCTGCTAGCTTCATGCTTGGAGATGCAGAGACGCCCGTGGTAGATGCGGTGGAGAAGGGAAAAACCGAGTGCAGAGGACAGTTTCTGGGGCTTGACGTGAGGCAAGGGGAAGGTTCAGCCCAGCAGTGGCTCTTAGCCCTGGAGCCTTTTTCTTTGCTAGCAGCTGCTGCAAGTGGGCAAGGGAGCTGCGAGAGTGCATCGTGTGAGGAGGGCACGTCTCTCGGAGAAAGAAGCTGCCTAGGCGCAGTGTGCTGTGCTCAGCTTCAAGGCTGCTTAGAGAAGGGGGACTTGAACGCCTTCTTTCTGGACGCCTCCTTCTGCGTGCGCTCAAGCCGCGTGGACTCTGCAACAGTGCGGCTGTAAGAAACTGTTTCTGGCCAGCTTGTGTGATGGCGTGCAAGGGCTGCGCCGGACTCTCGGAAGCAGCCGGAGCATTCTCAGCTGACTGTGCTTGTGAAGCAGCTTTGTGCCGAGCTCATGCAATTCGGTGCACTGAGTGCATGAGCCCGGTGCCCGGCTGCTTCGTTCTTCGCCTTCTGTGCTCTGGACAGAAGTGAAGCCCAGCCATGGCTCGGAGCCGTCGCGCTCTTCAGAGGGTATAGCGCACGCATGCACAGGGTTCTGTGCAGGGATTTTCCTCAGCTCGAGGTACAATCATTTTTCTTGCTGCTTTACAGTGTCCAAACCGCGTGTGTAGCTCTCACTGAGCCAAATGCTTCAGGAGAGAAGCACTTGCTGTAAGATTAGCCTTTGGCTGGCCAAGACTTTCAACACAGCACCACAATGCGGGCGACGAGGAGCAGAAAGGACGAACATCTTTTCGTCCTGGCACCTTCTTCTGAGCGAGACGTCTATCCGCATCTTTGCTCTCTGCACGGCTGCAAGGTGCGTGCTGGTACTTGGAAGCGAGAAGGCGGCGGCAGAGAGCACGGCGATCTGACGGCGCTGGGCAGGCTGTAAAGGAAGGAAGAGGAGCCCTGGAATGTGCTGCAAATCCAAGTTTCCACGCCTCGGGGGCAAGCTCTGGGGAAGCTCGTTGACCTCAACCTGTGCTCTGTGCCAGACGTAGCCGAGAAGCTTTCCGTTAAGATTCAGGCTACAAGGCAGAGCGAATGTGCCGCTACCTAGCGCCGCCAGAGAAAGTGCATAGGCCAGGCGTGTTTGGGCAGAAGCAGCAGCCTGGAGGCTTTCGCTGCCGGCACCGTGCTCTCTGGGCGAGAAGCAGACGACTGTTCGTCTCCAGCAAAACGAAAGCGCGACCTGCTACGAAGGGCATAAGAACGAAGGCAGAGCAGCGGCTGGGCTGCTGTGCGAATGGCCCAGGCTGCAAGAGGAAGCGTGCCTGCCACTCGCTTGTTTGCGGATTCACTTGAGCAGTGGGAAGCAGAAAGTTCAACTTGCGGCTACTTGTGCTGCTCCCTATTTCTCTTCCACTGTTCCCTGGAAGCAATTCTGCTAGCTTCATGCTTGGAGATGCAGAGACGCCCGTGGTAGATGCGGTGGAGAAGGGAAAAACCGAGTGCAGAGGACAGTTTCTGGGGCTTGACGTGAGGCAAGGGGAAGGTTCAGCCCAGCAGTGGCTCTTAGCCCTGGAGCCTTTTTCTTTGCTAGCAGCTGCTGCAAGTGGGCAAGGGAGCTGCGAGAGTGCATCGTGTGAGGAGGGCACGTCTCTCGGAGAAAGAAGCTGCCTAGGCGCAGTGTGCTGTGCTCAGCTTCAAGGCTGCTTAGAGAAGGGGGACTTGAAGAACGCCTTCTTTCTGGACGCCTCCTTCTGCGTGCGCTCAAGCCGCGTGGACTCTGCAACAGTGCGGCTGTAAGAAACTGTTTCTGGCCAGCTTGTGTGATGGAGTGCAAGGGCTGCGCCGGACTCTCGGAAGCAGCCGGAGCATTCTCAGCTGACTGTGCTTGTGAAGCAGCTTTGTGCCGAGCTCATGCAATTCGGTGCACTGAGTGCATGAGCCCGGTGCCCGGCTGCTTCGTTCTTCGCCTTCTGTGCTCTGGACAGAAGTGAAGCCCAGCCATGGCTCGGAGCTGTCCCGCTCTTCAGAGGGTATAGCGCACGCATGCACAGGGTTCTGTGCAGGGATTTTCCTCAGCTCGAGGTACAATCATTTTTCTTGCTGCTTTACAGTGTCCAAACCGCGTGTGTAGCTCTCACTGAGCCAAATGCTTCAGGAGAGAAGCACTTGCTGTAAGATTAGCCTTTGGCTGGCCAAGACTTTCAACACAGCACCACAATGCGGGCGACGAGGAGCAGAAAGGACGAACATCTTTTCGTCCTGGCACCTTCTTCTGAGCGAGACGTCTATCCGCATCTTTGCTCTCTGCACGGCTGCAAGGTGCGTGCTGGTACTTGGAAGCGAGAAGGCGGCGGCAGAGAGCACGGCGATCTGACGGCGCTGGGCAGGCTGTAAAGGAAGGAAGAGGAGCCCTGGAATGTGCTGCAAATCCAAGTTTCCACGCCTCGGGGGCAAGCTCTGGGGAAGCTCGTTGACCTCAACCTGTGCTCTGTGCCAGACGTAGCCGAGAAGCTTTCCGTTAAGATTCAGGCTACAAGGCAGAGCGAATGTGCCGCTACCTAGCGCCGCCAGAGAAAGTGCATAGGCCAGGCGTGTTTGGGCAGAAGCAGCAGCCTGGAGGCTTTCGCTGCCGGCACCGTGCTCTCTGGGCGAGAAGCAAACGACTGTTCGTCTCCAGCAAAACGAAAGCGCGACCTGCTACGAAGGGCATAAGAACGAAGGCAGAGCAGCGGCTGGGCTGCTGTGCGAATGGCCCAGGCTGCAAGAGGAAGCGTGCCTGCCACTCGCTTGTTTGCGGATTCACTTGAGCAGTGGGAAGCAGAAAGTTCAACTTGCGGCTACTTGTGCTGCTCCCTATTTCTCTTCCACTGTTCCCTGGAAGCAATTCTGCTAGCTTCATGCTTGGAGATGCAGAGACGCCCGTGGTAGATGCGGTGGAGAAGGGAAAAACCGAGTGCAGAGGACAGTTTCTGGGGCTTGACGTGAGGCAAGGGGAAGGTTCAGCCCAGCAGTGGCTCTTAGCCCTGGAGCCTTTTTCTTTGCTAGCAGCTGCTGCAAGTGGGCAAGGGAGCTGCGAGAGTGCATCGTGTGAGGAGGGCACGTCTCTCGGAGAAAGAAGCTGCCTAGGCGCAGTGTGCTGTGCTCAGCTTCAAGGCTGCTTAGAGAAGGGGGACTTGAAGAACGCCTTCTTTCTGGACGCCTCCTTCTGCGTGCGCTCAAGCCGCGTGGACTCTGCAACAGTGCGGCTGTAAGAAACTGTTTCTGGCCAGCTTGTGTGATGGAGTGCAAGGGCTGCGCCGGACTCTCGGAAGCAGCCGGAGCATTCTCAGCTGACTGTGCTTGTGAAGCAGCTTTGTGCCGAGCTCATGCAATTCGGTGCACTGAGTGCATGAGCCCGGTGCCCGGCTGCTTCGTTCTTCGCCTTCTGTGCTCTGGACAGAAGTGAAGCCCAGCCATGGCTCGGAGCTGTCGCGCTCTTCAGAGGGTATAGCGCACGCATGCACAGGGTTCTGTGCAGGGATTTTCCTCAGCTCGAGGTACAATCATTTTTCTTGCTGCTTTACAGTGTCCAAACCGCGTGTGTAGCTCTCACTGAGCCAAATGCTTCAGGAGAGAAGCACTTGCTGTAAGATTAGCCTTTGGCTGGCCAAGACTTTCAACACAGCACCACAATGCGGGCGACGAGGAGCAGAAAGGACGAACATCTTTTCGTCCTGGCACCTTCTTCTGAGCGAGACGTCTATCCGCATCTTTGCTCTCTGCACGGCTGCAAGGTGCGTGCTGGTACTTGGAAGCGAGAAGGCGGCGGCAGAGAGCACGGCGATCTGACGGCGCTGGGCAGGCTGTAAAGGAAGGAAGAGGAGCCCTGGAATGTGCTGCAAATCCAAGTTTCCACGCCTCGGGGGCAAGCTCTGGGGAAGCTCGTTGACCTCAACCTGTGCTCTGTGCCAGACGTAGCCGAGAAGCTTTCCGTTAAGATTCAGGCTACAAGGCAGAGCGAATGTGCCGCTACCTAGCGCCGCCAGAGAAAGTGCATAGGCCAGGCGTGTTTGGGCAGAAGCAGCAGCCTGGAGGCTTTCGCTGCCGGCACCGCGCTCTCTGGGCGAGAAGCAGACGACTGTTCGTCTCCAGCAAAACGAAAGCGCGACCTGCTACGAAGGGCATAAGAACGAAGGCAGAGCAGCGGCTGGGCTGCTGTGCGAATGGCCCAGGCTGCAAGAGGAAGCGTGCCTGCCACTCGCTTGTTTGCGGATTCACTTGAGCAGTGGGAAGCAGAAAGTTCAACTTGCGGCTACTTGTGCTGCTCCCTATTTCTCTTCCACTGTTCCCTGGAAGCAATTCTGCTAGCTTCATGCTTGGAGATGCAGAGACGCCCGTGGTAGATGCGGTGGAGAAGGGAAAAACCGAGTGCAGAGGACAGTTTCTGGGGCTTGACGTGAGGCAAGGGGAAGGTTCAGCCCAGCAGTGGCTCTTAGCCCTGGAGCCTTTTTCTTTGCTAGCAGCTGCTGCAAGTGGGCAAGGGAGCTGCGAGAGTGCATCGTGTGAGGAGGGCACGTCTCTCGGAGAAAGAAGCTGCCTAGGCGCAGTGTGCTGTGCTCAGCTTCAAGGCTGCTTAGAGAAGGGGGACTTGAAGAACGCCTTCTTTCTGGACGCCTCCTTCTGCGTGCGCTCAAGCCGCGTGGACTCTGCAACAGTGCGGCTGTAAGAAACTGTTTCTGGCCAGCTTGTGTGATGGCGTGCAAGGGCTGCGCCGGACTCTCGGAAGCAGCCGGAGCATTCTCAGCTGACTGTGCTTGTGAAGCAGCTTTGTGCTGAGCTCATGCAATTCGGTGCACTGAGTGCATGAGCCCGGTGCCCGGCTGCTTCGTTCTTCGCCTTCTGTGCTCTGGACACAAGTGAAGCCCAGCCATGGCTCGGAGCTGTCGCGCTCTTCAGAGGGTATAGCGCACGCATGCACAGGGTTCTGTGCAGGGATTTTCCTCAGCTCGAGGTACAATCATTTTTCTTGCTGCTTTACAGTGTCCAAACCGCGTGTGTAGCTCTCACTGAGCCAAATGCTTCAGGAGAGAAGCACCTGCTGCATTAGCCTTTGGCTGGCCAAGACTTTCAACACAGCACCACAATGCGGGCGACGAGGAGCAGAAAGGACGAACATCTTTTCGTCCTGGCACCTTCTTCTGAGCGAGACGTCTATCCGCATCTTTGCACGGCTGCAAGGTGCGTGCTGGTACTTGGAAGCGAGAAGGCGGCGGCAGAGAGCACGGCGATCTGACGGCGCTGGGCAGGCTGTAAAGGAAGGAAGAGTAGCCCTGGAATGTGCTGCAAATCCAAGTTTCCACGCCTCGGGGGCAAGCTCTGGGGAAGCTCGTTGACCTCAACCTGTGCTCTGTGCCAGACGTAGCCGAGAAGCTTTCCGTTAAGATTCAGGCTACAAGGCAGAGCGAATGTGCCGCTACCTAGCGCCGCCAGAGAAAGTGCATAGGCCAGGCGTGTTTGGGCAGAAGCAGCAGCCTGGAGGCTTTCGCTGCCGGCACCGTGCTCTCTGGGCGAGAAGCAGACGACTGTTCGTCTCCAGCAAAACGAAAGCGCGACCTGCTACGAAGGGCATAAGAACGAAGGCAGAGCAGCGGCTGGGCTGCTGTGCGAATGGCCCAGGCTGCAAGAGGAAGCGTGCCTGCCACTCGCTTGTTTGCGGATTCACTTGAGCAGTGGGAAGCAGAAAGTTCAACTTGCGGCTACTTGTGCTGCTCCCTATTTCTCTTCCCCTGTTCCCTGGAAGCAATTCTGCTAGCTTCATGCTTGGAGATGCAGAGACGCCCGTGGTAGATGCGGTGGAGAAGGGAAAAACCGAGTGCAGAGGACAGTTTCTGGGGCTTGACGTGAGGCAAGGGGAAGGTTCAGCCCAGCAGTGGCTCTTAGCCCTGGAGCCTTTTTCTTTGCTAGCAGCTGCTGCAAGTGGGCAAGGGAGCTGCGAGAGTGCATCGTGTGAGGAGGGCACGTCTCTCGGAGAAAGAAGCTGCCTAGGCGCAGTGTGCTGTGCTCAGCTTCAAGGCTGCTTAGAGAAGGGGGACTTGAAGAACGCCTTCTTTCTGGACGCCTCCTTCTGCGTGCGCTCAAGCCGCGTGGACTCTGCAACAGTGCGGCTGTAAGAAACTGTTTCTGGCCAGCTTGTGTGATGGAGTGCAAGGGCTGCGCCGGACTCTCGGAAGCAGCCGGAGCATTCTCAGCTGACTGTGCTTGTGAAGCAGCTTTGTGCCGAGCTCATGCAATTCGGTGCACTGAGTGCATGAGCCCGGTGCCCGGCTGCTTCGTTCTTCGCCTTCTGTGCTCTGGACAGAAGTGAAGCCCAGCCATGGCTCGGAGCTGTCGCGCTCTTCAGAGGGTATAGCGCACGCATGCACAGGGTTCTGTGCAGGGATTTTCCTCAGCTCGAGGTACAATCATTTTTCTTGCTGCTTTACAGTGTCCAAACCGCGTGTGTAGCTCTCACTGAGCCAAATGCTTCAGGAGAGAAGCACCTGCTGCATTAGCCTTTGGCTGGCCAAGACTTTCAACACAGCACCACAATGCGGGCGACGAGGAGCAGAAAGGACGAACATCTTTTCGTCCTGGCACCTTCTTCTGAGCGAGACGTCTATCCGCATCTTTGCACGGCTGCAAGGTGCGTGCTGGTACTTGGAAGCGAGAAGGCGGCGGCAGAGAGCACGGCGATCTGACGGCGCTGGGCAGGCTGTAAAGGAAGGAAGAGTAGCCCTGGAATGTGCTGCAAATCCAAGTTTCCACGCCTCGGGGGCAAGCTCTGGGGAAGCTCGTTGACCTCAACCTGTGCTCTGTGCCAGACGTAGCCGAGAAGCTTTCCGTTAAGATTCAGGCTACAAGGCAGAGCGAATGTGCCGCTACCTAGCGCCGCCAGAGAAAGTGCATAGGCCAGGCGTGTTTGGGCAGAAGCAGCAGCCTGGAGGCTTTCGCTGCCGGCACCGTGCTCTCTGGGCGAGAAGCAGACGACTGTTCGTCTCCAGCAAAACGAAAGCGCGACCTGCTACGAAGGGCATAAGAACGAAGGCAGAGCAGCGGCTGGGCTGCTGTGCGAATGGCCCAGGCTGCAAGAGGAAGCGTGCCTGCCACTCGCTTGTTTGCGGATTCACTTGAGCAGTGGGAAGCAGAAAGTTCAACTTGCGGCTACTTGTGCTGCTCCCTATTTCTCTTCCCCTGTTCCCTGGAAGCAATTCTGCTAGCTTCATGCTTGGAGATGCAGAGACGCCCGTGGTAGATGCGGTGGAGAAGGGAAAAACCGAGTGCAGAGGACAGTTTCTGGGGCTTGACGTGAGGCAAGGGGAAGGTTCAGCCCAGCAGTGGCTCTTAGCCCTGGAGCCTTTTTCTTTGCTAGCAGCTGCTGCAAGTGGGCAAGGGAGCTGCGAGAGTGCATCGTGTGAGGAGGGCACGTCTCTCGGAGAAAGAAGCTGCCTAGGCGCAGTGTGCTGTGCTCAGCTTCAAGGCTGCTTAGAGAAGGGGGACTTGAAGAACGCCTTCTTTCTGGACGCCTCCTTCTGCGTGCGCTCAAGCCGCGTGGACTCTGCAACAGTGCGGCTGTAAGAAACTGTTTCTGGCCAGCTTGTGTGATGGAGTGCAAGGGCTGCGCCGGACTCTCGGAAGCAGCCGGAGCATTCTCAGCTGACTGTGCTTGTGAAGCAGCTTTGTGCCGAGCTCATGCAATTCGGTGCACTGAGTGCATGAGCCCGGTGCCCGGCTGCTTCGTTCTTCGCCTTCTGTGCTCTGGACAGAAGTGAAGCCCAGCCATGGCTCGGAGCTGTCCCGCTCTTCAGAGGGTATAGCGCACGCATGCACAGGGTTCTGTGCAGGGATTTTCCTCAGCTCGAGGTACAATCATTTTTCTTGCTGCTTTACAGTGTCCAAACCGCGTGTGTAGCTCTCACTGAGCCAAATGCTTCAGGAGAGAAGCACCTGCTGCATTAGCCTTTGGCTGGCCAAGACTTTCAACACAGCACCACAATGCGGGCGACGAGGAGCAGAAAGGACGAACATCTTTTCGTCCTGGCACCTTCTTCTGAGCGAGACGTCTATCCGCATCTTTGCTCTCTGCACGGCTGCAAGGTGCGTGCTGGTACTTGGAAGCGAGAAGGCGGCGGCAGAGAGCACGGCGATCTGACGGCGCTGGGCAGGCTGTAAAGGAAGGAAGAGTAGCCCTGGAATGTGCTGCAAATCCAAGTTTCCACGCCTCGGGGGCAAGCTCTGGGGAAGCTCGTTGACCTCAACCTGTGCTCTGTGCCAGACGTAGCCGAGAAGCTTTCCGTTAAGATTCAGGCTACAAGGCAGAGCGAATGTGCCGCTACCTAGCGCCGCCAGAGAAAGTGCATAGGCCAGGCGTGTTTGGGCAGAAGCAGCAGCCTGGAGGCTTTCGCTGCCGGCACCGTGCTCTCTGGGCGAGAAGCAGACGACTGTTCGTCTCCAGCAAAACGAAAGCGCGACCTGCTACGAAGGGCATAAGAACGAAGGCAGAGCAGCGGCTGGGCTGCTGTGCGAATGGCCCAGGCTGCAAGAGGAAGCGTGCCTGCCACTCGCTTGTTTGCGGATTCACTTGAGCAGTGGGAAGCAGAAAGTTCAACTTGCGGCTACTTGTGCTGCTCCCTATTTCTCTTCCCCTGTTCCCTGGAAGCAATTCTGCTAGCTTCATGCTTGGAGATGCAGAGACGCCCGTGGTAGATGCGGTGGAGAAGGGAAAAACCGAGTGCAGAGGACAGTTTCTGGGGCTTGACGTGAGGCAAGGGGAAGGTTCAGCCCAGCAGTGGCTCTTAGCCCTGGAGCCTTTTTCTTTGCTAGCAGCTGCTGCAAGTGGGCAAGGGAGCTGCGAGAGTGCATCGTGTGAGGAGGGCACGTCTCTCGGAGAAAGAAGCTGCCTAGGCGCAGTGTGCTGTGCTCAGCTTCAAGGCTGCTTAGAGAAGGGGGACTTGAAGAACGCCTTCTTTCTGGACGCCTCCTTCTGCGTGCGCTCAAGCCGCGTGGACTCTGCAACAGTGCGGCTGTAAGAAACTGTTTCTGGCCAGCTTGTGTGATGGAGTGCAAGGGCTGCGCCGGACTCTCGGAAGCAGCCGGAGCATTCTCAGCTGACTGTGCTTGTGAAGCAGCTTTGTGCTGAGCTCATGCAATTCGGTGCACTGAGTGCATGAGCCCGGTGCCCGGCTGCTTCGTTCTTCGCCTTCTGTGCTCTGGACAGAAGTGAAGCCCAGCCATGGCTCGGAGCTGTCGCGCTCTTCAGAGGGTATAGCGCACGCATGCACAGGGTTCTGTGCAGGGATTTTCCTCAGCTCGAGGTACAATCATTTTTCTTGCTGCTTTACAGTGTCCAAACCGCGTGTGTAGCTCTCACTGAGCCAAATGCTTCAGGAGAGAAGCACCTGCTGCATTAGCCTTTGGCTGGCCAAGACTTTCAACACAGCACCACAATGCGGGCGACGAGGAGCAGAAAGGACGAACATCTTTTCGTCCTGGCACCTTCTTCTGAGCGAGACGTCTATCCGCATCTTTGCTCTCTGCACGGCTGCAAGGTGCGTGCTGGTACTTGGAAGCGAGAAGGCGGCGGCAGAGAGCACGGCGATCTGACGGCGCTGGGCAGGCTGTAAAGGAAGGAAGAGTAGCCCTGGAATGTGCTGCAAATCCAAGTTTCCACGCCTCGGGGGCAAGCTCTGGGGAAGCTCGTTGACCTCAACCTGTGCTCTGTGCCAGACGTAGCCGAGAAGCTTTCCGTTAAGATTCAGGCTACAAGGCAGAGCGAATGTGCCGCTACCTAGCGCCGCCAGAGAAAGTGCATAGGCCAGGCGTGTTTGGGCAGAAGCAGCAGCCTGGAGGCTTTCGCTGCCGGCACCGTGCTCTCTGGGCGAGAAGCAGACGACTGTTCGTCTCCAGCAAAACGAAAGCGCGACCTGCTACGAAGGGCATAAGAACGAAGGCAGAGCAGCGGCTGGGCTGCTGTGCGAATGGCCCAGGCTGCAAGAGGAAGCGTGCCTGCCACTCGCTTGTTTGCGGATTCACTTGAGCAGTGGGAAGCAGAAAGTTCAACTTGCGGCTACTTGTGCTGCTCCCTATTTCTCTTCCACTGTTCCCTGGAAGCAATTCTGCTAGCTTCATGCTTGGAGATGCAGAGACGCCCGTGGTAGATGCGGTGGAGAAGGGAAAAACCGAGTGCAGAGGACAGTTTCTGGGGCTTGACGTGAGGCAAGGGGAAGGTTCAGCCCAGCAGTGGCTCTTAGCCCTGGAGCCTTTTTCTTTGCTAGCAGCTGCTGCAAGTGGGCAAGGGAGCTGCGAGAGTGCATCGTGTGAGGAGGGCACGTCTCTCGGAGAAAGAAGCTGCCTAGGCGCAGTGTGCTGTGCTCAGCTTCAAGGCTGCTTAGAGAAGGGGGACTTGAAGAACGCCTTCTTTCTGGACGCCTCCTTCTGCGTGCGCTCAAGCCGCGTGGACTCTGCAACAGTGCGGCTGTAAGAAACTGTTTCTGGCCAGCTTGTGTGATGGCGTGCAAGGGCTGCGCCGGACTCTCGGAAGCAGCCGGAGCATTCTCAGCTGACTGTGCTTGTGAAGCAGCTTTGTGCCGAGCTCATGCAATTCGGTGCACTGAGTGCATGAGCCCGGTGCCCGGCTGCTTCGTTCTTCGCCTTCTGTGCTCTGGACAGAAGTGAAGCCCAGCCATGGCTCGGAGCTGTCGCGCTCTTCAGAGGGTATAGCGCACGCATGCACAGGGTTCTGTGCAGGGATTTTCCTCAGCTCGAGGTACAATCATTTTTCTTGCTGCTTTACAGTGTCCAAACCGCGTGTGTAGCTCTCACTGAGCCAAATGCTTCAGGAGAGAAGCACTTGCTGTAAGATTAGCCTTTGGCTGGCCAAGACTTTCAACACAGCACCACAATGCGGGCGACGAGGAGCAGAAAGGACGAACATCTTTTCGTCCTGGCACCTTCTTCTGAGCGAGACGTCTATCCGCATCTTTGCTCTCTGCACGGCTGCAAGGTGCGTGCTGGTACTTGGAAGCGAGAAGGCGGCGGCAGAGAGCACGGCGATCTGACGGCGCTGGGCAGGCTGTAAAGGAAGGAAGAGTAGCCCTGGAATGTGCTGCAAATCCAAGTTTCCACGCCTCGGGGGCAAGCTCTGGGGAAGCTCGTTGACCTCAACCTGTGCTCTGTGCCAGACGTAGCCGAGAAGCTTTCCGTTAAGATTCAGGCTACAAGGCAGAGCGAATGTGCCGCTACCTAGCGCCGCCAGAGAAAGTGCATAGGCCAGGCGTGTTTGGGCAGAAGCAGCAGCCTGGAGGCTTTCGCTGCCGGCACCGTGCTCTCTGGGCGAGAAGCAGACGACTGTTCGTCTCCAGCAAAACGAAAGCGCGACCTGCTACGAAGGGCATAAGAACGAAGGCAGAGCAGCGGCTGGGCTGCTGTGCGAATGGCCCAGGCTGCAAGAGGAAGCGTGCCTGCCACTCGCTTGTTTGCGGATTCACTTGAGCAGTGGGAAGCAGAAAGTTCAACTTGCGGCTACTTGTGCTGCTCCCTATTTCTCTTCCACTGTTCCCTGGAAGCAATTCTGCTAGCTTCATGCTTGGAGATGCAGAGACGCCCGTGGTAGATGCGGTGGAGAAGGGAAAAACCGAGTGCAGAGGACAGTTTCTGGGGCTTGACGTGAGGCAAGGGGAAGGTTCAGCCCAGCAGTGGCTCTTAGCCCTGGAGCCTTTTTCTTTGCTAGCAGCTGCTGCAAGTGGGCAAGGGAGCTGCGAGAGTGCATCGTGTGAGGAGGGCACGTCTCTCGGAGAAAGAAGCTGCCTAGGCGCAGTGTGCTGTGCTCAGCTTCAAGGCTGCTTAGAGAAGGGGGACTTGAAGAACGCCTTCTTTCTGGACGCCTCCTTCTGCGTGCGCTCAAGCCGCGTGGACTCTGCAACAGTGCGGCTGTAAGAAACTGTTTCTGGCCAGCTTGTGTGATGGAGTGCAAGGGCTGCGCCGGACTCTCGGAAGCAGCCGGAGCATTCTCAGCTGACTGTGCTTGTGAAGCAGCTTTGTGCCGAGCTCATGCAATTCGGTGCACTGAGTGCATGAGCCCGGTGCCCGGCTGCTTCGTTCTTCGCCTTCTGTGCTCTGGACAGAAGTGAAGCCCAGCCATGGCTCGGAGCTGTCGCGCTCTTCAGAGGGTATAGCGCACGCATGCACAGGGTTCTGTGCAGGGATTTTCCTCAGCTCGAGGTACAATCATTTTTCTTGCTGCTTTACAGTGTCCAAACCGCGTGTGTAGCTCTCACTGAGCCAAATGCTTCAGGAGAGAAGCACCTGCTGCATTAGCCTTTGGCTGGCCAAGACTTTCAACACAGCACCACAATGCGGGCGACGAGGAGCAGAAAGGACGAACATCTTTTCGTCCTGGCACCTTCTTCTGAGCGAGACGTCTATCCGCATCTTTGCTCTCTGCACGGCTGCAAGGTGCGTGCTGGTACTTGGAAGCGAGAAGGCGGCGGCAGAGAGCACGGCGATCTGACGGCGCTGGGCAGGCTGTAAAGGAAGGAAGAGTAGCCCTGGAATGTGCTGCAAATCCAAGTTTCCACGCCTCGGGGGCAAGCTCTGGGGAAGCTCGTTGACCTCAACCTGTGCTCTGTGCCAGACGTAGCCGAGAAGCTTTCCGTTAAGATTCAGGCTACAAGGCAGAGCGAATGTGCCGCTACCTAGCGCCGCCAGAGAAAGTGCATAGGCCAGGCGTGTTTGGGCAGAAGCAGCAGCCTGGAGGCTTTCGCTGCCGGCACCGTGCTCTCTGGGCGAGAAGCAGACGACTGTTCGTCTCCAGCAAAACGAAAGCGCGACCTGCTACGAAGGGCATAAGAACGAAGGCAGAGCAGCGGCTGGGCTGCTGTGCGAATGGCCCAGGCTGCAAGAGGAAGCGTGCCTGCCACTCGCTTGTTTGCGGATTCACTTGAGCAGTGGGAAGCAGAAAGTTCAACTTGCGGCTACTTGTGCTGCTCCCTATTTCTCTTCCCCTGTTCCCTGGAAGCAATTCTGCTAGCTTCATGCTTGGAGATGCAGAGACGCCCGTGGTAGATGCGGTGGAGAAGGGAAAAACCGAGTGCAGAGGACAGTTTCTGGGGCTTGACGTGAGGCAAGGGGAAGGTTCAGCCCAGCAGTGGCTCTTAGCCCTGGAGCCTTTTTCTTTGCTAGCAGCTGCTGCAAGTGGGCAAGGGAGCTGCGAGAGTGCATCGTGTGAGGAGGGCACGTCTCTCGGAGAAAGAAGCTGCCTAGGCGCAGTGTGCTGTGCTCAGCTTCAAGGCTGCTTAGAGAAGGGGGACTTGAAGAACGCCTTCTTTCTGGACGCCTCCTTCTGCGTGCGCTCAAGCCGCGTGGACTCTGCAACAGTGCGGCTGTAAGAAACTGTTTCTGGCCAGCTTGTGTGATGGAGTGCAAGGGCTGCGCCGGACTCTCGGAAGCAGCCGGAGCATTCTCAGCTGACTGTGCTTGTGAAGCAGCTTTGTGCTGAGCTCATGCAATTCGGTGCACTGAGTGCATGAGCCCGGTGCCCGGCTGCTTCGTTCTTCGCCTTCTGTGCTCTGGACAGAAGTGAAGCCCAGCCATGGCTCGGAGCTGTCGCGCTCTTCAGAGGGTATAGCGCACGCATGCACAGGGTTCTGTGCAGGGATTTTCCTCAGCTCGAGGTACAATCATTTTTCTTGCTGCTTTACAGTGTCCAAACCGCGTGTGTAGCTCTCACTGAGCCAAATGCTTCAGGAGAGAAGCACCTGCTGCATTAGCCTTTGGCTGGCCAAGACTTTCAACACAGCACCACAATGCGGGCGACGAGGAGCAGAAAGGACGAACATCTTTTCGTCCTGGCACCTTCTTCTGAGCGAGACGTCTATCCGCATCTTTGCTCTCTGCACGGCTGCAAGGTGCGTGCTGGTACTTGGAAGCGAGAAGGCGGCGGCAGAGAGCACGGCGATCTGACGGCGCTGGGCAGGCTGTAAAGGAAGGAAGAGGAGCCCTGGAATGTGCTGCAAATCCAAGTTTCCACGCCTCGGGGGCAAGCTCTGGGGAAGCTCGTTGACCTCAACCTGTGCTCTGTGCCAGACGTAGCCGAGAAGCTTTCCGTTAAGATTCAGGCTACAAGGCAGAGCGAATGTGCCGCTACCTAGCGCCGCCAGAGAAAGTGCATAGGCCAGGCGTGTTTGGGCAGAAGCAGCAGCCTGGAGGCTTTCGCTGCCGGCACCGTGCTCTCTGGGCGAGAAGCAGACGACTGTTCGTCTCCAGCAAAACGAAAGCGCGACCTGCTACGAAGGGCATAAGAACGAAGGCAGAGCAGCGGCTGGGCTGCTGTGCGAATGGCCCAGGCTGCAAGAGGAAGCGTGCCTGCCACTCGCTTGTTTGCGGATTCACTTGAGCAGTGGGAAGCAGAAAGTTCAACTTGCGGCTACTTGTGCTGCTCCCTATTTCTCTTCCACTGTTCCCTGGAAGCAATTCTGCTAGCTTCATGCTTGGAGATGCAGAGACGCCCGTGGTAGATGCGGTGGAGAAGGGAAAAACCGAGTGCAGAGGACAGTTTCTGGGGCTTGACGTGAGGCAAGGGGAAGGTTCAGCCCAGCAGTGGCTCTTAGCCCTGGAGCCTTTTTCTTTGCTAGCAGCTGCTGCAAGTGGGCAAGGGAGCTGCGAGAGTGCATCGTGTGAGGAGGGCACGTCTCTCGGAGAAAGAAGCTGCCTAGGCGCAGTGTGCTGTGCTCAGCTTCAAGGCTGCTTAGAGAAGGGGGACTTGAAGAACGCCTTCTTTCTGGACGCCTCCTTCTGCGTGCGCTCAAGCCGCGTGGACTCTGCAACAGTGCGGCTGTAAGAAACTGTTTCTGGCCAGCTTGTGTGATGGCGTGCAAGGGCTGCGCCGGACTCTCGGAAGCAGCCGGAGCATTCTCAGCTGACTGTGCTTGTGAAGCAGCTTTGTGCCGAGCTCATGCAATTCGGTGCACTGAGTGCATGAGCCCGGTGCCCGGCTGCTTCGTTCTTCGCCTTCTGTGCTCTGGACAGAAGTGAAGCCCAGCCATGGCTCGGAGCTGTCGCGCTCTTCAGAGGGTATAGCGCACGCATGCACAGGGTTCTGTGCAGGGATTTTCCTCAGCTCGAGGTACAATCATTTTTCTTGCTGCTTTACAGTGTCCAAACCGCGTGTGTAGCTCTCACTGAGCCAAATGCTTCAGGAGAGAAGCACTTGCTGTAAGATTAGCCTTTGGCTGGCCAAGACTTTCAACACAGCACCACAATGCGGGCGACGAGGAGCAGAAAGGACGAACATCTTTTCGTCCTGGCACCTTCTTCTGAGCGAGACGTCTATCCGCATCTTTGCTCTCTGCACGGCTGCAAGGTGCGTGCTGGTACTTGGAAGCGAGAAGGCGGCGGCAGAGAGCACGGCGATCTGACGGCGCTGGGCAGGCTGTAAAGGAAGGAAGAGTAGCCCTGGAATGTGCTGCAAATCCAAGTTTCCACGCCTCGGGGGCAAGCTCTGGGGAAGCTCGTTGACCTCAACCTGTGCTCTGTGCCAGACGTAGCCGAGAAGCTTTCCGTTAAGATTCAGGCTACAAGGCAGAGCGAATGTGCCGCTACCTAGCGCCGCCAGAGAAAGTGCATAGGCCAGGCGTGTTTGGGCAGAAGCAGCAGCCTGGAGGCTTTCGCTGCCGGCACCGTGCTCTCTGGGCGAGAAGCAGACGACTGTTCGTCTCCAGCAAAACGAAAGCGCGACCTGCTACGAAGGGCATAAGAACGAAGGCAGAGCAGCGGCTGGGCTGCTGTGCGAATGGCCCAGGCTGCAAGAGGAAGCGTGCCTGCCACTCGCTTGTTTGCGGATTCACTTGAGCAGTGGGAAGCAGAAAGTTCAACTTGCGGCTACTTGTGCTGCTCCCTATTTCTCTTCCCCTGTTCCCTGGAAGCAATTCTGCTAGCTTCATGCTTGGAGATGCAGAGACGCCCGTGGTAGATGCGGTGGAGAAGGGAAAAACCGAGTGCAGAGGACAGTTTCTGGGGCTTGACGTGAGGCAAGGGGAAGGTTCAGCCCAGCAGTGGCTCTTAGCCCTGGAGCCTTTTTCTTTGCTAGCAGCTGCTGCAAGTGGGCAAGGGAGCTGCGAGAGTGCATCGTGTGAGGAGGGCACGTCTCTCGGAGAAAGAAGCTGCCTAGGCGCAGTGTGCTGTGCTCAGCTTCAAGGCTGCTTAGAGAAGGGGGACTTGAAGAACGCCTTCTTTCTGGACGCCTCCTTCTGCGTGCGCTCAAGCCGCGTGGACTCTGCAACAGTGCGGCTGTAAGAAACTGTTTCTGGCCAGCTTGTGTGATGGAGTGCAAGGGCTGCGCCGGACTCTCGGAAGCAGCCGGAGCATTCTCAGCTGACTGTGCTTGTGAAGCAGCTTTGTGCCGAGCTCATGCAATTCGGTGCACTGAGTGCATGAGCCCGGTGCCCGGCTGCTTCGTTCTTCGCCTTCTGTGCTCTGGACAGAAGTGAAGCCCAGCCATGGCTCGGAGCTGTCGCGCTCTTCAGAGGGTATAGCGCACGCATGCACAGGGTTCTGTGCAGGGATTTTCCTCAGCTCGAGGTACAATCATTTTTCTTGCTGCTTTACAGTGTCCAAACCGCGTGTGTAGCTCTCACTGAGCCAAATGCTTCAGGAGAGAAGCACCTGCTGCATTAGCCTTTGGCTGGCCAAGACTTTCAACACAGCACCACAATGCGGGCGACGAGGAGCAGAAAGGACGAACATCTTTTCGTCCTGGCACCTTCTTCTGAGCGAGACGTCTATCCGCATCTTTGCTCTCTGCACGGCTGCAAGGTGCGTGCTGGTACTTGGAAGCGAGAAGGCGGCGGCAGAGAGCACGGCGATCTGACGGCGCTGGGCAGGCTGTAAAGGAAGGAAGAGGAGCCCTGGAATGTGCTGCAAATCCAAGTTTCCACGCCTCGGGGGCAAGCTCTGGGGAAGCTCGTTGACCTCAACCTGTGCTCTGTGCCAGACGTAGCCGAGAAGCTTTCCGTTAAGATTCAGGCTACAAGGCAGAGCGAATGTGCCGCTACCTAGCGCCGCCAGAGAAAGTGCATAGGCCAGGCGTGTTTGGGCAGAAGCAGCAGCCTGGAGGCTTTCGCTGCCGGCACCGTGCTCTCTGGGCGAGAAGCAGACGACTGTTCGTCTCCAGCAAAACGAAAGCGCGACCTGCTACGAAGGGCATAAGAACGAAGGCAGAGCAGCGGCTGGGCTGCTGTGCGAATGGCCCAGGCTGCAAGAGGAAGCGTGCCTGCCACTCGCTTGTTTGCGGATTCACTTGAGCAGTGGGAAGCAGAAAGTTCAACTTGCGGCTACTTGTGCTGCTCCCTATTTCTCTTCCCCTGTTCCCTGGAAGCAATTCTGCTAGCTTCATGCTTGGAGATGCAGAGACGCCCGTGGTAGATGCGGTGGAGAAGGGAAAAACCGAGTGCAGAGGACAGTTTCTGGGGCTTGACGTGAGGCAAGGGGAAGGTTCAGCCCAGCAGTGGCTCTTAGCCCTGGAGCCTTTTTCTTTGCTAGCAGCTGCTGCAAGTGGGCAAGGGAGCTGCGAGAGTGCATCGTGTGAGGAGGGCACGTCTCTCGGAGAAAGAAGCTGCCTAGGCGCAGTGTGCTGTGCTCAGCTTCAAGGCTGCTTAGAGAAGGGGGACTTGAAGAACGCCTTCTTTCTGGACGCCTCCTTCTGCGTGCGCTCAAGCCGCGTGGACTCTGCAACAGTGCGGCTGTAAGAAACTGTTTCTGGCCAGCTTGTGTGATGGAGTGCAAGGGCTGCGCCGGACTCTCGGAAGCAGCCGGAGCATTCTCAGCTGACTGTGCTTGTGAAGCAGCTTTGTGCTGAGCTCATGCAATTCGGTGCACTGAGTGCATGAGCCCGGTGCCCGGCTGCTTCGTTCTTCGCCTTCTGTGCTCTGGACAGAAGTGAAGCCCAGCCATGGCTCGGAGCTGTCGCGCTCTT